>NC_135725.1:69863088-70165088 GCF_964656455.1 Halichoerus grypus | reverse complement strand
CTGACTTTGTCACAAGCCGAAATCTCCTTTCATTGCTCTGTGGCGTGTGTTTAAACATAAATCCATTATATGTGCACCAGAGAGGCGGTCAGAGTCATCCTGGGTCTGCTGCTATTAGACGTGGCCCTGGCGGGATGACCCGCTGGAGGTGATGGGCCCAATGCAGAAAGCCACAGCTGTGAGTGTGTCAAGGTTAATAAAACCCGTATCCCCAAAGGTGAAGCTTGAGTGACTTTGTTCTGCTCTGATGCCTACCTGTCATCAGAGGCAGGAAATCTGATGGATCTGGGAGGCTTCCTGCCCTGGGTCGAGCCACAAGCTCTGGTTTTGTGCAGGCTGGTAGCAGAGGCGGCCACAGTGCTGGAACGCCAGAGGCCTACGTGATGGTGATGGCAAGGATGTTGGATAGGCATATGGCTGGGCTATGTGACTAATTGTGACGTTTCAGGCAATTTATTTGGCTTCCTGTAGGTCTCCGTTTATTCCTCCATAAAAGATCTCAATGGCACCCGGTAGCTCCAAAATGCACATTGTTCAGGCAGTAATTCTCATAAAGCACCTGCAAATTTTGGAACAAATGGATTCATCCATGAGTTATTCAGGACCCCAGAATCACATGAACAAAGTCACATTACTAGATGGGAGTTTGTTTTTAAAGTACACTGAAATCTCAAAATCTCAAAAAAATTTAATTCGTTGGTTTTAGCATCATGTCCAAGTGGTATTATAGGGAAATAAAGCATTCCTTTTTAAAACTTCATAATAGGGCAAATTATTGGCACTTAATTTCTGATTAGAGTGCTTACTCATACAATGACATTTGGAAATTGTTTATGTAGTAGACATTCTCTGGGTCTAGAAAGACAAATGAAGAAGTTTGAAGAGTACACACATGTATGCATAAGCTAATTATTTCTGCACCCTTTGTGCTGGTCTGGAATACATGAAGAGGACAAAACCCTTGTCACCTTTAGGGAAAAGATCAGCTCAGCTTCCTTCTTCTTCTTTTTTTTTTTTTTTTTTTTTTTTTTAAGTAGGCTCCATGCCCAGCATGGAGCCCAAACTGGGGTTTGAGCTCATGACTGTGAGATTATGACCTGAGCTGAGATGAAGAGTCGGATGCTTAACCAACTGAGCCATCAGCACCCTTAGCTTCCTTCTTTTTATCATCACTAAAAGCTGATGATTTCATTTGGGTATTTAAAATATAGGTCATGAAAACATTTTTTTTATTCTACCTATAACACTAATAAAAACAAGTTAATAATGCAGTTATTGTGTCATGAAAATGCCATATTCTTATGAATTTATCATTAATAAAATGACAGTATTAAAAATTACTATACATTAATTTAATCAAGATGGTTGCTTCTTATCAACATAAATGTTCTAAATGTTTCCTAGTCCAACAAACTGATTCGTCAATGGGTGAGAATGCCTTTTAAACTAATTTCCCCCCAGGGGGCACCGGGCTGGCTCAGTCAGTAGAGTGTGTGACTCTTGATCTTGGAGTTGTGAGTTTAAGCCCTACTCTGGAGGTAGAGTTTACTAAAAAAAAAAAAAAAATTGCAAAGCCTCATTCCAAATCTCTGTACTCTGTACCACCCCACAATGCCTCCACCGAAAAGGGAATAAATCTTAAAAAAAAAAAAAAAATTTCTCCCAGAGTTATCTCTACCATGAGTTTCAAGCCCACATTTTTCAAATAAGTGCTTTTCCTATCATGTTGGTGCAGATCAAGCTCACCTCTGCGGTTTCCTCTTGGTCACTGGGATGGCCGCTCAGTCACTCAGGCTCATCATTTCCCAGACACCCCTAACACTTCCCTTTCCTTTTGCCAAATTATTTCATTTTTTAAAAGATTGATTTATTTATTTTAGAGAGAGAGAAACAGGGAGAGAGAGTGCTCGTGAATTAGGGGAGGGGCAGAAGGAGAGAATCCCCAAGTTGACCCCCTGCTGAGCCTGATGTGGCGCTCAATCTCACGACCCATGAGATCATGACCTGAGCTAACACCAAGGTTCGGTGTTTAACTGACTGCCACCCAGGTGCCCCTCCTTTTGACAAATTAAATTGGCTCCTTCTCTTTGCTGTTTGCACTGTAATTGCCCTGCACTGGGCTTTCCCTAACATTGTTTAGTTGAATCACCCCCCATTTACAGTTTGAACTTCCTAAAGTATGAGTCTGGTCACCTTACTGTGCTCAACACCTTCAACAACTCTCCATTCGTGTGGAGTAAAACCCATATTCCTCAATTTGTGAACTCAGTGCCTCTGTAATCTGATTCTCCCTAGATTGCCAGTCATATTCTCCAGGACATTCCCCAGTGACTTCCAAAACACGGCTCCATTGCCCTGGTCACTCTTCTCCACTTGGGACTGTGGTCATGCTGTCATCTCTACCTAGAATGGTTTTTTTTGTTTGTTTCTTTGTTTGTTTTGTTTTGTGTTTTTACTTTGCCTATTGAGAAACTTCTGGTTCTTCAACTCCTTCTGAGTGTCCAGTCTATAAGACAGACTACAATTGGTAGTTAAATGTAGGGTATTTAACCTGGGGAACTAGTCGGAAACCAGTTGGAAGAGCTGAAAAGGCCAACAGAGGATGGCCAGGCAATTATGAGATGAACATACCCAGGAAGCTGCTAGCACTGCTATGGCCAGGGCTGGAGGAACAGCAGCAGGAGGTGGTGGCCCTGGAGACCCCAAGCTGGGGCTATCCAGTGGGAGCTGAGGCATGACGGAGATTCAGCCACAGCCAGAGGTGCCACCTGACGCAGAGAGAGAGAGAGAGAGAGAGAGAGAGAAATACCTGGCCTCGTGCCTCCCTCCAACCTCCTGCCTGAGCCTCCCATTGACTGAATCTAGCTAGTTGGCAAAGGAGCTTGGGAAATGTAGTTTTCAGGGATCCACCCTCCCATGATAGAGTGCAGAGCAGGGAGAAGGGTGAGGAATGGATCCCAGAGCAAAGAGGCAAATAAACACCAAGGGTCCCCTCCATGAAATCATTCCTTTTCTACTGGAATTACACTCAGTTCCAGTCTCTCTTTTGTGCTGCTTGAACCTCTGACAGTCTCTAATATTAACCTTCCCTTTATGAGATTTACCTCTTTTTCATGTGCTTATCTGTGTCAATAGATTGGAAGTGAGTTGAAGGCAGGGACTCTGTTTTATTAATCTTTGCAACCCCAAAACTCTGTACAGTCTTTGGAATTTGGTAGAAACTCAGGAATATTCCAGACTGAATGAGACAGGAAGCAGTAAGAATATTTACAGCAAGAAAGATCTGGGGATAATTGATTAAGGAATATCTCATGCTCTGAGGAGAAAGAGATGAGAAGAAGCAAGAAGAGTCAAAGAACTCGTAAGAGCAGAGTAGAAATGAGTAGTAAAGAACTGGCAAACACTGAAATCTCATGCTTGTGAGAATATCACAGTGATCTAGAATATCAGAGTCTCTTTACATTTCCGTTTTCGCCATAGTGGAATCCTTTAGTATCGCATCTACACTGGGAGATTCTGTTGCAAGCCTGCAAAATGCCACATGTAATTATGCTCTCCAGCGCTCTTCGTGACTTGTCTAAGGGAGGAAGCGCTTATTAACTCTTCCTAATTACTTACTAAAGGACAGTCTGTAGAGGGGAATTGAAAGCAGAAAAGGGAGCGTGGGTCATTTCTATGAGCCTTCATAGGGATGATTCAAGTTGGGCTTCTTATGCCTTTTATAAGTTAAGGATAAGCTTCCAAATTCTGCATTGAGAACTTTCGTCTAGCTGTCCCTTCCCTGAGCCAGCAACCCCTCTGCTTTACATATATGTTTCCTGTTTTATAAAATAAAAGAATCAGGAAAAATAGATTTGTGTTTTAAAAAAAAGAATCTCTTTTTCTAATTATAGAATGAACACATTTACTGTATCATACTTGGAGAACACAGAAAAATACATAGAAAGTCGAAGAACATAGAAAAATTCCACTGTCAGTGATAATCACTGTAAACAACTTGGAATATATACTTCCAGTCTTATTTTCTTTTCTCTTTCAAAACAGCATCAGATTCTATATGTGGTATAATAAACTGCTTTTTTAAATAATTTTTTTATTATGTTATGTTAGTCACCATACAGTACATCATTAGTTTTTGATGTAGTGATCCATGATTCATTGTTTGCGTGTAACACCCAGTGCTCCATGCAGTACGTGCCCTCCTTAATAGCCATCACCAGGCTCACCCATCCCCCTACCCTCTCCCCTCTAAAACCCTCAGTTTGACTCCCAGAGTCCATAGTTTCTCATGGTTCATCTCCCCCTTTGATTCCCTCCTTCATTTTTTCCCTTCCTTCTCCTAATGTCCTCCATGCTATTCCTTATGTTCCACAAATAAGTGAAACCCTACAATAATTGTCTTTCTCTGCTTGACTTATTTCACTTAGCATAATCTCCTCCAGTTCCATCCATGTTGATGCAAATGTTGGGTATTCATCCTTTCTGATGGCTGAGTAATATTCCATTGTATATATGGACCACATCTTCTTTATCCATTCGTCTGTTGAAGGGCATCTCGGCTCCTTCCACAGTTTGGCTACTGCGGACATTGCTGCTATGAACATTGGGGTGCATATGGCCCTTCTTTTCACTACATCTGTGTCTTTGGGGTAAATACCCAGTAGTACAATTGCTGGGTCATAAGGTAGCTCTATATTTCAATAAATATGAATCAATACTTTTTAAAAAGGCTGCATTGTATTCTACTATAACTTATTTGTTTAATCCCTGATTATTGGATACTTTGATTGTCAGTGTTTTTGATATAATGTTACATGTTGTATTCCTTTCTTATTGCTGCTGTAACAAATCACAAATGGAGTGACTCACAACAACACAAATGTATTCTCTGACAGTTCTGGAAACTGTAAGTTCAAAATCAGTTTCACTGGGCTAACGTCAAGGTGTCAATATGGCTGGTTCCTTTTGGAGGATCTAGAGAAGAACCTGCTTGCCTTTTCCAGTTTTGAGAAGCTCTGTGTGTTCCTTGGCTTGTGGCCTCTTCCTCCATCTTCCGGGTGCATCAGTCCACTCACTGCCTCCACACCACATGGCCTTCCCTCCGTCCCTGACTCCTCTTGCTTCCCTACAATAAGGGCTGTTGTGATTATATCAGGCCCACTTGGATATTCAGAATAATCTCCCTGTCTCAAGATCCTTAACTTCATCACATGTGCAAAGTTCCCCCCTTTTTTAAATCTAAGATAACATTCACTGGTTCCAGGGACAAGGCATCTTTGGGGGCCATCATTCAGAGGACCTCACTGCTATAAACAGCACCAGAGGAACTTTTCAGACCTCTCCCAGCTCTGTCATTTTATAGTGAGTCTTTTGAGGGACAACTGAAACTATTGTAGCCTCAGAAAGATTTATGAGATCAAGTGGAATAGGAGACAGGAAAACTGAGGGTCAGGATGCTGGGGTAGCCCTCGATCTACTACCGACTTGCTATCTGTATTGGGGATCATCTGGCCTTTTTTTCTGCCGTAACATCCTCAGTGCCTTCATCTGTAAGGTGAGGGAATTGGAGATGCCGTTCAAACTGCATTTTCCACGATTCTTTGAACGAAAGCACGGCAAATTATGTAAGTTAAAAACAACAAAGGTGTGTTAATAAAAAGATTGATGGAGGCGATGTATGTACAGTATCCTCGGGCTAGACATACCCTTTTCATAAAGCATGTAAGCAGGTTTTAATAATTACAAGTGTTGGAAGAAACCATCACCTCAGCCTTAATTAATTAACCATTTATTAAGCATGTACTGTGTACAAGATGTTTTATATACATCATCAATAAAAATCTCATAAATTAAGGATACTCTGCATGCTTTTCAGACAGTTTAAGTAATCTGTTCAAGGCTCCACGGTTAGTAACAGAATGGTCATATCCATTTGGATCCAAGTGCAGGCTTAGATCCTGCTTCCTGTGCATGCGGCACCCTGTATAGAATTAATTGCAGCAGTGGCATTAAAACATTTACTTGATATTTCAGGAATAATTTGTAACACCCCATCATTAGGTTTGGGCATTTTTGATTCAGTGAAATGGTTAGTTCTTTGTGAACCTGCCCAGCAGGGTGGAAGAGCACTCTCTTTCTCTCGAAAGCAACTTTTCCTGCCCGAGACTGTACAGAGGGACTGGGGGAAATGTCTTCATTCTCTTTGGCTCCTTTTACTGGTGCTCGTGGTCAGGATGTGCACGTGCTGCAGTTACGTGGCCAGCCATTCGCCAAGTTCCCTTGCCTTATGGAAACCAGATGGAAGCTGGAGTCGAAGTTCTCGGCCACAGAAGTGAGGCTGGGCTGCTCTCTGGATGGAATCTCTGAATTTAGGAGGCATAATCCTCTCTCCTCTCCCTCCCCTGCCCCACTTCTCCTTCCAAAAACCGAGAGTCAGTTTCAGAGATACAGCCTTTCTCTGTGTGTTGCCCAGATACCTTTTTTTTTTTTTAATTTGTAATTGCAAGTTTGTTTGTAGCAAAAACTCTGTTTGGTTGTCATAAATTGTAA
Source organism: Halichoerus grypus (assembly GCF_964656455.1). Lineage (NCBI taxonomy): Eukaryota > Metazoa > Chordata > Mammalia > Carnivora > Phocidae > Halichoerus > Halichoerus grypus. The sequence continues at coordinate 70,158,539 of NC_135725.1, read as the reverse complement.
CCAAGAGGAATAATATCCACAAAACAGTCAGTACTAGCATATGCTTTGAATAGCCTAGATTGATAATGTGAGGTCTTGTGCAACTTTGCTAACCTCTACTGGCATTTTGGGAGAATTAAATAAATGCACGGTAAAACAAACAACTAAAAACAAACAAACAAACAAAACAAACAAAACTGGGAGAGTAGGGAGGGGAGATTTCAAAAATGTTGGTCACTGGTGAAACTCAAGATTAATTCTGAGCCTTACTCAGGAATTTTCAGGGAATCATCATTTCAAGAGGAAGAGAGGTCTTAAAGCTCACCCAATTAATTGCATGTAGCCGTTCCGTATTGGAAGAGCCTAGAAAAGCCCAGTTGTCGTTCTGTTGTGAAATATGATTTTCATAAAAATTCCCACTTGCTAGTTATTAATTTTTATAGTGGCAGAAGGAATCATGATAATTATAAAAGTGGAGGAATTGGTGGAATGTAAGATATGAAGGGTTGAGAATTTCACAGTTAAATAGGCACCCGCTAGTTACATGCTTTCGGGAAAGTCCAGAGCTGCGGTAAGAACATAGAATATGAGTCAGAAAGACACTGGGCTGTCTTCCTTATTGACTGTGTGGCCTTGGGTAAAGGATTTAATAACCTCTCTGAGTTTCCATTTTGGCATCAGGAGCACAGTTAGAATGAGTTTAAAATGTGAGGTAGCCCAGGACTGGGAACGTGGTATGTGCTTAGGGAGAGGTAGCTTCTGTGTTTATTGTACTCTTTCCCTAAATTCTCCACCTGTGTACCTAGGTCTACCCTTGAGGTAAGCTTGCAGCAGAGGACTATAGGGGAATTGATCTGTGGACCTAACCCCCGTCTTCCCCCTGAAGGCCCTGCTCTCTTTTGGAGGTCATGGTCCTTTCTGGAGGAGTCTCAGTATAGTGGAAGTTGGATTCAGAAAAGCTTGAGCTCAATCTCTGAGCTGCACATCCTGAGCCAGGTGACTTAAAAGAGAGCCGGGCACACTGTGGATGCTAAATAAATCTTAGCTGAATAAATGAAGAAGAAAATGAATTGCACTTTTCTACCCCTTTCTACCTGGAATTTTTTTTTTCTCATTCTTCAAGGCTCCATTTGCATTACTTCTACTGGAGACTTCCTCCCAAACAGGGACAGACCTGTCTTACAGCACTGGTCCCAGGCTGTGCACCTCAGTGACGGATACATGAGCTTCTCAATGGCAGGACTGTGACTTTGCATTCTCTGAATGTAACATGGTTTCTGGAAATCGATTGTCAAAGAAATAAATTAAATGAAAATGAAACGGGTAATGATGAAATGAAAAAAAATGTAAATGAAAAAAATAAAATCCTGAAGACAGGATCCCAACATCTCTCCTTCTCCCCTCACTTCTGGGCTTCTTTCTGTGGTTCCCACACTCCGGTCGGTTCAGAGAATTAGCTGCATGTTGCTTGCTTCCTGCTCACTGTACAGTTGCAGTAATTTAGTGCCAGTTCTTGTGCTTATCTTGTCAGGAAGGTGACCCAGAATATTTCCTGAGTAGAAGCAGAGAGTCATTGCCAAGGTGTGTCTCAGAGCTTTGCAGTATCCGAGGCAGATTGGCTGATTAGGCAAACATGATTTTGGCTGAGCATTCTCAAGACGTTGGCCCACTAAGGAATTCTGTGTCACTCAGCGGATTCAGAGCGTGATATACTCCAACCCCAATGATTCTTTCCTCGTAATTTCCCAGTTTCTTTCTGAGGAAGTAGCTAGCTTTCGGTCAACTTGAACGCCTGTCCCTTCTCTCTTTCTTCCTCCACACATTAAATCAGTTCTCAGGCTCTGCTATTTCTATTTTGTTAACTGATAGGGATTTGCGGTCTTGTTCCAGTCCTTGGTAACTATTTGATTGAGGATCAGCCATTTGTATTCTCTGAGTTTCTTCAGAACCAAAATGGGAGGGTGACTGAGTCGGCCTTCCGCCCACGGTTGTTGTCAGAGTGAGATGTGATCGTGGAAAGGAGCTCCGGCACCTGTAAGACACTGTCACTGCTTCTGTGATTTGATCCCCTAGAGGGACCAACCATCCAAGTTTGCCCCGGACTACCCTACTTGAGCACTGCAAGTTCCACATTCTGGGAAAACACTCAGCTCTGAAACCCAGAACATTCTCCTCTTTATCTCTCTTTCCGCAACCTCTTTCCTGGTTCAGTTCCTTCCTACTGTGCATTTGTGCCTTTCCAAGACCTCTCCGGTCTGTCTCCGCCCAACCCCCCCCACCCGTCACCTACCACCGCTGACGTGATGCAGTGCCGTGTAGACGGAGAGAGTTACTTCTGTGCAGTAAAGCGAAGGCGCTACTGCCCCGTGAGGGAGAGAGGGAAGGAGGGGGCAGCACAGACTGATCAGAGCTGCCATTTGGGCAGGAAGGATGGGGGATGTCCCCAGCAGCTGGTGCCGAGTCCCAGAGACGCTGCAGTGAGGCTGCCAAGTTCCTATCTGGACTTCTGGCGTGTGGCTGGCTGAAGCCCTCTGACCTCACACACTGCTGTGCATGATCCCCAACCTTGTGGGACATCATAGGAAACAAAGGCTTTGAGGTCATTCTGGTCTGGATTCCTGGCAGAGAACACAGTTGGCAGGGCCCATGGAAAGAGAAAACGCTGTGCCCCAGCTGGGAAAGTCAGTCTCCCCTCCCCATAGGACCACGGTCCCGATGGCTGATGGTCAACCCCTCAGAGACCACAATGTCTGTGCAGGGACACTCTCGGTAACTGGATGGGAGTGAGTGAGGGGTCCGCACTGAATTGCCGGCTGGATGTGATACGGTGCTGCCGGCCCAGGGCAAGAACAGCCACTGCCTTGCCCCATAAAGGATGCTGTAGGTGCATGCCTGACATTAACCGCCCCCATGCCCACAGGCCTGACCTGCGGTAGAGGGCAAGGGCAGAAGGCAGGCCTCTTTCTACCAGTAAGACCCAGCTGCTGTCCTGGGTGGGAGGCCCAGTGTCGCGGGTGGGGAGTGGATGGCCGGGCAGCTGAGAGCCGGTGTCAGGGAGAAGGAGGCCGAGAAGCCATCCAGCCAGGCAGGGAGGTGGTGGGAGAGGAGAGCGTCCATTGAGTTAGGGGCTCTAAGTTCCCAGAATGTGCATCATTGTCCTATCAGGCTTCACTTATGAGCTCAAAGTCAGAGATAAAATTATTAAAAGATAAATTATTCATAAAAATGATAATAGAATATGATTTACAATGATCATTTCAAGATGGTGACAGCTGGGGCCTTTCTGAGCAGCAGGCTCTGTGGGTGCCAGCTGGTTCCAGGTCTAGTTCATCCACCCTGGTACTTAGAGCACATCACATCTCCTTTCTGCCCTCGGTCTCTTCACGTGTGCAATGGGCTACCCGTACCCACCTCGCACGGCTGCTAGGAGAGGTAAATGGGATTTTACTATGTCGTGCAGGGTAGAAGCTCCATATACTTTGGTTTCCTTTCTTTTCCATTGGCATACAGTTTAATCTAGAATTTCTAGCTGCCTTTGGTCAGATTGTCTCCTTGGGACAAGAACAAGGTCTAATGCAGCTTCAGGATCCTCAGAGCCAAGCACAACACCACATAGTATGGACACAGAAATTGGGTTAATGAGCGAGCAATTTCTTTTCATGCTTTTTAATACAGATCTCTTCCTTCTTTGCATCTTTTCCTTTAAAAAAAAAAAAAGCTTACTTAATTTGTAATTTATTATTTTATCTTGTCCTGTTATCCTTGAGTTGTAAAAGGGAGTTTAGGAAGCCCTAGCTGAGGATACTCTAATATAGTATAAATTAAAACAAAGTGTGTAAGTTTTAGAATGGAGGAGGCCCTCCAAAATAAAAAAAAGCAATAGAAAATTATAAAGGAAATAACTACTTTATTTGACTCTAAAATATAGGAAATTTGACTACATAATTTATTTGTTACATGTAATAATATATGAGAAGAAAGAAGACCAGACAGAGGTTTACCAAAACTACCACAGTATTCATCTCTAGAAATGGGAATTGGAGTTTATCTTTCTTTTTTTAATACTTACTATATTTTCTAAATTTTTTGTAGAAAACATGTATAATAACTTTATAGTACATCATTTCCATTATTTTGCCAATACAGAAACCATCCTTTCAGGCCTAGGATAAATGACATTTCTTCCACATGACAATAATACATTATTTTCCAATCTTTGCTAACTTTATATATGCCACAACCCTACGAGGTGAATATTCTTATACTCCTCAATTTGCGGGTGAAAATATTGAAGTTAAATGATAGTAAAAACTTGACCAGGGTCACATAGCTAGAGATGACAAGCCTGGTGTTTAAACTTCCGTTTTTCAATTTTTCAGAGCCAGGGACCTTACCTACTACATTCTCTTCCAACCTTCTTTAGTGCCTTGTACCTCGGTTAGTACACTCTGCTCTGCTGTTCGGATCTACCCCTCCTTTTAGAATGGAAGTGATGTGTGTTTAGTAAACTGTGCTTTGCCCATCCTTGGATTCCCCACAGAAGCTCAGAGGCAGGACTCCATAGGAACCACATGCTGGTTTGAATGAATGCTTGAAAATGAAGGAAGGTAGACTCCACCTAACATGCCAGGGAAGTGTGTGGCCAATACCAACTCTGCTTTTTATTGCAGCCACCTCCTGGGAGGACTTGGATTTTCTGTCCGCAGTTCTGACTGTGGGTGTCAGCTTCTCAAAGCAAAAGCAGTTATATATTTTAAAAAGCATTTTTTAATACCAAAATGGCAGATATTAAACTAGAGGCCATGTGCCCAAAAGTCAAGGTTGTTCTCTTTTGTTTTGACCCAATCTGCTCCAAAATGGATTAACAAGTGCTTTTAATTCTTTTAAGTTCCAGAAGCATTGTGACAGATCTTAGGTGTTGTTGGACCATGATGGAAGAGGTTTTTGTTGTTGTTGTTTTACAAATAATAATTTAGGGGTTTGGGTCGATGGCCTTTAAAAGCCCTTATAGGTTTCAGGAGGTGTTTGTGGGGCAGAACAAGCGCTTGTCTGAATCTAGAAATTACAGGAGTAAGATTCCAGTACATTCTAATCCAGACAATTCTTTTTTTGGGCTTCTGCCAACTGGTGCTAAGCTGTCCTCATTGGATGAGCCACAATCTTGGCATCTCTGGCCTAAAAACTGAACATAGTACAAAACCGTGTTTCATCAAATACATTTTAGGAATTTTAGCGCATTGTGTGTTTTAAGTTAGAATGATTTCTTTCCTCTCTCCCCTTCCTCATCTATTTCTCTTTCAAAAGTTTAAAACTGACTCCCAGTGATTCTTTGTAGCCCCCAAAGAAATGTGACTAAACCAGCCAATCACATTAAAGATACCTATAGACTTTTAATGTCTTATTGGAGAGAAGAGCAACACAGACTAGGAAAATAATTTTTGTTCCTCTTGAGAGAAAATTAGAGAGTGCACGTGTTGGGTTTCAGAATATCGATCTGTAGTTGCGTGGAGTGTCTACCGCTTGCTGCCGTGGCAGACGTTCAGCACTTGGCCACAGCTGATCGGACGCAGGATGGATGCCAAACCCAGCCAGAATCTCTGTCCTGAAATTGTGACTAAGTGGTTCATTTCAGTCTGGGATATTTGTTTACATTTGGAGAATGAAATACTAGGAGCTTGAGTGAGGTAGAGAAAGGCAGTCAGCAGGAAGAGGAGATTAAAGGAGACACAAGGAGTGAGAGCCTGAGAGAGGCTGTGTCTCAGGTCTTCCAGCCCATCCCAGGGGGCTGCTTGCTCCCAAAATGTGACTTTGAATTTAACGCAATATTTTTCCCCTGCCTACAAATTCTCCATCTTTATGATGCTGCTTCAGATTGGTTTCCGTCACTTGCAAACCAAAGAACCTTGTGTATGTGTCTGTCACCACCCTTACCACTTTGTCTTAAACTAGTCCATGGGTCACTTTCCCCCCTTAAACTGAGACTTTCCAAATTCATAGACCTGTTTCTTCTTATCCCCCACACTTAGCGTATGTCTGGCACAGAAAGAAGTTCAGGGACTCTTCAATGAATGGATGAGGGAATAGAGATGGTACCCTGTCAGCTTCATTCACTGAAGAGAGCATATTAGAACAGTATACAAAGTATACATAGGTGCTCGTAATTTTTAGAAGGTAGATTATATATATATATATAATATTATAAATTATGTAATGTATTTATATAATATATAATATATATAATTTATTATATATAAAGCATTATATATTATACTATATATTATTATTATATAGCACAATATATATTCCCCAGGATTCTGGGAAACCACTGTGGCAAATAAAAAGAAGAAATCATTTTTCAAATGCAAAGTAGATTTTAGAGAGATAAACTTAGTGAATCGGGATGCTTATCTAGAAGGACTGATTCTTGAAAGGGAATAGAACAGAGAAATTGGCCTGGGGATAGATAAAAGAGGAATGACCTTAGGCCTACAATGAGAAGACTTTATTTCCCAGAACTAGCTCCAAGAGGACTCGTGCATCCTCAGCATTTGGTGTGTGACATTGTTAAGTCCTCCGACACCCAAGGGGGTGCTCTAGGCCCAGGGAGAACTCCGACTGTTCATGTGGTTCCCTTGGGAGAGATGGAGGGTAGTCAGGAGCTGATTACCATGCCCAGGCACACTCATGTGAGTCTGCCAAACTTAATAGCTAAAGAGGCCTTGACATGTTTCCATTTCTGATTCTGCCCTTATAAAATATGTTGCTAATTAAAATAACTGCCAGCTCAGACTCCTGCAAGGAAACCCATCCACGTGCTCAGAGTCGGTTGTTTTCCATGTTTCTAGCTCCGGTTAAATAAATAAAAACTATAAAACCAGCAGCAGAACCCAACTATCTGGGACAGCTTAAGGGGGGCCCTGGCCCATATGTAAGCAATCAGGCAATGCATTAATTCAAACTTCCCTGCTCTAGAGAAGGAAAGGGTTAAGTAGCAGATTATGCTACTTCTACACAGTGCTATAGGCATGTTTGATTTGGCAAGTAGAAAAAGAAGCACAAAAACACATGTCCTGACAAAGTCAAGAATTATCAAATCCAATTCAATACACTTACCAAATTGAATTTGGAGTGTGTGTCTTTCTTCTTCGTTTGAGCCATAGTTTGTGCAATTGCTTAAAAATTCATTTCTACTCATTTCACTCCTTGCTGTACCTCCTTCATTGGCTTTCTATTATATTTTGCATAAAGTTTAAATTCCTTTATATGGCTAGAAGATCTTTTGTGATTCACACCTCACTTACCTCCCTAGCTTCTGGTCTTATCGCTCACTCTTTAGCCACACTAAGCTACTTGCAATGCCCTGAAAGGGCCACATTCTCTCCTTTCTCTATGCCCTTGCATATGCTGTTCCATCTGACTAGAATGCCTACCCCCCCTTATCCCTATTCCTCTGGCCAACTCGTAAACAATTCTACAACCTAGGTCAGGAGTCTGCTTATTTAGGAGGTCTCTTCTATTATCTCCACATACCCTCCACCAAACCTGCAGAGTTATCGCCTTTGGGTTTTCCTGGCTCTTGCTCTGTTCTTCTCTATGGCACCTACCACCTTGTAGCTGACATGAATGAAGAAGGAATGCACTTCTCCATAGCTATATTTAGAACCCAAATCTCAGGGCACCCAAGACCCTAATGTTGCAGAATCCTGATTGATAAAAGAGGGTTTGCAAAGCTGAAACTGTGTGGAAGACTGAGGACCAAAACCACTAACCCCTCTTAGAAATGATGTGTGACTAGAACTAGGAAATGATAAATTCACTCACTCACTTACTCACTCACTCACTCATTCATTCTTTCAGTTATTTTTTATTAAGCACTTACTTTGTGCTAGATATACCTGGAGTGCTGGGGCTTACAGGTGGTTCCTTAGAGCTGGAACTTAACAGCTTAGTTAGAAAGAGATACATACAAACATACATAACTGTATAAGCAGTAATTTAATCACAAACTTGATTAGACCTACCAATTAAAAGCAGGACATTAAGTGAGGACTCTAATGGGGAGATCTAGCCCAATCTGAGAATCCAAGAAAGCACCCTTGAGAAAGTGCTATTCAAGGTGAAATAGTCAGGTTGTCTGTGCTATAAAGCAGAGTAGGAGGAAGAGGGTATCAGACAGAAGGAACAGCATATGGAAAGGCTCAGAAGCAGGAGAGAGATGGACACATTCAAGGAAGAGGGGAAGACAAATAGAGTTAGAGCAGTGTAACAAAAAGGCACAGAGGAAGAGATGAGCCTGGAGAAGTAGATGGAATACAGATCATGCAGAGCCTTGTCAGACAGGACAGGACTCTGGGGTCTTATCTGAAGTGTAAACAACTGAGAGGGTTTAAGCCTAATTTTAAATCCGACTTGCAGTGTTAAGATTATTTGGGCAGCAGTGTGGAGAATGGATTGGAAAGGGGGAGGAGTGGAAGAGAGTAGACAAACTGGGAGGCTGTTGTAGTATTTTCAGGAGAGACAGTGGTCTGCCCAACACAGTTGGAGTGATGATGCGGAAGAGCACATGGACTCAAGAGATACTGGGGAACTAGCATCAATGGCCCTCGGGATCGACTAACTGTCAGGGCTGAGGCAGAATGAGTTATCAGCGCTTGGCACAATTAGGCTCGGTCAATGGACAAATAGCTATTAACTGCCGATGATGTGCCAGGTGAGCTCCCTGAGGATGCTGCCTTGCACAAGTCTCTGATGCCTTCTCTCCAACACTGTAACACAAGTCTGTTTGTAAGAAAGCATTAAAAAGTTTACTTTATTTCTCATGCCTAATTGACTGTAATACAAGCTTTTTAAAAGAAAGTCTCCTGCTAAGCTTTTGTCAGCTCCTATGTTGAGCTGGTCACAACCCATAGCCCTATTCCCACCCACTGCCATTGAAGACAGTTCTCTTTCCATGAGCGTTTCTTATCGTCAAGCTTCTATGTCCCTTCATATACTTCCAGTTGTCCACTTAGGATGTTTTGAGAATCTGCCCACCAGCCCCTCCCACACCCTGACTTGCATGGGAAGGCAACACATTGAATTCCACCTCAGTCTCTTACTAATTACATGATGTTAGGCACTTTACCAATCTCCCTGACTTTAGAGTTCTCCTCTCTAAAAAGGGTCGATTTAATTGATATCAGTATCACTAATATCAGTTGTTAATTTTATTAAGTATTATTATTTGAAGGAAATTGCTCTTATCATTTAGAAATGCATAACAAAGTATTTAAGGGAGAAATATCCTGATATCTGTGTTTTAGTTTGGTTTAGTCTGGTTTGGTTTAGTTTAGTTTGTGCACGTGTGCATGTGCATACACATATGAACTAAAATGTGGTGACATGTTACTGCTATTTAATTGAGGCGATAAGGGCGCCTGGGTGGCTCAGTCGGTTAAGCGTCTGCCTTTGGCTCAGGTCATGGTCCTGGGGTCCTGGGTTTGAGGCCCTCATCCCCTTCCTGCTCAGTGGGGAGCCTGCTTCTCCCTCTGCTCCTCCCCCTGCTCATGCTTTCTCTCTCTCTCTTTCTCAAATAAATGAATAAAATATTTTAAAAAGAAGTAAAAAAAAAATGCAGGTGACACACATATAGGTGTTTATTATACTTTTCTGTATTTAATAATAAAAAGTGAAATAGACAAAAATCATAATTATATCACAGTGCTATGTAGGTGAGGGATAATATGTCCCCAAAGACCTAATTTGTATTAAATATCATTAAATAAGTGAGTATTCTCTTTCAAAACCATTTTCTTCCATTCAGTGCATCAGAACCTCACTGGAGTCCAGAATCTCATTGCACTCAGCAGTCATGCATCAGCAGAAATCTCTGGAACCCCTTGGAGGGTAATAGGGATGTGAGCTGGCAGACTAGCATCATGCTTGGTGGGATGAACTTTTAAAATTTCTCGCCTCTTCACTACCATACACAGATATACTCCAATCCTTTTCCCACTTGAAAATCAGAACTCAAATAACATATCCATGTTTGCAAGTGCAAATTTGTTAGAAAATGGAAAGATCTTTGCCAAGCTGGCCACATGGTTTTTACATACAAGGTGGGATCCTGTCCTCAACATTGTTCTAAAACTCACATCTATGAAGGAGTTTTACTGGACTCATAGTCACAAGCCATTTGTCTGACTTCCTCTGCTTCTCCCAGGTCTGCCCTAGATACAGAAGCGGAGTGACGTGTGGCCAGTACGTGGGGGAGTGGGAAAGCGCAGCTGGCCGTGTAATGTGGATGCACAGTACACAGACATATCCCACTTTGGTTTTGCTGCTCTGACAATTATAGATAGCACCTCTTTTCAGCCTCGAAAGTGTCCTCCTTCAATGATAAGCTGTTCAGTCCTCCTAAACATACAGCCTGTTTCTCTCCTGAGTTCTGTGAACTGGCCCTTGATTCATTCCTAGTCAGTCCCTGTCCTGTCACCCCTCTCCCCCACTGCCCCCCCCGCCAACCCTGCAGGAATCCAGCTGCATCAGGCTACTCGAAGGTGCACCCGTGAGCTATGGCTCTCTCTCCCTTCTACAGTTGTGCATTTGCTGACCATTTGCTGAGGATGTTCTCAAATCCTTCCCCATCTTTCCCTGCCTGGCTAATTCCTTCCCTTGTCAGAGGCTTGAGTTCAAAGTCATCTGCTCCAGGAAACTTCTTGGACTCCATAGAGAGGAGTTGCATCTTTCTCCTCTGTGTTTTCTCCAGGGCCAGGAAAAAGGTGCAAGTGCCTTGGGCACAAAATTTAAGCAAGCTTCCATTCTCGGGGGTGGGGGGGTGGGGAAGGGTAACAAGTGCTGACTCTGCAAATCCCATGACCTTGACAATGAGCGCTTCCTTCAGTTTGGCCTCACCCTGTCCTGGCCCTGGTTTCAACATCTCCTATATCCCATCGTCATGATTACACTGTATGTAGAATGTATTCATTGGTCTGTCTTCCTGATCAGAATGTGAACGCCTTTCGCTGAGGGGCCATGTCTTATTCATTACTATAATCTCAGTCCCTAGCACTGTGCCCGGCACACAGAAAGTGTTTCTAAATGATGACTGAAATAGAGTGATGAATAAATCAAATGTTGGAAATGCACATAGAATTAGAGACTTATCAAACTATCAGGGAGCAAGTGGCATCTTCTAGAGAGCTAGAAGAAGATTCAGAGATGAAAAGAGGGGATAAAATACAAAATTTGTCATTTGAAATATTTGTAGTAACCAGATATTGGCAAGCTGCTTAACAATATTATCTGCCTTCTAGGGAAACCTGAAGCAAGTTGCCTTGGCACAAGGTCTAAAACATCAGCAAAGCTTTGAGTAGGATGCAATTAGATGGTCCACTAAATCCACGTTTCCTCCAAATTGGGAATCTCCCTTAATCCCCTCCATCCTTGGCTCTATTTACATGATGTGTCCCTGGTGTCAGTTCAGAAGGACTGGCATGGGTTAGACTTTAGGAAGCCTCTTTCACAAGCCCATCACTGTGCTAGGCCCCTCACAAAGATTATACCATTTGATCACCACAACAATTGGTGAAGCAAGAGTTCACGTCCCTTGTCTATGGAAGGGAAAAGCCAGAGGTGTTGTGTTAACTTAGCTGAAGCCACACAGCTAGCAGATGGATGAAAAAGAATACGTCCAATGTTCAGGGCAATTAAAACTTGGTCATGCTTATTGTAGCCCTATACCCTACCCCACAGAAAAGTTGTCACCGACTAAAAATATAGATTTATGAAGTGCTTACATTTATTCATGCAAATATTTAAGCACCTACCGTGTACTGTGGGTGTAAAGTCCTTGCAGGAAAACTTTGTTGGGGTTGGGGGGAGGAGAAGAGAGGGAGGATAGATACTGAATGATTCATAGGTGGATTTAGAAGAGCAAACACATTCTCTTATAAAATATTCTTCAGGAGAGAAGACATAAAAATCGAAGTGTCATGATTGCAATAATGCCAAAAGCTGTAAGACCAAAGAATCCCAGACACCAAACTGTCCCCTCAAAGTTTCCCAAAGACAAACACCTTCTGGGCATCATGCCTGTGACTACCCTTAAGGTAGGTCTTCAGGTGTGGGTTAAGGCAGAGAATGAGACAATTGTGTAGTAAGTTTTAGGAGAAGTGCCTGGCAATTGTTTTCTGGTGTACTTTTTTTGTGGAGGAGGGGGCATACTTTGGGGGAAAAGGAGCGAAAATCTCAACTTCATTTTCATAGTGTAAACAGAGCCTGAGCCTTCATCTAGCAGACCCACTGAGGCATGACTTCAAGCCCCCCATCTGGCCTGTTTGAGTTATGTGTTTCCTGGACACACTACTGTTGTGTAGGAGCCCTGTGAAAACTTCAAAAAGGTCATTAAGGCTGAAACGTTTCTCAGTTCATTTTCAAATTACTCAGTCATCATTTCCGAAAGCCAGTGACAGGAGAGCTCAAGTGATTTCAGTCAAGTTTTCCCAACTGAAGCTCCACTTTCTATGACAGAGTTACAAATACTTTTTAGCTCCATTTTGCATACATTCTAGAGAACTTCTTGGCAGGGTCTGTCAAGTGTGTTTTCATGTTCTTTGGATTTCATCTTTGTAGCACGGCCTCATGAAAAAACATCACATTCCAAGTGTGACTGGGAAGCTTCATTCACCACAGAGTTTGCCAATAACATGTGGGGAGTTTACTGTCCCTCCAGCGAGCTCATCATATCCAAACAAAATGTGTTCACTTCAATTTCAGCTGATTCATTTCCATAAGATGCAAGTTGATGCTATTTACTAGATACCCAAAGACCAATTTAAGAATCTAAACTATGGTAGAATTAAATATACAATAGTTTTTAACTCAATATGTATCATTAGAACCCTAGCAGGAAACTAATGGCACACTCAAAAAGGCTTAGCTGAATATAGTATTGTAAAGAGAGTATTTATGAGGCATGGACACCATTAAGGGAATCCACAAGGAAAGGTGAGGCACCCAGAAGTTATCAACATTAGGAAGCTCTTACTGCCCCAGGTGGAAGGGACAAGAGGTAGGACTTGGACTCTGGATCCCTGGAAGAGGGGTGGCCCCACAGGCCCCATGGCTGTAGGAATGCAGCATGGGTTCAGTAAAGCAAGGCTGGATGGAAACAGGAGAATGCACGTCCCCACCACTCTCTCCTCACACCCTCCAATCTTCTGTTGGTGCTGCCCATTTGCCAAACTCAACCAGATGCCAAAGGGTAAGAAGACTTGGAATACTCATCATTGAGGTCAGCCTGCTGGGGGTCCATGACAGGCAGAGAAGAGCAGAGACTTGTCTTGGGGCAGCCTATACCAACCCATTTCAGATTTTACTCTGAGAGACGGAGTGGCATAACTGAATGAACAGAGGTTTAGATGTAAGAAAGACCTAGACTCAAATTCCACCCACTAATGGTCATATCTTGGGGTCTTTTCTGGAGAAAACCTGTTGGACAGCTCCAGGAGAGTTCTAATTTACCCCCTCCGCATTGCAGTTTCTTCACCCAGCAAAATGGAAATAATAGCTACCTACTTACCTACCTGATTGAGTTCTTGTGAATCCTCAACAAGTTGCCCAAGGAAAAGAGCCGACATAATGTTTGACACATGGAATGTGCTTGGTATTTGTTGGTTTCCTCCGATTAGCCTTGCATTAGTTATCCCTTATATGGTGAGATGCCTGCCCTGTGAAGGTGGGGGAACCAGTCCAACCACTTTTCTCTTACTGGGAGTCCCCTGTTGACTCATAGCTGGAATGGTGGGTGGGACTGTGTAGTTCCTAAAAACTTGTTCACTGGGGTCCCCTTGTCAGCAAAGAAGCAACCGTTTCCCTGGTGTCACTTTTTGAAGAAAATCTGTTGGGACAGGTTCAGGAAAATTCCAATTTTCTCTCTCTCCAGGGACACTGGTTCTTAGGGAGCTGGTCCCTGCTTTGCTCTAGGAGTCTTCGCCATTTCTTTAGCAAGTTTTATTCCACATCCAGAGGCTGATGCTCAAAAAGCTTGTCCTTCCTCCTGGTCTGCATTAGCTGGTGACAAGGCATTGGCTGCTTTTGCAAGAACTCTGTCAACTCAATTCCTGATGGCAGGGCCATTTCCTTCCTACTTGATGTTGTTAGGGAGGGGTGTTTTTTTGTTTGTTTGTTTGTTTTGTTGTTGTTGTTGTTTTAATTCAATTAGCCAACATATAGTACATCATTAGTGTTTGGTGTAGTGTTCCAGGTTTTTGTTTGCTGTTGTTGTTTGCTAGCTTTGGAATAGGTGGGGATGTTTGGTTCATTGTGAATTTTGACTGGATCCTTGGAAAGCTTCCTGGTGATTGAAAAATACAAGGCCACAGTAGTCATTCATTTACTATTCATTGGTTCAAACTAGGATTTATGCGCTGTGCATGATCTCTAATTATCATAACCACCATGGAAGGGAGTGTCTCCTTTTCAGTTGAGGAGACTGAGGCTCAGATAGAAGGGGTGACATGTCCACCTTCTAAGAGATGGAGCTAGAGGCCATGGCTCTGTCCGAATCAAAGCACAGAGCTCTGTTTATCGTTCAGAGGGTTACATAGAGTCAAAGGCAATTTTTTCATCCAGCTGTGGCCATTTAAAAATAAAAATCACAAGGCTGTGAGTTTCCTCATGACAAGGCATAAGTCTTATTCACCTCTCTCTTCTTGCTCCTGGCCACTGCCCATGCCATAAACTGGGTGCCTGATTAATGTTTGTTGAATGAAAAAATGATTGACTGAATGAATCTTTGATACAAAGATATTTTTGTCTCTGTGTACCATTTTTCTAATGCATATTTATATTTCATTTGACAGTGTTTGCAAATTGCATAATATTCCCCTTCAGTATAACTTGCAGTGTGGAAATGCTTCCATATGCTGGATGTTTCCCCTCATTTGACTGAAGGAGAAAAAAGGCTAGGAAAAACATCACATAGTGGCTAAGTATCCATATAAACACGGGTTATAGAATATAGTCTTCGTGAATGGTATATTTTGGAAGGGTGATTTTACAAAAAGATCGAAGTAGACGTTCAGTTTGGATTGATAAGGGTTATAAAATGTTCTCGTGTAGCTAAATATAGTTTTATATTAATTCACTATGTTGTAGGAGGTATAGAGTAGGGGAGAGGAGCATGGGTCCTGGGGCAACTGACTATATTCAAATCCAGGCTCCACTCCACTCGTGAATCGCTATGTGACTTGGGCAGCTTATTAAATCAATCTGTGTCTTAGTTTAACTCCTTTGCAAAATGGGGATAAGAATACTGTCTCTCTCATGAGATGGTTGAATTAAATGAATTAGTACAGGGGGAATTCTTAAATCTGTGCCTGATAAATGGTAAGGCTTAATAAATGTTATTAGTCCCAACACCATGAAGTGTAGTTCAGAAAAGTCCTATCTTTTTCATCTCCATTCCCATTATTCCTTCCTTCTTTCAGGAGGTCATCAAGTTTTGCCTGACTTACTTTACTATACACTTCACCCTTCACATGGTCAGTGGAGTGAATCCTTGAAGACTCACATTAAACCAGGCCCCTCACCTTCTTCAAACGATGCCATTATTCCTAATCAACTTCAGGACTAAGTACAACCCCCTGGCCTTACATTCAAGGCCTTCATAAACTCATTCCTTTTTCCTCTTCTGGCCTCATCTCTCTCATTCCCACATGCATGCTATACTACAAATGTCCAAAGTGGAAAAGTTATCCTAGCTTGATGGGTAAGTAATACTTGAGTAAGAGGAGTGAGCAGCTAATTTTGCTGATGGGCTCATAAAAGGCTTCAAAGAAAAGATATTTAAGTTGTAGCTTGAAGAATAAGTTAATATTGGCCAAGCAAGGTAGGGCAGAAGGTAGTTAGGTGGATCACCTAGATTGAAGGAAGGATTTGTGCACTAGAACAGAAAAACAAGGTGTATTCATGGAATGAAAACTTGTCTAATGCTGAGAGAAAGAACTAGGGGATACTTCAGTGTGGGATTGAGAGGGAGGGGAGCATGAAAAAGAGTCCTTCAATCTGGCATGAATGCCTGGATGGAATGGTGATGTTGTTAATGGAGATGAGGAATATACAGGAGAAGAAATTTGTGGGGTTTGTGTGTGTGTGTTTTCAATTGGAAATAATAGATGTCTGTTTTGTGCACGTGTGTACAAAAGCCACCTGGGAATCTTTAACATTAAGCTACTGATCTTGTCCCCAGTCCCACCTCCAGGCCTGTTTCCTGGCAAATTTCCCCTTAGCAAATGGCAACTCTATTCTTTAGAGTCCTCCATGATTCCTCTCTCTTAAATCCTATTTTTTATCTTTCAGCAAATTCAGGTTGCTTTTTCTTCAAAATATATCCAACATTTGATTGTTTCTTACCATCTCTGTGGCTACCATTCTTATCAAAGCCACAATCATCTTTTACGGGATTATTGAATTAGTCCCCTAAACTGCCTCCCTGCTTTCCACCTTGCCCTCCCTCAGACTATTCTCAACACAGCAGTCAGTGGTCTTCTTAAGAAGAAGTCAGGTTATGACTTCACTGTTCAAAGCTTCCATATTCTTCCCATCTTGCTCAGAGCAAAATCTCAAAGGATTTACAGCGGTGATTTGCCAGACCCAAGCCTCACAGCCCTTGGTCCTATTTCCACTTAGACTGCCCCTTCTACTCCAGCCGTCTCTGGCATCTCTCTGCCATATTGGATTCCTCAGTGTTCCTCAGACATGCCTGACATGCTTCTGCCTGTGAGAATTTCCAATGACTGTTCCCCTGCCTGGAATGGCCTTTCCTCAGATGCTCACCTAATCATCTCCCTTACCTCCTCAGGTCTTCACTCCAATGTCATCTACTCAGTGATGCCTCCTCCAATTGCCTTACTAAAATTGGTGGCTCCCTCTTACCTCTGATTTCCCAGTGCATTCCCATCTTTTCTGCATTTTTTCTTTAGCCCATACCACCATCTATCTTTATTTTACCATTAGATTTTATTACTTGTCTTCCCCCACTCTCTTGCATCTCTAATACATGTATCATGATGGCAGTGATTCCTGTATTGTTGCCCTTTCTGTTCCCTATACCTAGAACAGTGCCTGACCACAAGTTGCTCAATAGTTACTTGCTAAATGAAAGAATGACTCCAAGTGGGGACCATAGCAATATGTTGCTGCAAGGATCTGGAACTCAGGAGGCAGATCTGGGATAAAGATAGATTTGGGAATCCTTAGCCATCAGGTCATAGATGTGTAGGAGTAGCTAAGACAGACCAAGGAAAAGATGTTTTGTGAGATTTGGAAAAAAAAAAAAAAAGACCAACATAAAACTTGAGAAAAAAATAATAATGAAAGATTATGCAGATGAAGCGACAGAGTTGAGAGCAATGGCTCTGGGATTATGACTTGAGTTAAAATCTTTGCTCCACCATTTACCAGCTTTATGACCTTGGAGAAATGACTGGATGATTCTTGGCCTCCATATTCTCAAGGGTAATTGGAAAAAAGATCTCCATGTCAGAGGGCTGTTAAGAGAATTAACCACTAAAATGCACAGAAATCAGTTAGCAGCTGGTAACAAAGAATATAGGTGGTGGTGGTTGATGCTAGCATCACTGTTATCATCCAGATCCAGGAAGGAGGGGCCTGGGTGGCTCAGTCGGTTAAGTGTCTGTCTTTGGCTCAGGTCATGATCCCAGGGTCCTGGGATCGAGCTCTGCACTGGGCTCCCTGTTCAGCGGTGAGCCTGCTTCCCCCTCTGCCCCTCACCTCCCCCTTCATGCTCTCTCTCTCTCTCTCTCTCAAATAAATAAATAAAATCTTTAAAAAAAAATCCAGGAAGGAATCCTGAAAAATAGAAAAAGTAGGGGAGTTGTCATGGAAGATAAGTGGGGAGAGGTCTTCAAGAAAGGGGAGCAATAACTCTGTAGATGTTGCTCTGTGGTCAGGGCTAACTATCCTAAGGAGTATGTAAGGCCCCAGGGGAGAGCGATTTGAGAGGATGGTTTCATTTGCATCAAAAAGTCATAATCCCATATTTTAAAATGAGCGAATGTTTTGTGGAAAATAACAGTAATTGTCCTAGAAAAAAAATCAAATGAAAACAAAACAAAATAAAACAACACTGGGCCCTCAATTATATCCAGCTGAGAAATGTAGGAACATGGTGACCCAAAAATTTGCTTCTCTCTGGTCTTTGGGAGATTTGCTTGCTCAC
Source organism: Halichoerus grypus (assembly GCF_964656455.1). Classification (NCBI taxonomy): domain Eukaryota; kingdom Metazoa; phylum Chordata; class Mammalia; order Carnivora; family Phocidae; genus Halichoerus; species Halichoerus grypus. The sequence continues at coordinate 70,140,337 of NC_135725.1, read as the reverse complement.
CAGTCAGAACTAGTTTGCTGGTTTTATGAGGTTAAGCTATTGTGCAATACCATTCAGCTGGCTCTGTGGGTGTTTATTTACAGATGGCTGCCATCTTGATTTATTGTCTGTCAAATTATAATTATTAACGATGGAGTTAATTGTCATTTCAACCACCTGGTAATTACCCACTGTGCTTTCATGTGGTGACAAATCTGTCCTTTAGATCAAAATTGGTAGGTTCATAAGACATTTCACTTCCACGTTCATCTCCATTCATGGATTGTTCAAAATAAATGATGAGGGAAAGTTATTGATTCTTTTTTAGTGTAATTTGTGGGCCTTCAGGTAAAAGAATTGCCAATTGTTGTAAACTTTTTTGAGTAGTAGGGCTGGTATAACAAGAATCCAGTGATGTGAGTTATAATAATTGAAATTACAATAACAAGGCATGCTCTTTCAAAGACTGATCTAATAAAAAATTTAACAATGCTCTCAGTATATTCCATGGTGCATCACCTAGAATGATGGTTTATAACCCTCATTATTTGTTTGCCCCATTGTTTACTAAAGCCACTTTATCCTTATGCCCTTCTGAACTTTTAGGATAGAATTCAGCACAGTCAGTGAGGTTACCTTAGTCTTATAAGGCCTCAGTCATTGTGATTCGGAGCTATGAATGGGATTGTCTGCTTGGTCACTCTTTAAGGAGACACCTGATAGAACCAATGGGATTAAAGAGGAGGAGATCTACACCTGTCATAGGAGCTATATCCCTCCTCCCATTTTTGGTGTCTGGGACCCTTATTTGTGTACTTTTCCTTTTTCAGCTTTTCCCAGTGGTTACATTTTCCTGAAAGCACACATCATTTGCCAAATTAGCAGAAGGTCAAGTGGAAGCTTTCCCCCCAAAGCAGAGACTTGGAATGCTACTGGGGTCTCACCATCTCTTTCCTTTCAGGAAACCCATCAAACAAGCATTGTGTGTCCAGCTTCCTCTAGCTTTTAGACTAGGGGCATAGAGGGAAGAAGGCTATGTTCCTGGCTTCTCAATATTTCCTTGGGGAGTCACCTCCTAATTGTCAGTTGCCATATGACAGTCTTTGTTGGCCACAAGGTCTTACCTTGGCACGTGCTCTGCAGTGAGACTTGGCCTAGGCTGATTTCTGCTAATACCCCTTCCAAGTCAGAGAGCTGTGCATCCAACGGATCCAGAGAAAATTTATGAGCAATATTTGCTTTCTTTCACTCAAAGGACTGTGAATCAGTTTGTTAAGAAAGGAAAGCTCGGGGGCTAAAGATAGGTAGATATTTTTCTTTTGTATGAGAGATTTCTGTGGAACTCAAAGGTTGTCCTTCCTTTCCTTCTTTTCTTTCCCTTCCCTTCCCTTCCCTTGCCTTGCCTTGCATAAAGATAGACAATCTTGGGAAAACACATGGGGCTACTAGCTTCTATAGAGAAAAAGTGGAAAGTCTGTTCTTATGTCAGTGCAATTCTCCTGATGACAGATAAGCCCATCTCATCCTCAATCCAAGATTGTAACTGAGATACACATTTCTGTGAAATTCTTCTCTTTCTCAGTGTCAATCTGAGGGTCAATGGCTTCATTGGCCCAGCATGGAGACTGGTTCCAGGAATGTCTGGGGGGAATTTTCTTTCTTGGTTGAAATTGAACAAGAACTGTATTTTCTAAAATCAAAAAACTCTGTATGAATCTTGAACAGTTCCAATTCTCCTTTATTCTATTCTGAGATCACAGGGAACTTTTTGAGGCAAAGTAGACACCGAAGTTTTAGAGTGTTTTGAAAATTATATTAATAGAGCAGAAGACTCCTCGAAGTCCTGTCATTCTCTAGGAACCATTAATTACTATCATGATGGCTTATATATACATAATCTTCATATTAGAAAAGTGTTGTTCAGTGTGTGCTTCACGGCCTTGTGCAGGAAGTTACAGTCTCTACCTCCTACCGGAAACAGTTCAGTGAGAAGAGTTTCAATGACAGGTACAGGGACAGAGCTGTGCTGGTCGGCTGTAGATTCTCCCTTGGTCTTTCTGATATTGAACCATGTTTCTGAGCACAGAGCCTCTTTTTTATCCTGCTTGTCACTGTACCAACACAGAAGTTAAAAAAGGAAGAAATGAACAGAATAGCACATTTAAATTTCTCAGTAGGAAACAAACTGTATCTGTCACATTTTCTTTCCTCAAAGTGACAGGTCCTAAACCTTGAGGAAGCAGCATTACTACACCTGGTAGGAACACTTTACTTTTCATTAGGGCCAAGGGATGGTGGGAAGAAGACTGATCTGAGAATCCATGGACCTGGGGTCTGGTCCTCATCTGGCACTGTCTGGTCATATCACCTTGGACAACTCACTTCTTTTCTTTAGCCTCAGTTTCCCTCTTGATATGATGAGGTGATTGCTAAGGCTTCTCCCAGGTCTGGATTCTCTGAGAAGTTGAAAGCTGTAGGAGAATGGGTGAATCACTTGGTGAACCTCTAAGTCCCGTGCACACACACCCAGCGGAGTGTCTGCCAAGAAGTCTCCTCTTATCACCACTGTTGGAACTTACTTTCAGGGCTGTACAATTGTTTGTACCCTTTGAATTAGTAATTCTACTCCTGGGAGCTTGTTGTAAAGAAATAAATTCCTTAAGAAAGAGGAAAAGTTACATTAACAAAAAAAAGTTGTTTGTCGCATACTTCAAAATTTGACATACGCTCAATGTCCAACAGTAAGAGAAGGATCAGGACAGTTGATAGGCTATTTCAAAGTCCTGAGAACTACATGGAGAAATGCTTTTGATAACACAAAAAGCAAAATGTATTTGACCTGTGGATTGCAAATATGTTTGTGAATAAGAGAAGGTAAGAGGAGTGAATGAATGATTATGGTCCATCCTCAGCGGGCCGGGTGCTATACTAGGCATTTGGTTACCTTGATCACCTAACTTATTCTTTTGAACAGCTATGAGGATAGGCACTATTATTACCAATTGACAGGAATCTAAGGCTCAAAGAATGACAGTCATCACTCACTTGATTGCTGCTTTTAGTGGATTAGTACTCAGTATTCAAACCCAGGTACACATGATTTTCATTATTCATGGTAGCTATAAAGTGTCTGTGAACACCGAATTAGAGAATATGGAGCAAGTGCTCCTAGGGGAAATGCAGGGTTAGGTTCCTGTGAGTCTCTGGTTGCAACATTTTCATCAGCTGATCAATACAGAACCTCATTTTATGTGTGCTTCCATTTAAGGACACTTTGTTTAATACATATTGTTGATTCATCAACATTGAGCTCATGGTCAACAGCACTATAACTCATGCCTGGATCGTGCTTATCTGAACATGTATTATCTCTGGAAGGCACATCACAGCCTTCTTGCACTAGGGATCATTAGACAGCACTTCAGCACTATGCTCGGGACCATTTTAAACAGTGAAATCACCAACAAAAAAGCACAAAGATGTGAAAAACATGCCACCAAATAGACGGAAACAAAAGAGAGCTGAAACAAGAAGGCAGAGCATCACTTTGCTCAACCTCTGCTGGGAACAGGTGCATTGGGCAAATCGAATTTTTCACCACGCTGCACAAGTCTGTGAATGACCATGAAATTGTCATAAATATTGATTTGGGGGTTACAAACAAATTCTAGGGAGTAGGCAAATTCAAAAACATGGAATCTGCGAATAATGAGGGTTGACTATATACTCACCCCTTCAGCAGGTATTTACAGTGTATCTGCCATGTGTCAGACACCGTTCCAGGCACTGTGGATTTAGAAGTGAGCCAAACAGAGCCCCTGTGCTCATGGATCTAAGGTTTGGGAAAGGGTTAAATGCAGGTAGATACATCAGTCAGACAGTGATGGGTCCGGCAAACTAAACTGGGAGGGGAGAGAGGAGGGATGCATGGAGGGGTTGCTATTCATACAGAGTTGTTGTCAGAGGGAAGCCTGGGACGTAACATCGGAACAGATACTCAAAGGAATCAAGTCCCCAGGGACGTGTGTGGGACGAGTGATCCGGGAAGTGGGGGCAAGAAGTGTAGAGATGCTGAGCAGGAGGCTGGAGCAGTGATGGGAGAGGAGATCAGAGTGCGCTGGCAAATGATGTTGAACTCTCTAACTTCAAAACCTGGGCCCTTGAGAGGAAGGCGGCTTGAGGATGGAGGGCAGCATGGGGACGCTTCCTAAGTTGTCCTAATGCTGGCAAAAGAAAACACCCCTGTGCATCTTCTCTTGCGAAGGGCTCAGGTAAGAGCCAAAGAGAAGATCTTTGCAGAGGGATGGAGGCTTTGCCAAGCTCCCCCAGATCTCTGCTGCATCTGAGGCTTGGTGGCTGGGTTTTAAGGAAGTGACGGAAAGGACACAGGTGAGATTCCCTAGGAGAGAGAACGTGGCCTAGGGCTGCAATATCGAGGTCTACTTGCAGTGCATCTGAGGGGAGCCACAACAAACAAACCATCCCCAGGACAACAGGAGGAGTGGAGGCGAGAGACAAGTCCGCACAGTGAGCATTACTGGGTGGAAAAACACGCCTCCCCCAATGCTGAGCTCCACTTGCGGTGCTTGTGAGAATATCAGCGCTGTGGCGCATGCTGGAGCCAGCTGCCAAAGTCATCTGGAGTCAGAGGTCCTCAGATTCAACCCTCACTGCTGACAGATAGGGAAACTGAGGCCTGGGGGGCGGGGGGACAAGCTTGGGCTTCCAATCAAACACGGAGGGAGTGGCTGAGCCAGGACTGGAATTTAGCTTTGTCACCAAACTGTCATTCTAGACAGTTATGACGAGAATTTAGGAGGAGAAGAAAAGTGCCAGAATTCCCAGGTTTGCAGAAAAGCCGTTGACGGTAGCAGCTGCCGAGTTTGCGCGCGTGTCAGGAGCGGCCACCGCCTCTCCAGTTCAGTTCAGGGAGCTTTTTTTTCCCACCCCCTCAACCTGGTCTTTCAGCATCTGGCTCTGGGAGTGCCCTGTGGAAATTTCTGTGGCCCTAATGTGAATCAGTCCCCAGAGAAATGGTCCCAGTCAGCAAAGGTGGTCACTATCTAGATGGGAAGAAAGTCAAGGGGAATTAAAATCCTGTTTCCTATTCTTTAGATCTTCTTCTGTAGCTTTTGTGTGGAGGTCTGTGGTTTGTAGGGGTCCCTGGCTACAAGTTTCTGTCAACCCCCTGTGAGTCACTGAATCCCAAAAGAGGTCAAGTGTGATTGACCAGGAACAGCAGTGTGCTGGTAAATCAGCTGTCGGCAGGGCGGGGACGCGAAGCCCTGGTCTGTTGTGTTTGCCAATATCTGTGGTGTAAATACTGTCACCGTGGCAGATTTCAAGCTACCGATGACTTAAAAACCAGCTCGCCGAATTGCTGGAAATCTCGCAGTCAGCTCTCCTGAGACCGCTCCAGCCACGGTCATCACACCTCTACAGCTCTCCAAAGGGAGGGGCCCGAAGGTGGGCCTGAGGTCCACTTCACCCGAGGCGGTGTCTAGTTTCAGAGCCCGGATTATAAGAGGAACATTGACAAATTGAAAATTGTTCAGGGGATTGAGGAAGGAAGAACTTGATTTAAAAGAAAAACAAAATCATTGGGAGGGAGAATTGCAGATGGGATGAGAATCCAGCAGAAAAACACAGGGTATCCTAGTCCTTGTTTCCCAGTCTGTGTGGAGCTGTGAGTTACTTTTCCTGGGCGTGAGGGGAAGCTTGATTTCAGCTCAACAAGAGAACTTTTGGATAAAGCTGCCTAAAGAAAGGCCAGGTTGCCGGATGCCACAGGGATCATTGGGGCACCAGAGTTATGAAAGAAGATGTGGGGGCAACCACTAGGTGGGGCTGTGGCAGTAGGACGCCAGGGCCCCTTCTAGCCTCTGGGGGTTGATCCTGAAGTGGAGTCTTCTTCCTTCTCTTTCTCTCATTTAAGCAGTTTCATCTTCTCACTTTTTTCTCTTTTGCCTCTCTCCCCAGGCTCACTTTCTCAGTTGCCTTTCGCTGACTTACCTGGTTCAGCTCGCTCCTGGGGCAATGATCTCTACATCTTCCTAAAAAGACAAGACCAAGCCTCTTAGCTTTCTCCCAGGGTGCTTGCATCCCAGGAGCAAAGCACAAGCCCTCCTTTTCCCATCTTTCTTTGCTTTCTCTCCTCTCTTCCAGTATTTTCAGCTCCACATTTTTGACTGAAGAAGGGCAAATAAACAAATTGAAACTGAAACTGAGCATTGGCCATAAAGTGAGGACATCTGGGAGGCTTGCTAGGAAATTAACATGCTTGTCAGGTTTCAGGTTACGTATTTTGTGTTGCCTGGTAACTAGCCCTACAGTTTCCTTTCATGCTTTATTCTCCCCCCCATCCCTTGTTTATAGTGTAATTACCACTGTGACATCATAATCCCCCATTGAACAGCTGTCAGGGGGGCCCAACTGCTGAGTAAACAGGGCTTTACAATCTCTCCTCCCAAAGGCTGGTTTACTAAATAGATCAATATTTGGTTTGTAGGCACAGGGATTAGGAGGTGGAAGTGTCTTTTGAAAAAGTCCTCTCTCTTCCCAGGGCCTCCAGTGCACCTGAGAATGCTGGAAAGAAAAGCCAGGTTCAGGGACCAAAAAAAAAAATCACCCAAACTGCTTTCCCCTGCCTGTGATCTCCCAAGGAGCTGCTTATCTTTAAGAAGTAAGACCTATTTGAGAATTAGTTATGTCTTAGGTTCTTTATTTTAATGCTTAGAGAATTCCACTTTCTTCTCTCCCTGCCTCTGTCTTAGCTCCCCTTTCTCTGTCCCCAATCCTGTTTGATTTAATCTTTCTAAATGGATATTATAGCCCCAGGGACTAAAAGAATGACACATGGATAAACAGGAACTAAGCTCCTGAAGATCTCCCTCTACCCCCCACCAGCCTCCCCACCTCACTCCAGGATTAGAAGCTGCGCAAAGAGAGCAACCTCTGAGAATTCTTTGTCAAACCAGAGATTCCTCTGTGATAGTTTGGGAAAGGTTGATTTAGATTTTGTCTCTCCTGGGTCCGGAGAGCGTGGCTGAAACACACACAGAGGAACAGGGGTCTTGGAGCCTGAGCATTGGGAGCCATGAGTTTAACCCTGGCGATTCCTGTAATTTGTTATATGACCTTGGACAAGTCCCTGGTGGCTGCAGCATTGGGATCGGGTGACAAGGACCTCCAAGGCCTCTCCCAGGGAGACAAAGTGGAGCATCAGACTGAGACAGGCTCAAAAGCTGGTCCTGACTGCAAAACCCCCTTAAACCACAGGTAACTCCTTGGAGTTGCATTTGCTTAACTGAAAAAAAAAATTGGGGGAGAGTTAACCCATCATTATGAAGATTAAATGGGATAGTGTATGGGACTGAAGTAGCTGCGGGTGTAAGACTCGGTGGGTGTCTTTTTTTAAAGCTAATATGTGTAATTCCTGTGAAAACTAAAACTGCGGTAAAGAAAAGCTTAGAGATAAAAATTAAAAAAAAAGAAGAGGAATAGCAACAGCCAGCACTCGTATGACCTGTTTGCGACATACTGAGTATGATCTCAGGTAGTCTTACAACGGCCCCAGAGAAGAGAAAGGCACCACGTGTATTGATCTCCTCGAGTGGACCAGTCATCATCCCGGCTTTTTGTAAACATCATCTCCCTCAATCCTCACAGAAACGGCACGTTCTTATTTCCCCTATTTCCCAGATAACTGGGGTTCAGAGAAGTGAAATGACCTATCCAAGGTCACCCAGCTGGTGAGCACTGAACCCACCCAGGTCCAGCAGGTTCTAAACTTCTTGTACTTCCTGCCACCACCTCCCCCCAACCCTGGCCACAGAAGTGGTCAGATCACCGTGGAAAGGGAGGCAGTCAAACAATTAGGTGCTAAAAGTTAATGACCTGGGTGAAGGAAAAGACTATTTACACAACATCACCAATGCTTCCTTCACAGTCGTCAAGCAACACCACAGCGCTCTGCTGATTCAGTCGTTTTGCAGGGTGATTATGGTCTGCCTCTAAAAAAATAAAACACCGCAACTAGCTGCTGTCTCTTGGACTCTGTTACTTCCTTTTGGCAGGTGACTGCAGAAGGCCTCTACGTCTGGAAGTGTCCCCTGAAGGCTGCGTGCGCCCAGACTGGAGGGGAAAGTAGGCTATGGCAATGTGGGGGGAGAGGTCAACCTCAGCCAATCCACAGACACCCAGTTCCTGAATTTTCTATGCAGGGTGCAGCACAGGTCTCCTGGCACTCCTCTGCTCTCTCCGGCGAGTGGCTTTCTCTTAAAAGACTGTACAGTTTCAGTTCAGTTTCATAGAGATCTGTGTGTAGATCTGTACAGTGATAACATTCCTCCCTGCTAAGGCTGTCCAAGATAACTAACCTGTTTCCAAGATCTAATTTTGTACGTGGGAATCTTGTCTTGTTCTGATTTCCAGACCCATAGGCAGGCTTGGCACGCGGTGGCCAAAGGAGGTCCCAGGTTTGTCCTGGTGCCCTGAGCACAGCTTCCTCCTCTCCACTGTTGGGCAAAAGCACCTGTCTTGCAAAAGGAGGCACTGTTTTTGTGGGCAGAGCTCAGTCTTCCTGAAGGGGAAGTGGCTTAAGACTTAAGGACCCTTGAATGTGTCAAAACCCATGTTTATTTGCCAATAAATAGGGGCGCCTGGATGGCTCAGTCGGTTAAGCGTCTGCCTTCTGTTCAGGTCATGATCCGCAGGGGTCCTGGGATCGAGCCCCACATCGGGCTCCCTACTCAGCAGAGAGTCTGCTTCTTCCTGTCCCTTTGCCCCTCCCCAGCTGTGCTCTCTCTCTCTCTCTCTCACACACACACACACTCAAATAATATCGTTTTAAAAAAAGAAACTTATTTGCCAATAAAATGCTATTTTCAAGAACTTCTTTTATCAACCTCTGTGAATTATATCCTAGGGGAAAAAAAAAAGCTGTAGCCCTCTGGGGACCCCCCCAAACCAGTAGGTCGCCAACTGCGGCATGCATCAGATCACCAGGAGGGTCTGTTAAAGCACGGATGATTGGGCTGCACTCCCAGAGTTTCTGCTTTAGTGGTTCTGGAGGAGGACCTGAAGATCTGCATTTCTAACCAGTTCCCAGGTGATGCTGATGCTGCTGACTGGGGGACCCCTGGTCTAAACCATCCACTCCGGCTGCTGGAGTCCAGGGAGCTGCTGGTAGCTGATTTTTTTTAAAAACCGTTTTTCACATTCTTTCAGTTGGCCATTGTTCTGATCTTTCCTTCCATCAAAGAATTTGGGGAGCGGCTTTCTCCTCTGAAGCAAGAAGGCAAGTCAGGTTGCCCTGGCTGGCAACATTCTCCATTATCATCTTGCAGCCTACATCATTTTGGCTTCTAGATAAGTCCCCAGCCTGCCTTCCCTCCCCCAGCCCTCATCTGTGGGCACGCTATCAGTTCTCTGGGCCAGGAGACCTCCCTTGCCCTGGTGAATGCTGAATTGCGTGTCAAAACGGAACCCAGGGCATGGTCCCGGTAGGGTCCTCCTTGAACAATCTACCTAAGCAGAGAAAGGTTTCCTTATCTTTATTTAATCTTATAGCTGCTGGTGCCAACTTGCACCCTAGCCTTCGGCACACTCTAGTGTAAGGATCTCTTCCTCACACTTCGCCTGCCCACTAGACAAGGAGGCCCTGAAGGCAGAGACAAGGTTCCCTGTAGAACCAAGTATTTTTGTAGAATCTACCGTGTGCTTGGTCACGCTGGTCAACACCCCCACACATTGCTCCTGCTCATGAAGACTGAAGCCTAGTGAGTGAGACAAACTGATCACTCAGAGAAAGGTCACAGCATATTCGTGGGAAACGTCATGGAGGAGAATACTGGACTCAGGGAAAGGAACACAATTTTGGTTTGTCATACGGGAGCGAAGATCAGGGATGGTTTTGCTGGAAAAGGCCAGCTGACTGCTCAGTGAATGTCTGAGAAGGGAAGGATGAAACTTCCACTCAGGAGGGAAAGGCAGAGCTTCTGAGGCGAGGGGGCTTGGGACGCAGCCAGAACCTGGGCCTCCCTGTGCCGCATTTGCCCCGAGGCTCTGGCTTCTCCTCCTCACCTCAGCCTTTCTCTCTTCACGACCCTCTTGAGGCAGCAAGCGGACTCCAGAGAAGCGTTAAGTTGTGTGTGTGTGTGCGGGTGCACGCGTGTTCACACACAGGCACGTACGTACACTTAGCATGCATTTGCATAAACGCACATCACACACACAGACACACACACACTATTCTTTTGCCCACATCACGGTGGGACTCTCTGCTCGGGGCTGTACCTAGATGTTAATGCCCCAGGGCCCCTTTCTGTAGGAGGCTCAGAACAAGGTTTAAATGCAGTTATCTTACCGGCTGTCCAGAGTCTTCTGACAAATGCTGTCACCCTATCGCGGTGGTGTAGAGAGGTGTGGGGAACCCAGAAGCCAACAGATGGGAGCTGAGAGTCACAGTGCCCAGAGCCATGGGGACACTCACCTGTACCCAGTCTCGGCTGAACTTTTTCTTTTTGTTATTTAGGAAAGACCAGAGGAAGGGTTGGGGTGCCCTGCCACTTGGTTCCAAGCCTTTCTGTTTGCAGCTGCAAAGGCTCATGTTACATCACTTTTTCCTATATTGAAAAACGTATTTTTAAGTGGTGGGGGGAACCCTTTTGTTTTACATAATACGTAGTTGATACCAATTAACTTGGCCTTTAAGCATTGCTACCAGCAAGAGCCTGTGGCTGTCCAAAGGGGAAGCTGTTCATGCCTGTCCAGCTAAAGCACAATCTCCTAAACTTACTATTGTGTGACTGCCTCTCTGGTTTTTGGCAGTGTATTCCATGAAAACAAATTGGTTCAAGAAGTAAAAGTAGTTAAAGGCTGTGCACGTCATGGTCTTTCAGAAACAACAAAAAATTGATTAAAGTACTAGAAGTTTCAGTAAAATAAGAACAGCGGAAACAGGCCTGCTATGTGAATTATAACAGTTACCATTTCATAAACACTTCTTAGGTGTTAGATTAATGTATCATGTGTGTAACTTATCTCAGGCAGTTCCCACAAAAACACCAATTTTATAGAAGAAACTGAAGTTCAGAGAAGTTAAGTAATTACCCCCAGGTCACACAGCTAGTACATGGGATTCAGATCCACCTGATTCTGAAGCTCATGATATTTGCCAACATTATAATCCCTTGGGTCCTCTGCACCTCTGTTTTCTCATCTGTAAAATGGGTAATATAATATTCATCCCTTTATATGCCTTGCAGGGATAGTGGAACAATGACTGTTATGAGCAATAAAATACCTTCATTTTCTGTAGTATTTTAGTTTCCAAAGAGCTTTTGTATCCTTTGTCCCATTTGAACAATACAACAACCTTGTGACAGGTATCATCATGCCGATCTTCCAGATGAGGAAACTGAGGCTCAGAGAAATAAGGTGACTTGCCCAAGGTCACAGCTCAAAGAATGCTAGCACCAGAAAATGGATACCAAGGTTAGTGCTTGGTCTACTTAACTGCCTCTTTAATTAGCAAGATAATTGTAATAGGCTCAAGGTTCCCCATGAAAAGGAAGGACACATGGGATAACATTATGTAGGGGCTATTATCGTGGTTGCCATAATTGTTATTAGTTGCCAAAGGACAATTGTCATGTGTTTGGTCCACCTTACCCTTAGCAGATCATCTTCTCTCTCCTGTTAGTCAAACCTTTCCTTCCTTTATCTCTTGCTCCTTGGGACCACAGTACTCATTTCCAGGATTGCTCATGTGCTCCCATGGCTCTCAGAAATTAGAGTCTGAACATGGTCAGGTGCTTGGTGGCTATTCAGGAGCCCTTTTCTCCTCTGAGTGAATTGGAGGAAGTTGAGGTTTTCAGCAATTTAATGAACATCTTTGATACACGTGCGGCACCTATGCTCATTACATTGGCCTCTTACGTAAATCGGCATGAGAACAAGCCCTTGGGAAAGCTGGATTATAATTAGGGATATTCTTGACCCTTGGGGTTGGCCAAATGCAGAGGTGAAGACCACTGAGGGAAGTACAATATAGTCACTCAGGAGAGAGGAATAAACTGTTTGCTGAATAAGAAAAAAGTGCTCAGGGGTGCCTGGGTGGCTCAGTCAGTTCAGCGTCTGACTCTTGGTTTTGGCTCAGATCATCAACGCAGAGTCAGGAGATCAAGTCTTGTGTCGGGCTCTGCGTTCAGTGGGGGAGTCTGCTTGAGATTCTCTCTCTCCTTCTCTCTCTGCCCCTCCACCTGCTCTCTCTCTCTCTCTCTAAAATAAATAAATAAATCTTAAAAAGAAAGAAAGAAGTGCTCAGAGTCACAATAGGTCACAAGTTATGCATCAGACAGTGTGGAGAAAGTTTCTCCATTGTTGGAAAATCTATTTTCATATAGTTAGTCTTAGCCATAGCAGTTATTTTTGAGGATCCCTTGACTTAAGAAGTATGGAATTTAGAGAAGATCTAGGGGTAAGAGGACAAAAATAATCACTGGTTCTGAAAAAGAGAATGTGAGGAAGAACTAAAGAAACCTGGTATGGTGTAAATAAGGATTGGCTTAGAAGGAGGCCATCTGCTCGGTTATACTCTGAAGGAATAATTCCAGAGAGGCCAGGGATCTACTAAGGCAAGATAAAGGCAGCAGGACAATCAGAGCAGTATCCGTCTCTACCCCCAGCTTCCTGCCAGCCCAGAGCACAGCAACTTCTTCCCACTTAAAAGTATTACTCTGCTTCCTGGCTCCTGATGGGTCTCCGATTGGTGAGACAGTGAAAGTCTACTTTGGTGGACAACTCTCTTTTGGAAGGGATAAACAATGCTATTCATGAGTGGCCTTTGTCTCTTGGCTGTTCTATACTCAATGAGGCAAATAATGATGTTCCTTGTAGCTGGAAGCTGTCAGACCTGACTTGCTTCAGGTGTGGATCTCAAGATCTAGAACTTTGGAAAAAAGAATAGAAGCTCATGTGAACCTCCCCTGTCACATTCTTCAATACCACTTTTCCATCAATAACACTACTATTTAGACTCTTGCTTGACCCCAGTGTTTCTTAATAGGTTCAGAACTCAAATGGGAGAGGTGTGATTATTGGTTCCCTAAGCACTGCCCCCCCAAAAAACTCTACAAGCAGAATTGTTGCTTACTTTTGGAGAAATCTTTCCTCTCATGATTATGAGATACAGGTACACATAGATCATGCAGGAGAAGAAGAATCTTCTTTTGAGACAAAAAATTGGAAGAATTAAAACAAATGAATGTTGAAAGGATTTTTAAATGCTGCACTGAGGACAGACCCTCCCAAGGCCCCTTAAGATTCTGTTATTTGACAGATAATTAAACTCAAAGAAAGGGTCCCTGCCGAAATTTATGCATGTGCCTTGCTTCCAGGAAGGCTGGGAGGAGCAGGCTTTCCTCATGTGGTCATAGAAATATCTCAAATGTCCATGTACTTCCAGGTTGAAGGGACCCTCAGTGCTAAAGCTATATGGAGGAACTCTCACTGGCCAAGAAGTGCATCTGTTGTCACCAACGTGCAAGTGACAAAAATCACCTATAGAGAAAGCCATCATAGTGACAGATGGATAATCAGCTTCTCTGTTCCCATGTTCTCTCTCCTCCCCAGAGCTAACCAGATTGGTTATCACACTCTGAGAATATGTAGCCATTTTGCATCACACAGAAGTAAAGGAACAGGCATGCCAGGTACTTACCTACATTATATTACTTAATCCTATGAGCAGGTGGATCTATCCCTGGCTTATGGAAGGGAACACCAAAGCTTAGGATATGTAAATTGCTCAAGACTAAAGAATTTGTAAGTGGTGAAGATGGGTTCAAATCTAAACCTAACTGATTCTAAATTCCATTTTCAAACACTCTGCCTCTGAAAGACCAAAAAGTCAGAGACTTGTCTTCTCTCTGCCTCTGCTTATTCTTTTCTCTTTACGTGGAAGGTCATTCATTCATTTATTCATTCATTAAGTATTTGTAAAATGCTTAGATGTGTCTGGGAATTGACTCAGCTCTGGGAAAAGAGATGAACAAGAACATACTGCTATCTTCCAGAAGCATAAAATCTAGGGAGAGACAGGTATGGACAAGAAGAAATAAATGTGTTAAATTTTGTGGGTGAAAACCAGACAACACTCTTTGAAATCCTAGACAGTGAGGCAAAAAACTCCATGAGCCAGTGGGAAGATGGGTGGAAGGAGATGGAGGGGGTGGTAAAAAGCACCTTGAGAGGGCATTTGTGAGATTAGATCCAAGAAAATGTTCACCGTGGTATCTGACACATAGAAAACAGTAAACAATGCACTTGCTAGCTTTTAAAAATTACTCCAGCAGATATTTATTAAGAGGACTCTGGATGCCAGGCACCCTTTCAGGCATTGAGGATCAAGCGAGAACTGATCCCTGGCCTCTTGAAACTCATGTCTTAGGTGGAGCAGTCAGATGCAAAGTAACAGAAAGCTCTATAACCTAATGTCAGGTAGTGAGTAATGTGATAATAAAGGCCAGACACAGAGATGGAGGGAGGACAGCTGCTATGGTAGGCAGTCTGGCCAGGGAAGACCTTGCTGAGTCCTTTGGGGTAGGAGGGTGGAGCTGTGTGGATCTCCTGTGTGGATGGCGCAGGCTGAGGAAGGAGGAAGGCTCTGAAGTCAGGGCGTGCTGCTTGACGTTGTGGGAATAGCAGGAAGGCTAGTGTGGCTGCGCAGAGCTAGAGAAGGTAACACTAAAGGTAGATGAGGCTGCCTGGGATCAAGTAGGGCTTTGTAGGCTGTGGGAAGGCTTGGGAAGCCACTGGATTAATTCATTTAATTACCACTTCTTATATGAACCTATTACCGGGTGTCTTATTCAGAATAACAGGACACCATAGACTGGGAAGCTTATAAACAAGAGAAATGTATTTGTCACAGTTCTGGAGATCAGGGTGCCCGTGTGGTCAAGTTCTGGTGAGAGATCTCTTTCTGACTGCAGACAGGCCAATTTTTTATTGTGTCTTCACATGATGGGGGGTGGGGGGGTGAGACAGCTCTAGGGTCTCTTTTATAAGAGCACAAGTCCCATTCATGAGAGTTCTGCCCTCGTGATCTAATCACTCCCAAAGGCCTCACCTCCTATTTTTGTCATGATATGGGTTAGGATTTCAACATACGCATTTTGGGGGAACACAAACATTCTGTCTATAACTCTGGGTACAAGGTTGTTCAACAGACATCTAAAATACAATTAGTTTTACAAATCTAATGTAAAATACGTTTTAAGCATGTATTTTATTGGGCTGGCTCACCCTAGTCTCAATTTCATCAAAACCAATACTCCTAATCTCTGGTTGATGTTGTTTTTTTTAGAGCCACTCACAGGCAGGATGTCGATCATCGGAAGCATAGGAAAATTATCTTTCAAAAGAAAATTTAGAGTTGGGGAAATATGCCACAAAAATTTCAGACAAGCCAGTGGGAAAACTACCACATGGATCAAGACCAGAAACCATTTTCATCCGGTCCTTTTAGTTTGGTTCCTTTCCCAGGTCCACTCAGTAAAACCTATGGCATTTTCACAGATATCCTGGCCTTGAGGTTGGTTAATGAAGCCCAGGACTGAAGGAAAAGCCAGGAACCAAAGGCATTGGAGTCTCTTGTTCGGGTTCTCGAAGGCCTCGGTTCTAGCTGAGCCCACCTTCTCTTGTTCTGGAGCATTCAAGAGCGTTCACAGCTGGGCTTCCCCGTGTGAACACAGACCATGGAGGCGGCTTGGGGCCACTTGCAGATCCGGAGAGGTCTGATTTATGGCTCCCACGAAGGGGGTGGGCATCGAAGGCTGCCACCCACCATGAGAACTATGCATTGTTCCCCAGTCCTGGCTCTGCTCCCTGGCAATCCTGGAGCCGTGGACATCAAGAAGATCCTCGACTCCCTGCTGTTACTGAGGAGACTGAGCCAAGAGGGAGGAGTGGAAGAGGCTGAGGCAGTCATTTGAGACCTATTAAAGCAAACATTCGTAGAGTTGGAATCAGGGGGAATGGAGGGAAATCCCTATCATCTTCCCACTGTACTTACTCTCCTAAGGAGCTCCCATGTAACGCTCATTTCCCCAAACTCACACTTGTGCTGACAACTGCCATTCTCCCACCTAGGTTTGCGCGGATGTCTCTTCCTGATTCTGGAAGACGGCAAGTTGGGGACCTAGAAGTTTTCCATAAGCCAGGCTCTTCTGTTGCTATTACTGGGGCTCTGGAGGGAGGAAGCCAGAGCTCAGCAAGTGAGAGTGAGGTTTCTGGGGCCCGAGGGTGAGAGCAGTCCTTCATTGGTCTGAATTACTCACTGTGAACCTGCCCAGGTCCCTGATGTGTCTGAGGTGTGCCCGCCCTTTCCTCTGACTGGAGACTCCTCTCTTCTTTGCCCAGGAACTGACTCCTGCTGATTTCGGGATGCCTGCATTCACCTCCAGTGTTCTCCTGTTCTCCCAGTGCTGGGAATTGCTCCCACGTTTCATTAATACTCACATTAAGCTCTTCCTCATCCTTCACAACATGACAATTGAGAAAATTGAGGCCAGAAACAGGCAATGGCTTGTTTTAAGTCCCAGAGCTATTGTATGGAGGAAGGTTACAAACCCAAATCCTTCTATAGTCGCTTTCCCATCAACACTTTGAGGGACTTGTAACACAGTTGCTTCCTCTTATTCACTCATGGATAAAACACCCAAGCCAGGTGGCTTCCCTTGCCCCAACATTGCCCTCTTCAAGGGACCCCATATTCCCTCATCCTCCCTTCCCACGGGAAGAAACACTCGAGCAACCTCTGTGGAAATGAGCATTTGGAGGTCTAAAAACATGTTGAAATGTGCCAGCTACAAAGGCAGCTTTTGGAAATTGATCTTGCTAGGTTAATTTAATGCTGGATTTTCATTAAACTTTTTAGGATAATTCTGGTTGTGTAATCTTGGTAAAGATTTTAAATGGCTTCTGACTCATTTTCTTAAAATTAGACAAAAACAGGGAGACCTGGGGGGCTCAGTTGGTTAAGTGTCTGCCTTGGTCTCAGGTCATGATCCCAGGATCTAGCCTAGCATTGGGCTCTCTGCTCAGTGGGAAGTCTGCTTCTCCCTCTACCCCTCCTCCCCTAGCTCGTACTCTCTCTCTCTCTCTCTCTCACTCTCTAGCTCAAATAAATAAATAAAATCTTTTAAAAAACTAGACAAATACACATGACACGTACACACACACACACATACCCCTCAGACACCCACACATCTCTCATTCCACATGCTAGATGCAATTTTATTTTTCAGTGCATGACCTTGTAGTTGAGAAGTAAATTTTTTTGGAAGAGACAGTTACAGTTATAGATGGCAGTGAGCAGGAAGCTCAAAGAACATTCCCTGGTATTAATCAGAGACCATTTGTATGACCACATGGAAATCTTGCTGAAGTTTCAAAATAATAAAGTGAGAATGCTTATAAAAGTGCCAAGAGCAATTCTCTACTTGAAGCTGTCACTATCAAAGAATTGGTTTGTCCCTGCAAGGCCTCAGGATGGATCCCCTCTCCCCTGCCTCTACCTCCACCTCTGATTTATGAAATTTTAGGGCATCTGAGCTACAACACAAAGTGTACAAATTTATTTAACTCCCTTACCATACCAATAGGGCAGTCAAGTACTCAAGAAGGAAAATGACCTGACCAAGGTTGCACAGGGAACTGGATATGGAGTCGAACCTGGGCCTCTTGGGCCCCTGGATCTCAGTCTAGATTGTTCCATTAGGGGCTGCTCCGATTGAACCTGAGTTTAGAGGTAGTTTTTCAAAAAGATGCTTCCTAAGCCCAATGAATCTAAATTGGGGTAGGCTAGGCAGTGGGACAAGTAGACACAGGCAGAGCTAGGCATGCCTGGAGGCAAGAAGACTGCAGTCTATTTATATAGGAGCCATGGCTGAAGGAATAGGGGACGTTCGGAAGAGCAGGCCTGCCCCCTTGAAGACAGAGCCCATACTGTTTTTATTTCAGTAAATATGGTATTCAGATGAGTGCCAAAATAAAGGAACTAGCATTTAATGAGTCCCTATTATGCAACTGTTACCCCTATTTTATAAATGAGAAAACCGAGGATCAGAAAAAAATTGTGCCTTGCGGAAAGTCACTTAGCTAGGCACCGGTGGGCCTATAGCTCAAACACAGGGCTTGACTGCTCCAAAGCTATGTGCCTTCACTCTGACTCTGATGTGTTTGCTGAACCAGGGCAGTGGATGGAAACAGTGAAGGTAGATTTCAGTTAGGTTAACTCAAGAATGTAAGAACCATCCCAGATGTCTGAAAGTCAAGCTGGCTGTGTTGAATGAGGGCAAGTGCCCTATTCCTGCAAATGTGAAAGAAGGCTGGGTACACCTGTGGTGGGGATGTTACAGAGGATCTAATCAAAGGAGGAGATGCACAACCAGTCGGTTAGGGAGCAAGTATTGTGTCTGCAATCTACAGGGCTTCCTTTTGGACTCAGCATAAGCCAGCTTCCCATACGGATGGATTGTTTGTTATTGTGTGTGTGGAGTGTGTGTGTGTCTGTGGGGTGTTGGTGTGTGGGGTATGGGTGTGTGGGGGGTGGTGTGGGTGTGGGGTGTGTGGGGGGGGTGGTGTGGGTGTGGGGTGTGTGTGGTGTGGGTGTGTGGGGGTGTGTGAGTGTGGTGTGGGGGGTGTGTGTGGTGTGTGGAGGGGTATATGGGTGTGTGTGGGTGTGTGTGATATGTGCAGTGGAACTTTCTCTGGCTTCCCTGCAGGTCTCCATGCCTGTGCCCCTGTCCTCTACAGATCATTCCTGACACAGGGGCAGGAGGAAAATGGTATTTCCCAGTGCTCTCACCCACCTCGCCTTGCTCTCTTATTTTCCATAGCAGTTATCACTGTCTAGCCAAACTATCTAATTTACTCATTATGCTTATTTTTTGTCCATCTCCCCATCTCTCTCCCGAAACAGAACTTAAGCTCCACCAGGAAAGGGATTTTTGTTTGTTTTGTTTACTGAAGTAACCAAATACTTAGAATTCTTGCTTGGCATAGAATACGCTTTCCCTAAATGTTTGTTGGGTAAATGAATGGATGGGTGCTCCTGTAATTTTTCATAAGTACATCAGCAGAAAGTGTCTCCTATTTTTTGTTCCTGAATACTTGACTGATGCCATCTTGCACTGACATCTACTGAGGGTGTCTAAGACAGAGAAACATATTTACAGGTGAGAATTTTAGACCCTGGACTATGGCAGTCCAACAAATTTCAAAAAAGGAATAAAATAGAGGTTTTTGAGGTTCAATTCTGGGGATTTGAGCTATTTCATGTAAAGACAGGGCAGTGTTCTGAGGTATAAAGGATGCTGGACTGGGAATAAGAATACTTTAATCTAAGCCTACAATTCCCTTTTCACACTTGTATGTCATCCATCCATCCACCTATCCATCCATCCTTCCATCCATCCTTCCATCCAACCATCCACCCATCTACCCACCTACCTACTCACCTACCCAGCCACCTATCCCTCCATCTTCTCATCCATCCATCCTCTCATCCATCCCTCCAACCATCCATCCCTCCATCCAACAAATATTTTTGTAAGAAATTGCTTATCCTCAGGCATTATTTTAAGAGGTAAGAAAACAGCAGTGAACATGATAGTAAGGGTCCAGCTTTCATGGAACTTATAATCTAACAACTGAGATAGAAAAAGAGTCTGGAAACGTTAAAATTATATACTTTGAACTCATGATAAGTACTCTGAAGAAAATAAAGCAGAGAAAGGAAATAGACATTGTTGAGTTGCATGATTTAAAAATCCCCTTCTTGCTCTGGCATTTGTGGACCCAATACAGTTAATTCCTCTGTCAGAAAAAGCACCCCACAATTAAGCCATCCAAATAACACCAAATAGAATTCAGGAAATATTATGCCTCAAAGCCCTTCAAGTACATTTTAAAAAGTGCTATCTCTTCACTAGGATATAATAATTATGCTTTGGCATTTTTTATATTAGCTTCGTTGAGTTTAAGCAGTAATCTTATGTAATTGTAGGCATGTAAGATAACTTTAAAAGCTTCTTGTTTTGACTCAGTAAATACTCATTGAGCACCTCCTACGTGGTAGGCACTGAGCTAGATGCCCTTTCTTAGGAGACCGAACATCTCCTGGGCTGTGTAAGCCACAACACGAGAAAGAAACTTCAGCAGTTCTGAAAACATACAAAAAAATGGGTGCAACTTCAGTGGCCTCATAAACATTTTAAAAAAGAAAGAAAAAATGAAATAGAATCAACTTTTAGGAAAAACTGGCAAAGTTCACAAACATTTAACAAATGCCCCAAATGCCTTTCACCTCAGGGAAAATTAAGAGACCTCTGCAAGAAGAGGCCTGCTGGAGTCCTGGCTCCATCTGCTATGGTAACCTCCACTGGTTGTTCCAGCGAAAGTGTCAGAGGACATAGAGCAGCCCGGCAGATCTGTCATTGCTAGAGAGGAATGTGGCCAGTGAGCCCTGAATGGACACATGTTCCGTCGAACTGAACACCATAGCTCAAACTCAGAGTAAATAAGGTTGTGCCCCTAGTTTGCACTAGTGTAGAGATGAGGGTCACTCAGTCCTCCCAATGCCCTGTGAAGTAAGATCATCTCCTCCTCCATTTATTTACAGGGAGCTGAGAAAAGGGCAAGTGAATTAACATGTCCCATTTGTAGAACTAGAAGGTAGAAGAACTGAGTTCTAAATCAAGTCTTCTGAGGATTGAAAGATGAGTTAGGGATTTTGGAAATTATTAAAAACTGAGGAATTTTTGATATCTTTTTGCAACAAGATGGCAGAATAGTTAGGCAGAGAAGCACTCCTCGTAGAGGTAACCTAGAGACTTAGAGCAAGTCATTTTGTAAAAGCATGACTGAGCTCATGGTAAAGTAAGAAAAACACTTAGAGGAGAGAAATACAAGAAAGTGTGATGCCAGAGATGTCAGTAAGTGCAGGCTGCAGATCTTAGGTCCTTCATTTTAATAGGTCAGGAAAGCAGACCAGAGGAGATAAAGTCCAGAACCTGAGCATTGTGAGAAGTGATGATAGAAATTACTGCAAAGAAATAGAAATCCACCAAGATGTGCTAAATGTGTGATATAAGTAAAACCTGCTCCACAGAGGAGAGAACAGTATACTTGACCTTTTGGGCCTTAACTCTAGGTGGAGTGGCTGGACAGGGAGTTAGAGGGATGACAGTGTATGTTTCCCTTGAGAATATCTAAGCACAAACCTGCCTCAACCCACTTGTCTAGAATTCACTCTACCTCTGTGGCCCCAAAGCCCCAAAGTATAAATTTAATTTAATGTGGCCCCTGGTTAGCAGTTTCCAGTATATGTCTAATTGGGATTCTGGAATGAGATCATAGAGGCAGAGCCAAATTTGAAGAGATAATACCTGAGAATTTTCCAACATTGACTGGTGAAAAACAAACAAACAAATGCTCAGTGTCAGAGTCAATAATTTCAAGCAAGATCAATAAAAAGATATCTGCACCTGAAATTTCAGAGTACCAGATGAAAAAAATATCTGAAAAGCAATTATGAAGAAAAGATCACCAGCCAAGAATTGACAGACTGATAGCTGACTTCTTAGCAACTTCTTCCTGCTATTGATCAGTATCAATTACTTCTGTAAGTGTGGGGACTTCTTTCCCGGTTTGCTGTTCTCTTGGTATGGGGATCCTAAAGTGACCAGGTGATAGCCAGAGCTTAAAGTTTAATGGGATTTCCATTGTGTTCCCAAGCGGAACTATTTACCCTAGGGGAAGTAGGATCTCTAGACCTGTAGAGCCTAAGACTTCAGGGATGGGAAGTATAAGTCCTCCAAGTGTGTCATAGGGGATCATGGTAATTGAGTCCACTTTAGATTCCATCCCTTGGCCCCTAGATCCATGTCTTCTATCTATTGAGGATATATCACCATATAATGATCATTGATTTAGGGTACAACCACCTCCTGGAGGACACTGCCTCATCTTAGCAGGGTGTCTTCTCTAAGATGGCACCTCAGCAGAATCTTCAAGAGTCTCTTCTACCATTTTGTCAGGCTGGTGGGTTTTGAGTGGCATGGATTATGAAAAGAACAGTGGAATCTCATGGTTATATGCCCACTGTTGCACCTCCATTCCTGGAAAATGGGACCTTTGATTTGAGACAGTCTTGTGTGGTATCTCATGTTGGTGGATCAAATATTCTGTGATTTCTTAGATAATTGTGCTGGCCAAGGCTCTGCAGGCAGGAAAGGCAAACCCATTTCTAGAAAACAGTTGGACCTCAGTCAGTGTAAATCACTACTCTTTCCACGGCGAAAGGGGTGGAACTGTAATCACATACAAAGCAATGTAGTTAGCTTACCTCCAAGGGACTGATTGATTTTCTTGAAGGGCAGTACTACATTAGGGGCTCATTATTGACTTCTGTTTCTAGATATTGGCAACGACGATAGCAAGATCATCCTTGATGAGGCCAGGCTGTTGGGCTCAGCCAGAGCCTCCATCCCTGCCTCTATGGCACTCCTTCCCTTTCCAGCCCTTACTTTGTGTAGGAAATCTGCTGGGGCTAAGAATTTAACATTCTCTGCAGCTGTCCATTGAGTAATCTATCTCCGGATCTCATTTTGGAGTGTGCCTTTTAGGACCACTTCTGGTGTCAACTGTCTTAGATTGGTTTCTTAAAAATAGACTCCGATATAAGAGTTGACTAGGCAATGGTCTCAGGAGTTACGCTTGTAATCACATAGTGAGGCAAGCAGGATTGGGAAGAGGGAGGAGCTGCCCCTCAGTGTGGTTGCCAACAACACTTTAGTTGGTCCTAAGGAAGTTCTAGAGCTCGGATGGCTGTTCAGTTATTCCAAGCTGAGGCAAGGGGCTGGGCATTTGTAGCCTTGCATTACAGCAGACCAGTGGGAGAGGAGGTAGCCGTTCCAGAGGCAGTTTCCCGAAGCTGAGGGCAATCCCCAGTGAGGGTGTAGCTGACATCCCCATCTTCTAGGGAATCGTGCTTTGGCTTTAAAGAGCAGATCTGGGCAGAGCACTATGGCACCCATAGCAATTCCCTGTGCCTATCCATCCCTGCTGATGGGGCGGAGAGGCGACATTCACTCCACAAATTCCATTTTAAAAATATAATAGATCAATTTATTATCTGTTCATTTCAGTTATGATTCCCAGGATGTATAGCAATTACATAAGTTCGAGTGTCTCTTGGTATGTGTATCTAGTCCTTTAAGGAGCAAACATTTTCTGTTGTTCCTCACGGCTCTGTTTGGAATTTAGAATGAATCCCCATACCAGTCAGATTTGTGTTAATGCAGTACTGAAACGAATTTGTAGCAGGAATGTTTAATGCTTAGCAAGCTGCAGAATCCATGTGACATTTATTTGTGACATTTGTTAGTAGTATATTTAGCACCTCAATTTTGCAAATAGGGAAGTTTTTTTATATGTGTCAGGGTTGGTGGTAACCGTGATGTTTAAGAATATAAGAACTGTGGATTTTTTTTTTTTAATACAGGAATAGACAAAGCAGAAAGAGATTTACTCTGAAGCTGCTAAAATTTAAGCTTCAAGGCTACTCACTTGCTCAAGCCTCTTTCACATGGTCATATGATTTTATAATATTTGCAAAGAAAGATTTTCTATTTTTTTGTGATTTCATTCCTCATTCCAAGTAAATCCCCCCTTTTATAATGTATGTTGTATTCATAATTCAGTGTTATTTTTCTTAAAGAGTGCCCCTCCAATTGTATAAAAATAACAATGGAATCTACCCCTAGACAAAAATGAGAAGAGAGTTGCTCCTTGCCTAGTTGTGAGTATTTGAGAGACAGACAAGTCGGTGCTTATTGGCCTGAGACTGCCTCGGCTGAGTTTTTGAATATTAAAATGTTTCCAGGCTCTGGCTAACTATGCTTATATAATGGCTTGTCCTTTGAATCAAAAGTGTGTTACTAACAACTTACATATGAGCAGTATAAATACCTACGTCATTGCAGTTTGAGTCTCTGAATAATTTACAAGTTAGGTATTACAGATGAGGAAACCAAGAATTAAAGCACTTCAATAACTTGCCAGATGTGAGGGGGTTAGAGATAGCCAGCCGTAACTCAAAATTAGCCTCTGACTCCTCCCCCACAGGGCTTGCTGCTCTGTTACAGTATCCTCTCAATGGACCACTTACCTAGATCTCTGTCACAGTGTGCTTTTCTTCCCTACTAAAATGTCAAGAAAAAATTTCCCAAACATGTCTCAAGATTTATATATTTTTATTTCAGGGCTTAGTACTGGAATCGAATTATGTAGAGTCAGCCTGAGCAGGAAAGGTTCAGATGGCACAGAGGAAGTGGGTGTGGGGAGGAATAATGGAGGGAGATTTAGGAGGTGGAGTTTGTAGAATTTGGTGATGACTTAGATACGGGGGTTGGGGGGGTGGGAAACAGAACTTCAAAGATGACTGCAACTTACTAGCTTGGACAACAAGGTAAAGAATAGTGTCATCACTGAAAAAGCAAGCACAGATGGTATGGTAGGTAGAATAATGCTTCCCCGCTCTTGCCCATGATGTCCATGTCCTAATCCCCCAAACCTGTGAATTTTACCTTACATGGCAAAGGGAACTCTGAAGATGTGATTAAATTAAAGACCTTGAGACAGGGAGATTATCCTGGTTTCTCTAGGTAGGCCCAGTGTAATCACAAGTTTCTTTGTAAGTAGGACACAGGAGCATCAGAATTAGAGAAGGAGATATGATGACAGGTGTGGAGGTCAAAGAGAGGGAGAGAGAGATATAAAGATGATGTACTTCTGGCCTTGAGGTTGGAGGAAGGGGCTGTGAGCCAAGGAATGCAAGCAACCTCCAGAAGATGACGAGGCAAGAAAACATTCTCTCCTAGGCATGTAGTTGGGTAGTAGCTGAAGCCAAGGAAATGAAATATCAACAGGGAAGTGTAGAGAGTCTTCTCCTTTGGCCTCTGGTGTCTACCAACCCTAAGGAATGGGCAGAGGAAGAAAAATTTGGAAAAAGCCAAAGGAATAACTCAAGGGGAAAGGAAAAACATGGAAAAAAGATATCACCCAAACCCATAATTAAAGTAGTTTCTAGAAAGAATGGGCAGTCAGCAGTGTCAAGCAAAAGCAGTTCTGAAATGTGCCCGTGTGCTTGGCAGCCATCGCACATGGAGGCCCCCGTGAGTGCAGCGCCAGAGGCACCATGGGAAGACAAAAAAATCACTCAGATTGAGGAGTGAATGAGATGGCAGTAAATAGAGATGATGAGTGTAGATTATTCTTTCATGAATGTTCACTGTGAACCCACGGGGACCATGGTGTCCGTAACTCGAAGGGGCTGCAGTTTTCCAGGAGGGACTTGAGACTGAGCTGCAGGAAGTGACACTTGCAGAGGCGAAGGGCTCATGGGATCTGTCAGGAGTCTCAGGGAAGAAGGCTCATGTTTGGTTGCTCTCATTTATTGCAGCTTTGTCATATTACATCATTGTCACTTCTCTCCTCATAGTTGGCCACACTAAAGCAATTCAACTTTTCAGGCTCAGCTTTAATTCGAAATTCTCCTGTCTATTTTGCCTGTGTAGCCTGTCTCCATCTGTAAGTCTTTTGGGATAGATTTCCAATTCTCAGCGGGGCATCTCCATTTAGATGTCCCTGGGATACGCAGCCAGGTAGTCGCAAGACGTCATGACTCATTTGGCTAGTCACTATTTACTTATATCATCTCTTTGAATCCCTATTCTCTGCATACAAAAAATGGGGATAATATGGAGCCCTGGGTTTTTTTTTAATGAGGGTTAAATAACAATAATTATATTTTAAAAATTCATTAGCACATAGTGTCCAGCAAATAATAGGGTCCCTTCTACCCCTCTGACCATTGATGTCCTTATCTACCAATGAGGATATGAATGCCAGTTTTATAGTGTTGTTATAAGGATTAAAACAGATCACATATGAGAAATATCTATCACAGAGACTAGCAAAATGACAACAATGAGCGATATCTCTTCATTTATCCATTCATTTATTTGTTCAATATTATATAATGGAAGCATTTTATTTACCCCAAAGCAAGCAGATTCCACCTTTGTCTTGTAGAAAGAAAATCTGGCCTTCTAAGTAGCATGCATCAGCCCCGGCATGAGTGACATGGGACTAAGCAATCCTATAACACCTCTCTGTTCTTTATGTCTTCTCAGCAATCTATTCTAGTTCTTGGCACCCTGGTTTCGGTCACATATGCCCTGCTGTTCTGAGCTTTTTACATCTCCATTCTTGCAGCCTAGAAACAGTAACTCACATTCCAAAGGGCAGTTTATCTCTCATCACAAACGGTTTTCCCCTGTTTCCTTCTTAACACAAAGAACATAATGAGCATGGAACTTGTTTAATTCTCCTCAGAACATTGGACAAGAGTTCAAGGCTGTGATTAGTCTCTCTAGATTAGAAAGAGAGAGGAAAAGAGGGAGAGAATGTATTCATTTTTGCTGACCCAGCTGAGAAGCACATCTTGCTAGCTTTTTGGTTCTGATGGGCAGCTGTGAAGTCAGGATTTAGTGATCCAAGCCCAGAACAACAGTGGTTCTTAGTCTGTGGTTTCTAAACCCCTAAAGGCTGACCTACAAATCTTCTTCAAACTTCAAAATGACTGCCCAGAATTGTGTGCTTTCCCATAATTGGGAAGGGAACTTATCAGTTCAGGAGTTCTGAGTTTTCTGTATGATGATGGTAAGAAAAAGATAAATTTTTACGTATTAGGTTTTATTTCCTAGGTAGATAAAATCATTCAAAGCATTATCATAATATGGGGACAAGTGGAGCCAACATCCAGGTTTGAGGAAACATTGATGGTGGGGGATGGGGAGAATCAAACACTGGGCAGCAGCAGAGTCTTGCACATGGTAGATAATCAATAAATGTTAATTATATAGATGGGATCCATATCTATCTATAAGTACCTAAGTGCGCAGACTTCAGTACACTTTTCAGGAAACTGCATTGGATAATACCAGAAATGGCATATCCAAATATGCACAGGGGCCAGATGGGTCACATATGAGACATCCTGTAGGATAGGAGTCAACAAGGTGGCTTTGATGACGTATTCACAGGTTCTGGGAATTAGGGTGTAGATATCTGGGGGGTGGGAGTGGGGAGGGGAGGGAGCATTTTTCTACCTGGTACATCTGGGTAGCTAATATTTGGGCAATCCAGACAAGTGCTGGGCTGTGAGCTCACTGAAAACAAGGACTCAACTCCGTTTATATTCATTTTTCTTCCCTGCATATGGTTGATGTTCAGTCAGTGTTGATTTGAACTAGTGCAAATACAGGATGCCCTAGTAACAATAACCTCAGCCATCAGGTCTAAGGCACTCATTCTACAGATGAGAAAATGGAGGTCCAGAGAGGAGAAAGGTTGTAACTGGGCTCTCCATCCATCACCCACTGTACCGTACCCCTGTTTTCTAAGACCACTAGGAACTGTAGCAACATTCCTATGTGATGAGGAAACAGTTGACTGGGGCCATATTTAGAAAAAGATTGTTTGAAAGTGGCTTGTCCTTGAGGGATCAAAGGAGGACATGGGGCAATAGTGAGGTGCCCTGAATGAATCTGGAAAGAAGAGAAGCTCCCAGAAAGTTGAACTTTAAATAAACACACAATGCATTAGAGTAGAGTAGGGGTTGGCAAGCATTTTCTGTGAAGGGGCCAGATAGTAAATATTTTAGACTTTGCAAGCCAGATGGTCTCTGTTGCAACTACTCAGCACTACCACTCCAGTACAAAAGCAGCCTTCGACAATACACAAATGAATGGGCATGGCTGTATCCCAGTGGTCATTCATTTATGAACACGGAAATTTGAATTTCATATAATTTTCCCATGTCATGAAATATTGTTCTTCTTTTGATTTTTTTGGACCATTTAAAAAAAGCAAAAACCATTCTTACATCATGGACCGTACAAAACAAACAAACAAAGCGATAATTTGCTGACCCCTGAAATAGAGGGGTGTTCACCAGAAAGAAGTAAAATGTCTCTCAGTCCATAAGACCTAACAGTGATCTAATTGAAGAGATCCCTGCCATTGAAAAATGAATGTGCCACTCTGAAGGGAATCTGGTTAACCAAAGAAGCCATGGAAGAAAAGACAAAGAAGACTCATGAGGCATTCAAGGACAGTGTCCATTCCTAAGTGACTCAGGAAAGGGCAGTCGTGGCCAGTGGAGATCGCATATTGGGACTCAATTTCTTAAAGTTCATTTTGTAGTGGGAAAGGATATGTTAAGCTATGTTAGTTGAAGGTCCCTTTTTTGATTTAAAAAAAAATGTATGCATGCCTGTGGGGCGCCTGGGTGATGCAGTCGGTTAAGCATCTGACTCTTGATTTTGGCTCGGGTCATGATCTCAGGGTTGTGAGATAGAGCCCTGCGTCAGGCTCCCTGCTCAGCGGGGAGTCTGCTCAAGTTTCTCTCTCTCCCTCTCCTCAGCCCCTCCTCCCCCTCGCACGCTCTCTCTCTCTCAAATAAATAAATAAATCTCTTTAAAAATGTATATATACGTGTATACATATGTGTATGCATGCATGTATGTGTCTGTGTATATACAACTGTGTGTGTATGTGTGTGTGAGTATCATTATGTGGCTGACTCTTAACCACTTGGTAGCTCTGTGACCTTGGTTAAATTTCTTTACTTTTCTGAGCTTCTCTTCATCTATAAAATGGGGGAGATAATGGTACCCATGTTAATGAGTTATTTTGAGAAGTAAATGAGATCATGCATGTGAAACATCTAGCATATAGGAAGTGCTTACTATAGAAAGTCCTATATACCTCTCACTGTATTTGATATTTATTTTATATAAAAATATACAGGCCTGTGTACACATAGATTTTATATATATATATATATATATATATATATATATATTTATATCCTATTATATGTCTGCCCACATACACCAAAGAAATATATCACACTAAAGATCCTTCTATATATGCCGTTTTGAAATTTGCATTTTCCCCTTAGTGTGTCATGGCCAGCCAGGTGACTGTATGGAGCAGGGGTTATGAAGAGCTTGGCTTCTGCCATCTGACTGCTTGGGCTTGAGTCCTGGTTCCATTATTATAAGAACTTGGTTAAGTTACTTGAGTTCTCTGGGTCGTAGTGTCTTTTCTCATTGAGTGATTTTAAGAACAGTACCTCCCATGCACAAAGGTGTTAGGATGATTAAGTGAGAAAATATATGCAAAATTCACCTGATTGCAAATAACTAACTAACTAGTTATTAGTACAAAGCTCTGCTTATAGTAAATAACCAAATATTATTCAAAAAAATGAAAGCTTAGTATATAAGGAAGTATTATCATGATTTGGAATATTTATTCAGCTTTCTCATAAAATGCTTAGCATGGCAGCAAGGGAGGACACATGGGGAAAATCTGTTTGAGGGGAAGAACTATTAAAATTTCTTCCTGAAGCAAAGACAATAGAACATCTACAAAAAGAGACTGTTGCTTAACCATCAGGATGAAGCTTTGCATTTTTTTGTGCAGCATCATAAATAAAGCAGTTTTCAGAAGTAGCACCTTTTCAGTGACATTACTGAGCATAAGCCTGAATCGTCTCCAGATTACTGTGATAATTAGGCGGTGGGTATATTTTTTAAAAGTCGACTCAAGACCTATTTTAGCCATAAATGATTCACTTTTAAAAAGATCTCTCTGATATATAGAACTCTCTTCAAGACAAAGTCTTTAACTTTCTACATGATATATGGAATCACCCTTGAAGTACGAGATTTGGTGGGTTGATTTATTGAAGCTTTCATTTTTACTGGAATTTAATTTGTGATTTGAGCCACAGGAGTTAATTTCAGAAAATGTGAGTGTCTAGAGGTGCAACCAGAAGGAATGTGTCAATGTCACTGAAAGGGTTTGTCCAAAAGTAAAAATTTTAATCACTGATCATTTTTCATGTGTGTGTCTGCAACATCAGGGAGTTATTGTGACCAGATTTTGGTGGAAATCCTTTAATCAGCTAATGCTGCAGAGACGCTAAATGAGATGACAGGCAGCTCCCTTAAAGTAGGTGCTCAATTAATGTGAGTAACAACTTGTTATACCGGTTAGTGAGGGTTTGCCAGGTACCAGCAGCCTCCAGTTGCTGTCTTCTGAAATTTAAATCCTCACAAGCCAAGGCGGGTAGCAAAGCCATCATTTTACAAATAAGGACTTTGAAACGCAAAAGTCTCATTCAGAGATCACACAGACTGGAATGGATTGGATGCGTTCTGCTCCTGGCTTCATGAATCATCTTCCTTCATTCTTATTTTCAGAAAAGATTTTCCCTCCCTTTTTTTTCCTTTTTCTTCCTTCCCTTTTCCTCCTCTCCCCCTCCTCTCTCCCTCCTCCTCTCTCCCTGTCTTTCTTCCTTCTTCCCTCAGCAAGTGAACCATTTATTACGGATACAGTGCAGGGACTTGGTCTTTTAATATTTGCTGATGTACCTGTGTGCCTTCTTCTGTTTGGAGGTATGTGTTCTTTTTCAGGGAAAATACCAACCCCATAATAAAGCTGATGAGTAAATTAATCTCTATGAAAAGTATTTTTGCATCACTTACTCATTTTCTTCAAAGAGAAATGATGAGAGAGAATTACATGTAAACTTCACTGAGTGCTGTATTTCTGATGTCAAAGACGGTTTTCAAATTGTAATGCTCATTAGAACCTGCCATATATTATAGTTATTTATTCAAGCATCTGCCTCGTGAACAAGGAATGAATTCCTTAATGTCAAAACCATGCTTCAATCTCTTTAGCAGTTCTAATATTAAGTTGAGATGAAAGAGACTTTAAAAATGTGATGGCTTTGTTGATAATTCACTGGGTTCCAATTCCAACGAATACACTATGATACAGCCTCTGTGCCTTGCTGACATCGAAGAGAACACATACCATGAGAAAAAAATGCCTCTTCCATGAGAAGGAAATATGAACATTTAGGGTAGGGAGAGGAGAAAGGACTGTCTTGAAGTTAGGAAGCTAAGATTTTATCAACCCTATTGCTGTCTAGTTATGGAACTTTAGACTGATGCCCAGTGTGATGGTGTTAGAAGTATGCCCTACCAACACCTTGATTTCCGACTTCCAGTCTCCAGGACTGTGAGAGAATAAATGTTTGTTGTCTTAAGCCACTCAGGTTGGGGTACTTTGTTATGGCAGCCCTAGGAAACTAATATAGCCTATAATGAGTATATTCATGCCTGTCAACATTGTTTTACTTGACCATGATTTATAATCCTGAAACCTACCTCATAAGAGTTATCCAAAGAAATATTTTAATAGAAACCTAATTTAAAAAATTTTTCCCCCCAAATCCTGCCATGAATCGTTTTCCAGATGAGGGAGGTATGTTGCTGCAAAATCAAGCAATGGGAGGATACTGTGGATTTCAAAGATTGGGAACCATGATTCATTGTTATAAAGATTCTAAGACTTGACTGTTAGTCTTAGTAGCAGTGTAGAATCTAATAGTGCATACATCTAATAGCAGTATATTTTAAAATTCTATCCTCTCACTTGTTCATAGTATAAAAAAAATAATTTATTGAGCTTTTATTAGGTTCTGGGCACCTAACGAATTAGGCAAAGATCTACTTTGGAGGAACTTGCCATCTTTTAGGGAAGTTAAGATATTCAGCTAAAAACTATTTTTTATGATAAGAAAAAAGGAAGGAAAGCACAGATAAATTCTACGGAAATTCATATGAAAAAGAGACCACTTTCTGCAGGGATGAGCATGGAAGGCATGAAGGAAAAGTAAGTTGGGTCCTTAAGGAAGTTGGACGCAAGAAGAAAACCATCTCAGTGGAAGGGACACATAAACCGAAAGACAGAATTGGTGATCAAAGAAATATTTGAAGGACAGCAAATAGAACCACTCATAAAATGTTTGCAGCCACTGTGTTCCATGACAACACCCATTAAAACTGAGTAAAATCAGTGAGTCGTTTGGATCGCACCATTATCAAGATCAAGGCCTCTGAAGTTATAAAAGAGTTGGTAGGGTGGATTTAAGTAGAAAATTTGCTATCGTGACTCATGAGATGACATTTGGAGGAAAAGTGGGGATGGTATGTGTGCGATGGGGCCTCGGCAAGCCTGGACTGGAGAGAACCAAGCAGCAGACACTACTGGGTCCTTGCTGGAGGGCCAGGAGTACACGGTTTCACTGGGCCCAGCATGGCACCATGTGTCAGTAGATCTCTGGAATGGCTGCCGAAGATCATCAACTTCTGAAGACTAACACGAATGGAATAGGTGTTCATTCCTTGAGATACTTCATTAATAAAATTTTTTTATTTCTTTCCAAGATAGTCTAGCAGAATCAGCCATCGTGTGGGGAAGGAGCTCTGGAATTGGCATTAGAAGGTCTAAGCAATGCCTGTTTGTTTGTTTGTTTCATACCCTATTTTCAAAACAGACTTGAAGCACTTTACAAAGAAAGCTCAAACACAGTAAGGCTGAAAATCATTCAGACTCAGCTATTGTGAAGAAATGAGATACTGCTGTTGGCTAAGATGAAGAAGCACAAATGTGTTATTTTTTAAATTAGAATTCTCAACTTTCCTAGTCTTCTGTTTCCTAGAACAACGGGCCCACTTTCTTAAACTGATCGTAAAAAGAGTCATCTTATAGGTAGAGGTATGACATAATTCATTCTTTTTTACCATTTTCTGTACCACTTCAAGTTTTTACCACCAGGGGAAAAAAATGGACTTAACAAAAAGAGGTGATCAGATTTAAAAGAGATGTTCCTTGTATTGCTGTGCAGGACTACACGAAAGAGGGATGACACAGATTGTAGCCAGTACTGTTTTTAAATGAAAAAACACAAATCGTTAAGTGTCTACCATTGTTTTCAAACTTAAGATAAAATCTGCAGCAAAATTTCAAGACATGCGAACAGCTCGGTTAAAATCAAATCTCTTCTTTCACAAAGTTCAACTGCTATTAGACAGCACTTTGGGTTTCCTTTCTCCTCTAGGGTAACTTCCAACTCCCAGGGCTCCCCAGCATGTGAAAACCAGAGGACCAAAGTACCAATGTTCTTTTTCGTCAACTATTTGTGGTCTGGCACCAGGAGCCCTTGCAGTCCGGCCGGTGTTACGGAGAGTCCTCCGTGGTCGGGCTTCCTCACCCTAGCGTTCAGCTCTGCGAGTTCGCTCGTCCCACTTCTGCCTGTGAGCACAGGCCCGTCTGCCCACGCGTGCCGGACGGAGCAGAAGCCAGCCCAGAGGTTCTACCGTCCTCCCATGTACCTTCTTACTTGACTAATAAAAGAAGTGGACTGTATCCTAGGCCTAGGCAGTCATAGTTTCCAATCGGGGAAGAGTTATCCTTAGCAATTCAGTTCCTCAAATCTATTTTATAAGAGAAACTAATGGCTTCTTTACTAAGTCTTACAGCTGAATAAATGACCGGCAGACCAAACGCTCTCTTAAAGGCATGACCTTTTCTTTTTCTTCTTAAGCCTGGGGTGTTGGATCCTCGTGCCGCAGGAGCACCAGCCCTGTCACCAGTAGGGCTATAACTACCAGGTGTTAAGAGTGGATCAAGACACTCTTTCCTCTCCTAGCTGCATCTGGTCTCAGACACTTTTCAGCAGGAAGCTCCAGAAATCGAATTAACAGCTGACCGATATTATGCAAATTGGAAGCAGTTATCTATCCTTGCTTTAAATTTTATCAATATTTAAAATCACTTGTCTAGTTTTTCAATGTGCTTATTCTAGTGATTTGTTTCTTTTCCTCTGTGCGTGATACGTAAGACCATTCGTGAGCGGGCGCCCAAGAGTTTTGTTTGTTTTTCTCTGTTTTTGCTCACATCTCTCATTTTGAAGTTTCCCTTTCAGGACTCTTAGAATTGTGTACAGAAAACCAGATTTGGTGTACCTGACTTAAACTCCATAGTGCTAAATTTTGTTCAGTTCTCTTAATAAATGATTATTGAGCATCTATTACACAGCTGCTGATTCTCTATATAGAAAGAAGACAGATTTCCTGCCTCCAAAATTTTTATATTTTAAGCTAAGAAAAGATATTTTAGGGAACCATTTATTCTGTTTTCAGGAAGGCCGCTTGGGCTTCCAAATGCTTTTACAAACTTTTTTTGGAAAGAGTAACAGTCTCAGATACAAACTCTGTGTGTAGCATTCTTCTCAGTCTAGCTAGTTAGCAGTGTCTGTGATCAGCACCAACTGCTCTGAGGCTTTGAAGAAAGGCATGAGCATGTGTGTGCTGTGTACAACACAGGAATGCCACTGAAATCCAGCTTAATCCATTAACTCATAAAACAGATTCAGTGTTTGTTTAGTGCTTGGCAATACATTTTCTCCAATTTCAAAATTCATTGGAAATCCCACCCACATTTGAACATATTCTTTCCTTCCAAAATTCTTCAAAGGAATCTCTGCAGAAAAGGAACACCAAACAGCTCATGTAGTAAGTTGAAATTCCTATTGACATCTGACAACTCGGTACGCTGGAAAGAACATGGTTTTTGATGTCAGAAAGGCCTTCCAGTCTCTTTTATGTGAGCCTTGGCAAGTGAGGTGATATTTCTGAGCCCCGTTTCTTCATCTCTTGAGTGGGGATAATGATATCTACCTGCCAAGGCCATTATAAGGATTAAAGGGATAATGCATATTAAAGTCTTGGCACATACTAGGCACTTCATAAAAATTAGCTATTGTTACCATTCTTTTTTTTAAATTTTTTTATTGTTATGTTAATCACCACACATTACATCATTAGTTTTTGATGTAGTGTTCCATGATTGATTGTTTGCATATAACACCCAGTGCTCCATTCAATACATGCCCTCTTTAATACCCATCACTAACGCATCTTCCCACCCCCCTCCCCTCTAGACCCTCAGTTTGTTTTTCAGAGTCCATCATCTCTCGTGGTTCGTCTCGCCCTCTGATTCCCCCCCCTTCATTCTTCCCCTCCTGCTATCTTCTTTTTTTTTTTTTCTTAACATATATTGCATTATTTGTTTCAGAGGTACAGATCTGTGATTCAACAGTCTTGCACAATTCACAGTGCTCACCATAGCACATACCCTCCCCAATGTCTATCACCCAGCCACCCCATCCCCCCACTCCAGCAACCCTCAGTTTGTTTCCTGAGATTAAGAATTCCTCATATTAGGGCGCCTGGGTGGCTCAGTCGGTTAAGCAACTGCCTTCGGCTCAGGTCATGATCCCAGGGTCCTGGGATCGAGTCCCACATCGGGCTCCCCGCTCTGCGGGGAGCCTGCTTCTCCCTCTCCCACTCCCCCTGCTTGTGTTCCCTCTCTCACTGTGTCTCTCTCTGTCAAATAAATAAAATCTTAAAAAAAAAAAAAAAAGAATTCCTCATATTAGTGAGGTCATATGATACATGTCTTTCTCTGATTGACTTATATCGCTCAGCATAACACCCTCCAGTTGCATCCACGTCATTGCAAATGGCAAGATCTCATTCCTTTTGATGGCTGCATAATATTCCATTGTATATATATACCACCTCTTCTTTATCCATTCATCTGTCGATGGACATCTTGACTCTTTCCACAGTTCGGCTATTGTGGACATTGCTGCTATAAACATTGGGGTACACGTACCCCTTCGGATCCCTACATTTGTATCTTTGGGGTAAATACCCAGTAGTGCAATTGCTGGATCATATGGTAGCTCTATTTTCAACTTTTTGAGGAACCTCCATACTACTTTCCAGAGTGGTTGCACCAGCTTGCATTCCCACCAACAGTGTAGGAGGGTTCCCCTTTCTCTGCATCCCTGCCAACATCTGTCCTTTCCTGACTTGTTAATTTTAGCCATTCTGACTGGTATGAGGTGGTATCTCATTGAGGTTTTGATTTGGATTTCCCTGATGCCAAGCGATTTTGAGCACTTTTTCATGTGTCTTTTGGCCATTTGGATGTCTTCTTTGGAAAAATGTGTGTTCGTGTCTTCTGCCCATTTCTTGATTGGATTATTTGTTCTTTGGGTGTTGAGTTTGATAAGTTCTTTATAGATTTTGGATAGTAGCCCTTTATCTGATATGTCATTTGCAAATATCTTCTCCAATTCTGTCAGTTATCTTTTGGTTTTGTTGACTGTTTCTTTTGCTGTGCAAAAGCTTTTTATCTTGATGAAGTCCCAATAGTTCATTTTTGCCCTTGCTTCCCCAGCCTTTGGCAATGTTTCTAGGAAGAAGTTGCTGCGGCTGAGGTCGAAGAGGTTGCTGCCTGTGTTCTCCTTTAGGATTTTGATGGACTCCTGTCTCACATTTAGGTCTTTCAACCATTTGGAGTCTATTTTTGTGTGTGGTGTAAGGAAATGGTCCAGTTTCATTCTGCTGCATGTGGCTGTCCAATTTTCCCAACACCGTTTGTTGAAGAGACTGTCTTTTTTC
Source organism: Halichoerus grypus (assembly GCF_964656455.1). Classification (NCBI taxonomy): domain Eukaryota; kingdom Metazoa; phylum Chordata; class Mammalia; order Carnivora; family Phocidae; genus Halichoerus; species Halichoerus grypus. The sequence continues at coordinate 70,103,825 of NC_135725.1, read as the reverse complement.
CATTGGACATTCTTTCCTGCTTTGTCAAAGATTAGTTGACCATACAGTTGAGGGTCCATTTCTGGGCTCTCTATTCTGTTCCATTGATCTATGTGTCTGTTTTTGTGCCAGTACCAGACTGTCTTGATGATGACAGCTTTGTAATAGAGCTGGAAGTCCGGAATTGTGATGCCGCCAGCTTTGCTTTTCTTTTTCAACATTCCTCCGGCTATTTGGGGTCTTTTCTGGTTCCATACAAATTTTAGGATTATTTGTTCCATTTCTTTGAAAACAGTGGATGGTATTTTGATGGGGATTGCATTGAATGTGTAGATTGCTCTAGGTAGCATTGACATCTTCAAAATATTTGTTCTTCTAATCCATGAGCATGGAACGTTTTTCCATTTCTTTGTGTCTTCCTCAGTTTCTTTCATGAGTATTTTGTAGTTTTCTGAGTACAGATCCTTTGCCTCTTTGGTTAGATTTATTCCTAGGTATCTTATGGTTTTGGGTGCAATTTTAAATGGGATCGACTCCTTAATTACTCTTTCTTCTGTCTTGTTGTTGGTGTATAGGAATGCCCCTGATTTCTGTGCATTGATTTTATATCCTGCCACTTTACTGAATTCCTGTATGAGTCCTAGCAGTTTTGGGGTGGAGTCTTTGGGTTTTCCACATAAAGTATCATATCATCTGCAAAGAGTGAGAGTTTGACTTCTTCTTTGCCATTTGGATACCTTTGATTTCTTTTTGTTGTCTGATTGCTGTGGCTAGGACTTCTAATACTATGTTGAATAGCAGTGGTGATAGTGGACATCCCTGCCGCGTTCCTGACCTTAGGGGGAAAGCTCTCAGTTTTTCCCCATTGAAAATGATATTCGCTGTATGTTTTTCATAGATGACTTTTATGATATTGGGGTATGTACCCTCTATCTGTATACTCTGAAGAGTTTTGATCAAGAAAGGATGCTGTACTTTGTCAAATGCTTTTTCTGCATCTATTGAGAGGATCATATGATTCTTGTTCTTTCTTTTGTTAATGTATTGTATCACGTTGATTGATTTGCAGATGTTGAAGCAACCTTGCAGCCCAGGGATAAATCCCACTTGGTTGTGGTGAATAATCCTTTTAATGTACTTTTGGATCCTATTGGCTAGTATTTTGGTGAGAATTTTTGCATCCATGTTCATCAAGGATATTGGTCTGTAATTCTCCTTTTTGATGGGGTCTTTGTCTGGTTTGGGGATCAAGGTAATGCTGGCCTCATAAAACGAGTTGGAAGCTTTCCTTCCATTTCTATTTTTTGGAACAGTTTCAGAAGAATAGGTATTAATTCTTCTTGAAATGTTTGGTAGAATTCCCCTGGGAAGCCATCTGGCCCTGGGCTTTTGTTTGTTGGGAGATTTTTGATGACTGCTTCCATTTCCTTAGTGGTTATAGGTCTGTTCAGGTTTTCTATTTCTTCCTGGTTCAGTTTTGGTAGTTGATATATCTCTAGGAATGCATCCATTTCTTCCAGGTTATCTAATTTGCTGGCATAGAGTTGCTCATAATATGTTCTTATCATTGTTTGTATTTCTTTGGTGTTGGTTGTGATTTCTCCTCTTTCATTCATGATTTTGTTGATTTGGGTCATTTCTCTTTTCTTTTTGATAAGTCTGGCCAGGGGTTTATCAATCTTGTTAATTCTTTCAAAGAACCAGCTCCTAGTTTCGTTGATCTGTTCTACTGTTCTTTTGGTTTCTATTTCATTGATTTCTGCTCTGATCTTTATTATTTCTCTTCTCCTGCTGGGCTTAGGCTTTATTTGCTGTTCTTTCTCCAGCTCCTTTAGGTGTAGGGTTAGGTTGTATACTTGAGACCTTTCTTGTTTCTTGAGAAAGGCTTATATTGCTATATACTTTTCTCTTAGGACTGCCTTTGCTGCATCCCAAAGATTTTGAACAGTTGTGTTTTCATTTTCATTGGTTTCCATGAGTTTTTTTAATTCTTCTTTAATTTCCTGGTTGACCCATTCATTCTTTAGTAGGATGCTCTTTAGCTTCCATGTATTTGAGTTCTTTCCAACTTTCCTCTTGTGATTGAGTTCTAGTTTCAAAGCATCATGGTCTGAAAATAGGCAGGGAACGATCCCAATCTTTTGGTACCGGTTGAGACCTGATTTGTGACCTAGGATGTGATCTATTCTGGAGAATGTTCCATGGGCACTAGAGAAGAATGTGTATTCCGTTGCTTTGGGATGGAATGTTCTGAATATGTCTGTGAAGTCCATTTGGTCCAGTGTGTCATTTAAAGTTTATTTCCTTGTTGATCTTTTGCTTAGATGATCTGTCCTTTTCAGTGAGGGGGGTGTTAAAGTCCCCCCCTATTACTGTATTGTGGTCGATGTGTTTCTTTGCTTTTGTTATTAATTGCCTTATATAATTGGCCACTCCCATGTTAGGGGCATAGATATTTACAATTGTTAGATCTTCTTGTTGGATAGACCCTTTAAGTAGGATATAGTGTCCTTCCTCATCTCTTATTACAGTCTTTGGTTTAAAATCTAATTTGTCTGATATAAGGATTGCCACCCCAGCTTTCTTTTGGTGTCCATTAGCATGGTAAATGGTTTTCCACCCCCTCACTTTAAATCTGGGGGTGTCTTTGGGTCTAAAACGAGTCTTTTGCAGACAGCATATCGATGGGTCTTGTTTGTTAATCCAATCTGATAGCCTGTGTCTTTTGATTGGGGCATTTAGCCCATTTACATTCAGGGTAACTATTGAAAGATAGGAATTTAGTGCCATTGTGTTGCCTGTAAGGTGACTGTTACTGTATATTGTCTGTGTTCCTTTCTGGTCTGTGTTCCTTTTAGGCTTTCTCTTTGCTTAGAGGACCCCTTTCAAGATTTCTTGTAGGGCTGGTTTCGTGTTTGCAAATTCCTTTAGTTTTTGTTTGTCCTGGAAGCTTTTTATCTCTCCTTCTATTTTCAATGACAGCCTAGCTGGATATAGTATTCTTGGCTGCATATTTTTCTCGTTTAGTGCTCTGAATGTATCATGCCAGTCCTCTCTGGCCTGCCAGGTCTCTGTGGATAGGTCTGTTGCCAATCTAATGTTTCTACCATTGTAGGTTACATATCTCTTCTCCCGAGCTGCTTTCAGGATTTTCTCTTTGTCTCTGAGACTCGTAAGTTTTACTATTAGATGTTGGGGTGTTGACCTATTTTTATTGATTTTGAGAGGGGTTCTCTGTGCCTCCTGGATTTTGATGCCTGTTTCCTTCCCCAAATTAGGGAAGTTCTCTGCTATAATTTGCTCCAATATACCTTCTGCTCCTCTCTCTCTTTCTTCTTCTTCTGGGATCCCAATTATTCTAATGTTGTTTCATCTTATGGTATCGCTTATCTCTCGAATTCTGCCCTCGTGATCCAGTAGTTGTTTATCTCTCTTTTTCTCAGCCTCTTTATTTTCTATCATTTGGTCTTCTGTATCACTGGTTCTCTCTTCTGCCTCAGTTATCCTAGCAGTTAGTGCCCCCATTTTTGATTGCACCTCATTAATAGCCTTTTTGATTTCAACTTAGTTAGATTTTAGTTCTTTTATTTCTCCAGAAAGGGTTTCTCTAGTAACTTCCATGCTTTTTTCAAGCCCAGCTAGTATCTTTAAAGTGATGATTCTGAACTCTAGATCTGACATCGTACTAATGTCTGTATTGAGTCGGTCCCTGGCATTCGGTACTACCTCTTGTTCTTTTTGTTGAGGTGATTTTTTCCGTCTTGTCATTTTGTCCACCGGAGAATGGGTGAATGAGAGAACAAAATGCTAACAGGGTAACAATGTCCCCAGAAAATATACTCTAAACAAATCAGAAAAGACCTGAAGCTGGGGGAAAAGAAAGGGAAAGAAAGAAAAAAGAAAAAGAAAAAGAAAAAGATAAAAACAAAGAAAAACAGAAGAAAACAAAAAAAAACCAGAATATGATCAAATATGATCAGGCTGGTTCCTAGATCAGTGCCACACACTGGATTTTGGGTGTATTTTGGTCTGTTAGAAAATTTTAAAGAAAGAAAAGCTTATATATGTACAAAAATAAGGGTTAATATGATGAAGGGATGGAATATGACTGTAAAGATGAAAATTATAAAAAATTTTTATAAAAGGAATTGATAAGAAGTTGTTTGAAAAAAGAAAGAAGAGGATTTTAAAAAAAAAGGGATAGAATGTGATCAGGCAGGAGACTAGAACAAAGCCATACACTAGAGATTTAGGGTATATTTTGATCTGTTAGAAGAAACTGTATCTCAATATTTTAAAGAGAGAACAACTTATATATATTTGTCAAAAATAAGGGTAACTACTATGAAGGGATAGAATATGACTCTAAAAATGAAACATAAAAATGTTTTTTTAAAAAAGGACTGATAAGATGTTGGTTGAAAAAGGGAAAAAGAAAAATTCAAAAAAAAAAAAAAGACAGTTAAAAAAAATTAACTTTGAAAGACTAAAGAATCATGGTTAAAAAGCCATGGATTCTATGTGCATTATTCCCCCTAGCGCTGGAGTTCTGCCATTCTCACTGACCGGTAAACTTGGTCTTGGCTGGCTGTTCTTGCTGATCTTCTGGGGGAGGGGCCTGTTGCCGTGGTTCCCAAATATCTTTGCCGGAGGCGGTATTGCCCCACCCTTGCCCGGTCGGGATAAGTAATCTGCTCGGGTTTGCTCTCGGGAGTTTTTGTTCCCTGCAAGCTTTTGGTACAGCTTTGGAGGACGAGAGTGAAAATGGCGGCCTCCCAATCTCCGGCCTGGAGGAGCCGAGAACTCGGGGCCCCACTCCTCAGTACGCCCCCAGAGAAAAGCAGTCAATGACTCCTGTCTCCCCGGTCTCCGGCTGCACTCCGTGCTCACCTGGCCTGTGACTGAGCGTTTCTATCTCTGGCACCCGACCCCGGGTGGAGTCTCCAAACCCAGCAGATCCCTGTGGTGCGCTCCCATGCCGCTCCTCCCGGGTGAGGAAGGGGAGTCTCCCAGGATCTGCCGCTTGTTGGGTCCCTGCTGGAGGAGCAGTGGCCTGACGGTGCCACGGATCACAGTTTATGACAACCCCGAGCTGAGAGCCCATGCCTCGGCTCTGTCTCTGCAGCCAGCTTCCCCGCTCCGATACCTGGGAGCTCTGCCGCACTCAGGCACCCCCGGTCTTTCTGTGACCCCGAGGGTCCTGAGACCACACTGTTCCACGAGGGTTCCACCCCCCGCTTAGCCACTGGACCAACATCCCTCAGCGGAGCCGACTTCTAAAAGTTCCGATTTTGTGCTCTGGGGCTCTATCACTTGCCAGAAGCGGCCGACGGAGGCCCCCTCCCCCGCCGTCTATCCTCCCGAATATCACCTCAGATTCACTTCTCCGCACGTCCTACTTCCAGAAAGTCGTTGCTTTTCTGTTCGGAGAGTTGTTGCTATTCTTTTCTTCGATCTCTTGTTGAGTTTGTAGGTGTTCAGAATGGTTTGATCCCCATCCAGGTGAATTCCTGAGACCAGACGAAATCCAGGTGTCCTACTCCTCCGCCATCTTGCTCCTGTTACCATTCATCTTATTATCAGTAGTAATTCTGTTAAGGGATCTAAGTTAAGCTTGTCCTTATCACTCGTTTATTCCTTCAATGAGTGTTTATTGCATGGCATCTGCTGTGCACAGGATCCTGTGTTGGGTGCTCTAGGGTGTGGGTGGGAGTGGGATAAACACATGAATTTTGCCTTCAGTGGTCTTATTTTCTAGTTGGAAAAAGATTGTACATTAACAATTAGAAGAGAAAGTGCCAAAGAGAGGCAGCCTAAATAGTATAAGGCTTAGATGGAGAGAAGGGTCCAATTTTATTAGGAATGGAAGTGGTAGATAACATACAGAAAGGCTTTCTAGAGAAAATACAACTCTGTTTTCCCTCCCCTCTAGGTAAGTGGGTTCTTCCAGGTCAATTAGCTCAAAACAAAACTACCCCCCCTCCCTTCCTCTAAAATCTCTGACGTTCTTTGCCATGTTTCCAATGGCTGTTAGTGGCCACTACTTCTAGGGGTCCCTCATTTTGGCTTAAGCAGATCTGAAAGGGACATTAACGGTCAACTCCTTCATTCTCCTGAAGGACCCCATCAATAATAATAATAATAAAAGTTTATTTCAAAAAACAACTCTTTGCTTTCCTTGCGAGGTACGAAGAAACTGTATACCTATCCCTTACTGGCCCATGTACATCTTTATTTTGGTTTTAGCTTGTAATTCCCTGGGGCAATGAAGTTCCAGGTTTTTCACATAATTACTTGATCTTTGTTCAGTTTCATGACAATTATTTTGCTCTTCTTAGACAGTTTCTATGTCATCATTTGTTTTTTTAAAGAGTACACTGAAGTTTTTATAATACATGGCTAAATTTGAGAATATTGGAGATGTGGCTTTATAGAATTAAAGTTTGTCCTTCCATGTTACAGGCAATGAATATAATATAACTAAAATGATTCCCCTATTTTTGCTTAGAAACTCCCTGCTAGATGGAAAACCTAGCTGTAAGAATGACTTTCTTGATGGATATTTAAAAGTCATTTAGGGGGTGCCAAGCTAGCTCAGTCGGTTAAAGCATCTGACTCTTGATTTCGGTTCAGGTCATGTTCTCAGGGTCCTGGGATCCAGCCCTTTGTTGGGCTCATGCTCATTAGGGAGTCTGCTTGTCTCCCTCTCCCTCTGCCCCTCCCTCTACTCATGCTCGTGCACATGCTCTCTCACGCCCACTCTCAAATAAATAAATAAATCTTAAAAAAAAAAATAAAAAGGCATTTAGTAGGGATTCCTGGGTGGCTCAGTTGGTTAAGCATCCAACTCTTGATCTCAGCTCAGCTCTTGATTTTGGGGTCATGAGTTCAAGTCCTCCATTGGGCTCCATGCTGGCATGGATCCTACTTAAAAAAAAGGCATTTAATAACTTTTATCCATTGTTACTTGTTAAAAGTCTAGGAGGAACAGAATTAAGATGCTATTTCCTTCATATGATAAACTTACATGTACATACATATTCACACACATGCGGACATACATTCACACACACTGCCATTTCCTTTAAAGTCAGTCACAAGCCAATCACACCTGTTATCACCACTGTTATTTCACACTGTTTTGGAAAAATAAGCCATGCAAGTAATTAAGAAAATAAAGTAAGAGAAATAAATTCAGAAAAAAAGTCAAATTTCTTATTTCATAAAAACCCGAGAAACCAACTAAAAACTTAGATATAAAAAGAGGAACCAATAATGTAGCTGGTTAAAAAATGAACTTACAAAACTCATATGTAACAAGAAGGAGCAGGTAAGAAATATAATACAATGGTGAACATTCTGGTACAAAATACAGCTTAAGACATCAAATATTTAGGAATAAACTGAAAAACTAAAGGTTCAGAGCTTACATGAAAACTATAAAAATCCATCAAAATCATAAAAAGGGGAGAATAAATGAAAAGTTACACTTGTGTGAATACTCTAGTAATGCCATTATTCACTGAGCAAGCCTATATGTTTAAGAGAATCTTGATAAAAACAATTTTTTATTAAATTATTTTAAAGTTCATGTAAAATAAACATTAGCATACTAAAAATTTTCTGAAAAGAAATAGCACTGGGTGGGGGGGGGGAATGCACTGAGATGCCAGATATTCAAAGACAGTAATGCAAGATGACCAATAAGCATTTGAATAGATGCCATACTGCACTAATAATCAAAGAAATGCAAATTTAAATAAAAATGGGAGTTTCACCTTTGGTTTTTTGGCAAATGTTAAAAATTATAAAGATACCTAGTGTTTGTAACTATAGGGATCAAGCATTCATATACTGCTAAGGTAAGTGAGTATAATTTTCTTGAGAGAAATTTGAGGATGCATTTCAAATTTTTAAATGTGTGTACTCTAAGGGTTTTGCACCCAGGTATGAGTGATATGTGATCCATCAGTTGTTTTGTCTGGGAATTTTTCCTATGTACATGATTAGATGAGTGATTTAAGATATGTGAACAAGGATTTTCATTGCAACTTTCTTTTATAAGCAAAAAGAATATAAATAAATACAAAGAAGAAAAAGACTAAGATTTATGAAGAATTGACTGGATCATATATGATCTTCTACTTAATGTAAGAGCAAGAGTCTTTAATGGTTAAGTGAAAAAAGCAAAAAACAGAAATATGTATCATTAAAAAGAACACACACGTATATATACACACACATACACATATATACACATAAAACAATATAGATAGTAAGAGAGAAGGCAAGCAAGCATTTGGCAGGCTATACACCAAAATGTTAATAATTTTAATCTCCAAGTGGAATGATTATTAAGAGCATTCATTTCTTTTTTTAGTCCTTCTTTTACTGTCTGGATATTTAAAAATTAGCAGTTAAGCTTTTGGGTGTCTTTGACTCTTGCAGTAACTATTGTTACTCAGCCCCCTTTCCTGCGAGCCCTGAGAAGATTCCTTTGCTACCTCAGGACAACAGCCATCTTCCTTCTGGCTCTTATCGGTAGATTTCCACTAACCTCTAGCCTTTCCTGATGACTGTGAAGACACAAGGGGTTGCATTCCCACTGCAAGGACTGGAATCCTCTTTGAGAATGCTGATTTCTGAGTTGTACCTGGCATTCCCAAAGCTGCCCTTGGCAATGGGGATGCATTCCCCGGAGTCTTTTAGGTGGTCACCAGCCTGATTCCTTTCCTTTGTGAGCACCCAGCAAGACTACATTTCCCAGGCTCCCTCACAGTTAGATTTGGCCATATGACCGGTCTCAAACCAGGGGGTGTGAGTGGAAGTGAGGGATGTCACTTTCAGGCCTGAATCATTGAACTTCTCATGGGTGATCCTCTCTGCTCTTCCTTCCTCTGGCTAGATGTTAATGCCTGAGATGATGGTGAAAACTATGTGTTGAAGGTGAAAGAGCCTAGATCTTCAAATGACTTGTGACCAGAATCATTCTGCCAGACCAGACTGCCAACCTTGGACTATTTCTGAGTAAGTATGTGCATGCGCGCACGCGCGCACACACACACACACACACACACACACACACACACACAAAACAAAAACAAAAGCAAGCAAACAAGAAGAAACACCTCTATGCTTGAGCCATTATACTTTTTTGAGTCTATTTGTTATTGCAGATAATTGACTCTAACTGATCCCCAAACCATATCATTTTCCGTGTGGGGCTAGTGTGCTTTCTCCAACTGTACTTTCCATTTTATAATCTGGTCAGCCCAGCTGACACTCATGTATCAGAGTCCCTCATGAGAAGAGCTCCTTTAGCTCATGTCCCAGCCTCTCTCCATAGGGCTTAGACATGAGTTCGTGGGACCCAGCAGGGAACATTCTGAGATATCTTCACTGTGGTAATCTCCCTTGCTCTTGTGCCTTCCCTTTAGATACATATCTTCTGAACCTTCTCTCTTCTAGCCAATACATTCACGACATCTGACTCATAGAGAAAAGTCTTAATGTACTTTTGTCCTTACTGATTGGCGGTACTGGGATAACTTGAAGCTTTACTAGGATTCCTGTCATACCTGAAAGAAACTGTCCCATTTCATGGGATGTTTGTAAGCTGCCAAATCTGAAATAGGTGAATCCAGAGTCTCATGTACCATGGCATCAGAAAGGAATTGGGGTGTAACATCAAAGGGACCTGGGTTCGAGTCTTTATCCTGCTCATGAGTTATGTTCACCTCTCTGATTCTCAATTTCCTTGCAGCAAAATAGAAAAGAAAGTAATTTCTACATGATAAGTGCATTTTAAAATATAAATGAGATGATCTTTGTAAATCACTTGGTACTTACGTCCTGAAAACTAACAGATAAATGTAAAGATGGAGAATAATGACAATGATAGAAAAATTATGAAAAGAGTTCATTGGGTTGATTCTACAGGTTTGAGGGAGAGGCATTGAAAGAGAGAAACTTGAATACTTAAAGGATAAACACTGACCTTGACCAAATTAAATTGTAATCAATGACATTTTAATATTACATGTGACTCACAGTTATTAAATACAGCTTTAAACTTAGCATGGTGTTAGTATCAATTTGGTGGGCCATATCAGATGTTCATTCTCTTTCCTCCTCCAAATTTCCATTGTTCTCCTTTGCTGTATTTTATGTGAATGTAGGTATTTTCAGCAGGTTATTATGCTCCATTGAGATATTAGCACCTTCTAGAGTACTTTATGATTTCATCTCCTGAGTATGTATTCCCATGGAAACAGCATATAGTATAACACAACTGAGAAGGGGCCCCATATGCCTTTCCTGTGTATATCTTCAAGAACGACATTAACTAGGCTCAGAGTATTGGGTTTATTGTGGATTTTCACAGTGATTCCTTTTGCATCTCCTGAAGAGTTCTGTTTTTAATAAACTTTACTAGAAATGTAACATTACCAAAAAGTATAATCAAGTACATTGTATATGTATGAATCATAATAAATGAGGATTAGATAATGTTTTTGCTTACATAAATAGGCTGTTTCGCAGTTGATATTTATTTTTTAGTGGAAAAATTTGTTTGGGTGAAGCAAAGGACTCTGGGTGAAAGGCTTTAAGAATGGGATTGACTTATATTCAAGTAAAATTTATGAATACACATGAAGTTGACCACAACATTCCCTCTATCAGCTTACAGTTAACTTTACCCCATGCTGCACTCAAGCATGGGCTGAATTGGTGAGCTGTATGGGCTCTAAGGAGAGCAGTCATCTGAATGCTCATGAAGGACTATCTTCGTGATAGTTCTTAAATTTAGGGCATTGTGCACTTCATGTTGCTTAGTCTTGGTTTTCTCATTTGTAAAGCACAGCTGCTGAAAAGTGGTGAGCCTAGCACTTCTGACACAAAAAGACAGATAATTTTGAACACTCCCTCCTCTAATCAACAAAATGATCTTCAGTAATAATCATGAAATGCATGAATAATAATAGCGGCAAGAAAAGAAATACAGACAGTAAAATTTTTCTATGAATACATATATATATATAAAATCATGATAATAAAAATACATTACAAAAAAGGGAAAAATTAGAGGATTAATACTTTTAAATTAATGTATTTTTTTTAAAAAAAGGGAAAAGTTGGGGCTCCTGGGTGGCTCAGTTGATTCAGCATCTTCCTTCGGCTCAGGTGGTGATCCGGGGTCATGGGATTGAGCCCCATGCTGGGGGCTCCCTGCTCAGTGGGGAGTCTGCTTCTCCCTCCCCCTCTGCTGCTCTTCCCTACTTGTGCTCTCTCTTGCCCTCTTTCTCTCTGTCAAATAAATAAAATCTTTTTTTAAAAAAGGGGAAAAGCTTACACCTACGTTTACATAATAATACAGTTTCTGTTTTTGTACCTTGTGCAGATATGTCAATGACTTTGTCAAATTTGGTTTTCTTTGTCTATTTATGTTCAATAGACAGTATAGCCAGACTCATCAATCTATGTCCTCTCATAGTTGATCAAAAATTCTTTGTTTTTATTAATTTTAATTTCAAAAATTGTCTTTCATAAGAACCAGTAGATATACAAATAGTTAAGAAAATATTATACATAGAGTAAGTTTGGCAGATGCATAAAAACCCCATTTCACAATACATTCCAGAAATTGTTACACAGATTATGTGTCTTTGGAATCAATACTACCAGTTTTAAAATCTCTATGAAACTAAAAAAGAAAATTCCACTAAAATAACTTCGCCAGAAAGTTTATCAAATACGTCTTACATTGTATAAAATCTTCTGCACACATCAGAGATAATGGCTCCATGATAACTAATATTGACATTATTCAATCAATTGCTGTAGAACAAGTATCCAGCTCCTTGTGAAAATGATTGAGGCAGTCAAACATCCTTTTGTCCTTTTGATTTCTCCTAGCAATGTAAAACCAACATCCTTTATTGCTTCTTTTGCATTCTTCTTTGAAATTTGACTTTTTTTCTTATGCAAAATATAAATTTCCTTATATCTTGCTGTATGGTTAATGACCTTTTCCACAATTGCTTTGTGCTGAACTTCAAGGACTAATTTTAAAGCATGGTGTTCTAAGGTACATTGATCGGGCTGATTCTAGCTGTTTTAAGTAGTGTTTTTGGTGTCTAATTGCCTCATCAAAAAATTCACACCAGAAAATTTCACACTCAGAACAATATTGCATTTATGAGCTAGAATCTTAACTGACTAGCCACTAACATAACATCTTGTACTTTCACTCAGTTTTAAGTTTAAATGCAAACTAATTCTCCAGCTGGTCACCCAGAATGTCAGATTTGTGATAACTTTCGTTTTATACCTTCGTCTATTTTAATCACTATGTTGTTGATGTTCATTCAGAATCACCCATTTAAATACAAGCATAGGTAATACCACAAGTGCTAAGGACGTGAATTGGAATGGTTCTAAACTTTTTAAAAATATTTTACTTATTTATTTGAGAGAGAGAGAGAGACAGAAATAGCGACAGAGAGCACGTGCGGGGAGGAAATGGAGAAGGCTCTTCACTGAGCAGGGAGCCTGCCTCAGGGCTCGATCCCAGGACCCTGGGATCATGACCTGAGCCGAAGGCAGATGATTAACTGACTGAGCCACCCACAAGCCCTGGAATGGTTCTAAATGGTCACAAACATAGTCTTGACATGAATGCCCATAGCTGGGTCTCTGCCTGTTGGGTGCTGCCAGTGTAGCTGGGAGTTCTCGGAATTAACTTCTGTGTGGAATGTTTATTAAAGGATAAGTAACAAAAAAGTGTTAATTTAAAGCTTACATATATATTATTACAACTCAATAGTCACCACAACAATTGTTTAGAATTTAGACTAGCAAAAGATTTTTCTCAAGGAGTATTTTATCACAGACATTGTTTAGAATTTCTGGCTCATGGTGATAATAAAGAGCAGACCAACTTTTCAGTCCATTTGTGGTATTGTTTTAAAATTCCTTGCAGACAATGCACTCCTTACTGCCGGCACCCGCGATAGACAGCTCATACAATCTGGTCCTCAGTACTCTATTAGTTTGGGACATCCACTAGGATAAGGAGTGGCTTCTGTTAAGTTCTCAACAAATGCTAAATTTTGAAGTTTAATCATGCCCACCCCAAACTTTATTCTGCCATTTATTTGTGTAGATATATATGTATTTATGCTTCACACATTTAATGAGTATCCACACAATGGCCGACCCTGACCTGGGCCTTGAGAATATAAGACCGAAAGGCTGGTAACAGTCTCTGCTTTTGAGGAATGTAGTAGTCCATTAATGAACAAATTTTCAAAAGTTTTATTTCAAAATTGTAGCCATCATTGGAAATTTTCTTTATATATCTTTAAAATAAGGGCAGCTGCAACTAACAATATTAATGGCCTAAACTGTAAGGCCATTTGCTTTTGGATTAGCATGCTATCTAGAGGTGTGAGGACCCAGATGTGGTTGCCATCAAGGACTCCAGTTCCTTTGGTTCTTTGTCTCTGCCATCCTCAGTTTGTATGCAATGTCTCCTCTCGTGGTCGCAAGTTGGGTGCTGCAGCTCTGAACATCATGAAGTCCCCAGTGACTTCTCTTTATGTCTCATTGGCCGGAACTGGGTTGTCTGCTCAAGTCTGAATAAGTCACTGATGAAAGGACATGGGATTGTCGTGATTGGTTCACACCAATTATGATTGATTATCTGGACCTGTGCACACGGAATAAAATAGAGTTTTGTTAACCAGGAAGAAATAGGGTCTGGCAGTTGAATTAGGTAGTCAATAGTCTCTGTATACCTGAGTCAGGTGAACTGTATGCAAACCTTGTGAGGGCACACTTTATCAAATTATTGCCTCAGTTACTTCTTTGTAATATTAATTACACCTGACCCTACTTGGCCTGTACGAATGCTTAAACCAGAGACTCAAACTCTGGGTAAGGGAAGTTCTAAATTCTATCTGTTTTTTACGACTTGAGAAAAGACCCCCTTCAGCCCCCCGTCTCCTTCCATTTGGAGGCGTTTAGGATTAGATGAACTTCTAAGTTCCTTCTTGTTCAGACACCACATGAAATAGTTCACTGGTGCCTGGAATCTATCAATGATAGCAGCCTCTGCTTTCCTATGACCTTGTCACCATTCAGACAAGATTCTCTTATGGCCCTGCTGCATGCCTCTATCAAGAGAGGCATCCAAGCCATTTGTCTTAGCCATTTAATGACTAATTGTGAACCTCCCTGCTCCATGGGTATGCCAGTTAGAGAAGCAATATTGCTTGCCTCTGGATTATTTCAGGCTAGCTACTGTCAAAATAGCATAAACGTGACAAATCTTCCCAACTATGTGAAGAATCAGGGCACTGGATGCAATTCAGACAGCATAAGTCACTGCAGAAGTTCAAGTACTTCCCCTAAGGCACTCCAGCCATATATATGCAATCTAGTCACATAAAACCCTTTAAGGAGTGGAGAAGACAAAGATCCCCCGTGGATCTCTGCCTGTTTTCTCAAGAATAAAGTTTGCTACAGATCATGTTTAAAGGACACATCAAGATACATCCTCTTAGATGTCTAAGGATACTTCAAGGTACTTGAGAGATGAGTTTCCCTCAGGAGACATGAATGATTCTTAGCATTGATTTGTTCCCCCAAAACAATATAGCAGAAAAAAAAATTAGAACCAGACATTCCTGGCTTAAATGCTTTCTTTCATTATTTATTATCTGCATAATCATAGGTAAGGTATTAAATCCTCTCCAGTCCTCTCCTGCCATCTTTGAGACAGGTATGTTAAAGATGGTAGAGTAGATCCCCCAAATGAAGACTGGACATCAAGAGACAAGGCAATGTAGTTGGGAGGACTAAGCCTGCCCCTAACTGTGCAGTCTTAGTGAAGTTCCTTTCCCTTTTGGGGTTTAAGGTTCCACATATGTGCAGTGAGGGGTTGCACCCAGCTCAGGTAACCTGTAAGTCAATATAGCAGTTGTCATATAAATGAGCATAAGAAGAGGTCACATCTCAAAGAAGAAAGAACCAGAGAGGGACTGGGGCCAAGCTGCACTAAGCCAGGTTTAGAGACTCTTTAGGAGATAATAGCAAGATCAAAGACAACTCTAGGACAACTCCTGGACAGCGTTAGGGCTATCAAGAACATAGATCACCTCCTTCTGACTTTTCATCTTTGGAAGTTTCCTTTACTCATGACAAAATAGGTCCTGGGTCAGCCAGGGATCTAACTATAGTGTAATTACATGGTAGCAACTCAGGGAGTCATCTTGCTTATCTTCACCATTCTATTTGCCACTTTTTCATGGTGAAAGTATGAAGATGAGGGGATTTAGAATGATAGGGGATGGTTTCTAGCTACTGCTCCAAAATAATGAGGTTGAATTCTGCTTATCTCCCTTCATCCTGCTTCAGCATTCAGCCAGTGGAGTGAAGAAGGAAGTCTCCCAAGGGGCAGTCTCTTCTCTACACACTCATGCCTTCATGCTGACTTCTTCCTTCACCACCATACTCAGCTGTCTTGTCTGATTCCCAGAACATACCAAAGAATCTTGCTTCAAGTGGCATTCAAACCAATAGGGACAGAATTTGGGGTCCTCCTCAACTCTGGGCATTCCCAAATCACTTTTCATATGACACATCTGGAAAAGTATTTGCTTCTTTATTGACCTGATGAGTTCTGTTCTCCCTACATCAAGTCTTGTTATACCTTCCTCATTAGTTTCTAGCCTGTCTTCCCTACTTTTATACATACCTTTATCACAGCCCATCCTAATGATCTGCTCACTCTTCTTCACTTCAACAGACTTTGAGCTCTTTGATATCAAGACCTGAGTCTACCATCCTTACAGGACAGTGTCTGGTACAGCACATGGCAGAGGGAGAAGGTGATAAACTCAGTAACTGGTGCATGAATGTGTGGTCTGTGAGTCTGACCCCATTTGTTGACTGATGGTTAGCCAATCTCCTTGACAGCTGAAGAATTCTGCACCTTCCACAGGCTCCAATTTTGGACTGGTGTAGTTTGTGAGGAAGCACTTTCTCCATTAGATAGAAATCCCCATCTGGACCACATTCCATTGCCTCAAATGTCGATAAATAATTCAGGAAGTGATAAGTTGACTGTTTGGACATGAGCTCAAAGTGAGGAATCTAAAAGCAAATAGAAGATGAGATAAGCTGCTACATCACACACACACACACACACACACACACACACACACACACACACACACAAGCATATCCATCCAAACTCAAACCACACTGAAGCACCAGATGGGACAGAAGCCTGACTATTAAGCAAAGGAAGACCAAGCAAATTTTATGGGGTGGAGGAAAGGAGCATTCCTTCTCATCCTTGTGGTTCTAGAGAACTCAAGTAATTCAGCTTTGAAGCAGCACAAAAGGCTGGACTTGAGATTAATTAATAAGTTAAGTAAATCCCCAAATAACACTCACTAAATACCCATTTTGCCTTTATTTCTGGAAACTTTGAAATGAAAAAGGGCTTCCAGTATTGGAAGAGATAGCTAGTTATAGTGTGTGTACGTGCTGTAGTGAAGAGAAGTACATGGTATGACATGGGAGACCTACCACAGCCTGGGGAGTCAGGCAAGGAAGGGTGATGATATGGGTAGAATTTTAAGGAATAAATCAATAATGGTCAGATGAAGTGGTGGAGTAGGATGGAGAGTGTTCCATGGAGGAAGACAGTCTTGAACGAAGGCATGGGGAAAGTCTAGAAAATTGGGAGAATGGTAAATCATTCCACATGGCAGAGATAGAGAGGCAGAAAGAATAAATGGTAGGTGAGGAGACCAACCATGGCAGAAGATAAGGAGGGAATGTTAGGTAAGAGCCAGGTCATAAAATGCCCTGGAAGTCATGATGAGAAACTTTCAGTCCTTGCAAGAGGCACCAAGAATCCACGAGGAGATTCTTTGGATCCATCATTTATCTGGATGGTAGAGATGGAGGCACGTTCATTAACGCTGCTGTTGTTCCAGTGCAGCTCAGAGAAGGAAGGGGGCAGGTGGGCCTTTAGCATCTTAAGGCCAGGATTATAACTTCTTAAGGAATGGAATCAAAGCCATGTTAATAGGAGGACCATCCAAGGCTCATGTCAAATAGACAAGGTACTTTACAGAAGGAGTTCAATCCTCACAGTTACATATTGTATTTAACATCAAGGAATTCAGAGAAAAAGAGCCACAGACCAAAATGAAAACATCCCTCACACCCAACCACCATCTTCTGTCCATCTGTTGATCCAGTGGGAACTGAATGGCCAACGAATTGCAGAGTTTGAAAGACATAAACAGGAACCGTAGGGGTTGGGACCAATTCATCACATTCTAAGAAAGGGGAGAGGAAAGAAGCAGCAGCTAGAGAAGATCATGAAGGGAAGGATGGAAATCAGAGAGTGAGAAATAGAGAATCTCTGTGGAACATCCTGCCAAGGCCCACTTAGCAGGGACTTGTTCCTTTGTGGTATTGGAGGTGAATTTAAATAACTCAAAAGCACAGCCTTTGGCTATTAATTAGAACTCTTTAACAAAAACTGGTCAAACTTCTCTCAGGATATGCTGTGTTCCATGTTAAGATGTGATGAACATTATTTAGAATGGTGAAGGGAACTCAGTAGTTTTTGATAGTCACAGGCCCATACCCCGTATGGAGAGCAAAACAGGTAAGGCTATTATTCGGTAGAAAATACCAACTGTAGAGCTAAAAGGCTTATTCTATTAATTTTCCCTCTTTTGATCATATCTAGAAATATTTCTTGTGGGGCAAAAAGGATGAGATTAGAGGTTGGAATCTGCCATAGGGATTCATTACCATTTATTGGGAACATTCTGTGTGCCAGGGGCTGAGCTAAATGCTTTATATACATGATCTCATTTAATTCCTACAATAATCCTGTGTTATCAATACTATTTATCTTTATCCTCATTTTAGAGATGAGGATAAAGAGACTTATAAATGTTAGATATCTTAAAGATCCTTATGCTACAAAATCCATGAAACTTCTGGGTAGACTATTGACAAAGGAACAGAAGGAGGAGGAGCAAGAATATTCCCTTAAATTGTTGAATTAGTGTTTCAAAACTGCAGGCCTTTTCCCATTGATGTGTAGGAAAATCAATTTAGTGGGTTGTGACCAGCATTTTAAAAATGGAGTAGAATGGAATGGAATAGAGTAGAAGAGAAAATGTCAGAGTGGACTGTAGATCGTAAGGAGAAGTATCATTGCATGAATTGTAAGTTTTTGTGTGTACTGGTTTGCAGTATAAATATACATCTTTGAGTCCCTCCCAGAATCTGAAACCCACTGTTTAAGTGCGTAGCTGAACTTATTAGAAAATAAGGGAGATCTTTAGAAGTCAAAACAGAGCAGGATCCGCCACTCTATCTAGCGGTATAACATGAATCTGCTACGTAGAGAATTGGCTGAAAGTTTATGATCTTTTTTAAATTAAACATTTAAATCTATTAGTAATTCTCAGCATGGTTGCAAAATGTTGAAGAGAAGGCAGAAAGTGCCTGTAAGCTAGACTTTCTGTAGGAGGTACATGGTTGTTAGTGGGTGTTGGAACATTTCTTTTTAATCCAAATATTCTTTGAAGACTTTTATGATTAAAATGCACCCAGAATACACATACGCTTAGGGCATTGGGATAAAATAACTGGTGAGTTATAGAGGAAGATTTCATTTCAAAGACAGTTTTACAAAAATGTATCATCAGAATGATTCTTGCAAGCTGGTAAATAGAAAGCTTCAAGTGTCATTTTTTTCCTCTTGAGACAACCCCCGGAAAGCAGCATTTTCTCATCTCTCATTCCATGGAAGGTACAGTTTTCATTTCTGTGATTCCATCGAAAATCTCAAAAGGACACACTGAGGGAATATGCTTAGTAGTTGGCAGGCAGGCTTAGCATCTCAGAGAGGAAATCGATTACCATTTCAGGACTTCCATGCTGTCGCTGTCCAAACCACAGTGAGCAAGATAAAACATAAGTTAAACTGACCTCCTGCTGATATGCCTGGGACACCATCAGAATCTATTTCCAAATATCATGGAGGGGACCATGTGGAATCCTCTGACTTCTGGAGCATCAGAATGAATGGGGAGCCTGTTTTTTATTATGGCTGGGAATAAAAAAAAAAAAAACAAAAAAAAAAAACCCATGTTTAACTATTCCATGACTTTAATGGAACACAGATTTGGTTTGTCTTGGAAATGACTGTTCGGCATTATAATTACAATTTGCTTGCAGCGTTAGCGAAGGCACACGGTGGAGTTGGCTTCCAAACCACGGAGGCAAAGAAGAGAGAGGACAAGCACTAAGACACATGTGTGCGTACACACGTACACACATACACATATACATCATCTGTTGGTTCATTTGCAATTCATGACACTTTGGAACAGGGAAGGTTTTTTTTTTCAAAAGGCAACATCCGTTCCCTGACAAACTCATAAATCATTTTATTTTTCTGCTATAAAGCAAAAATCACTTTTAAAACCAATGTGATCTTTGAGTCTCTGCTCGTTTGGCAAATGCGTCTCATGCTGAAATAAACCTGCTGTCAAGTTTGACAAGAAGTCTGCATTCCCTGAATGTATGTTCTTTGCAGCATTCATTCAGAGGCACACCATTTTGGGTGATGCCCTCATTGAGCTGCTCTCACCAGAGTGCTACACTGGGCATTCAGGTTCATCCCTTGGGACCCTGCCAATGTAGCCCTTTCACCATTTTTGAGGACTTCAAAATTTCACCCAAGGCTTAGTAGTGTGATAGTAGAGTATGGGAAGAATCCAAATGGGACAGAATAAATGAAGCAGATTACAGCTAATCAGATTCTACAAAGCACCATGTGTTAATTCTAGGGTTTTGACTATTTTCTTTTGGAAACTGTAATCCTAGACTGAGTGCATGATAGAGGAGGGTTGGGGTCATTGGCTGTAAATTATTCGGTGCCCAGTGTTTCATCAGCTGGACCTTTGTACTTGCTGTTCTCTCTCCCTAAAGTGTGCATTCTCCTAGTCTTTGCAAGGCCAGCTCCTTCTCATCCTTTAAGACTCAGCTCATTTAATTCTGATTATCATTCATTGAGTTCAGTAATAGTTATTAGCACCTCTTAAATGATAAAGAAACTGGGGCTCAAAGAATCTAGGTAGTTTGTCTACTGGCTGATAACTAGTAGAGACAGGATTCCAACCCCAGGGTTCTAGAGCCCGTATTCTTGAAGATCACGTTATGCTGCTTAGTCTAACTCTGCTCTAAAAAGGATCTCAGACTAGTCTGGAAAAAAAAATAATTCTTGCTAACTAGTTCTAGAATGGAGACGCTCATGTGATCTTGCAGGAGCCTGGGGGTTCATTGAAGAGTTCCTTAAAAAAAAAAAAAGCAAACTTGAGTTTGAAGAGCTGAAAGAGTACTGGAATAAGAAAATATATTCTGTGTAAAGGAACATCAGGCAAAATGGCACATCATTGTGAAATAGCAGAAATCACAGAGGAAGCTACTTTAAGGAGATGAGTATTGCTTGAGCATTATTGTGATAGAGTGGTAGAAGCTAAGGCTGCAGAATCTAGTAGGAATACATACAAGGTCTAAGATGCCAAGTTACATCACTTCCAACCTTGGAAGGAGTGTACAGCGATTGTAGGAAGCAGAGTGACATGGTCAGACTTACCTTTTAGGAATATCACTATGGCTGTCATGTGGAGAATGGATTGGAGCAGGACGAGCGTAGGGGATGGAAGATCTTTTAGGACCGTATGCAGTAGGGCAGGTAAAAGATGCTGTGAGCCTGAAGCAGGGCAGTGACCGTAGACAGGGAGAGGACGGGTCTGATTCGTGAAGATTTAGAAGATAAGATCAATAAGCTTTGGATTGGGGAGATGGGGAGGCTGAAAAGTGAGTTTAGGTACACTCCCAGGTTTCTGGCTCATGGTTCCTGGGCAGATGACGGTGCTGTTCTTGGAGAGAGGGAACCAGGTTTAGTGAAGAAAAGGCTAAGCTTCCTTGGTTTAGTACATGATGGGACATGGTGGCGTAAGTGTCCAACTTGTCTTCGCACCAGAAGTGGAGAGATGACAGAACTGAGATGGTGATTGGGACTACACAAGCATAGGAGAGATTGCTTCAAGGAAAGTGTGTGAGGAGAGAAGAACAGAGTCCTTAGACCCACTTGGCACAACAGTGGTTACTGGCAGTTACAAGAGGAACTTGCAAGAGAAACTTGAACTCTGAATGAGGCAGGGCCCAGGAGACTCAGTCACCTAGCCACCTGTAGCTCCCCTGTCTTCCAGGAAGTGGGATCAACCTCCCTCTGGGGATGGAAAACAGTAGTCAGAAAGACCTGAGAAAATAATCGTAAACCCCTCATCTGTCTGAGAGTGCTGAGGCTTGGTGGTCCAACTATGGAGGACATTAACGTATTCTGAAAAGTGAAAATTGTTCCTAAAGAGGTAGACATTTTGCATATGTTTTTCTTAGCAAAATCCAGAGAATTGGAATTTAATTTAAAGGGCATGAACATTGTGAATGCAATAACTGTTGTTTATTATTATTATTGTTATTAATAAATCCGGCTCTGTTTCTATGGCAGTAACGGTCACAAAGTCCTGGCCCTTAATTGTGACAGTATGCCCAGTGTTAAGTAGAAAATAGAATAGGGAGAAAAAAATGTATTTTTATTTTCACCATTAACCATTCAAAGGTTTGGTTTCTGTAATTATTTTCTAATTAGACTTCATCTGTGGCTAGCTGTTCCCATTCATACTGAGATTTAACAGTGCGTGCTATGTGCCTGGAGCTCTGCCTGGCTCTTTGATGTTTCCTTTAAGTGTTTCCCTGAAACTTGACCACAGGGCCAGAGTGAGGTCAGAATGATTTTGTCCATTTTACAGATAACGAAACTGAGGCACTCAGAGGTGAAGTGATTTGAGTTTACTCAGCCAGTTAGAGGAGGCCAAGGATTTGAGCATATGCGTGCGCGTGTGCGCACGCACACACACACACACACACACACACACACACACACGTGTTAAATTCTAAGTCCAGGGTGTTTTTTTTTCCCCCATTTAATACAACTGCTGTTTCTAATTCTAAAATGTGGTTCACATCTTGCTGATTTTTCTAACTGAATAAATCTTTTCTCTTCTTTCCTTAACTCCTGAGCATCCCAATCCCATTGAGCAAATGCATTAAAAAAACAGGGGGAGAAGTCAAATTGTGACCTTTATAAAAAAACCATTCCTAGATCATCCCTGCACATTCTTTGGGTTTACGTATTTGGTAGTTTTGATTTGGTCTAAGGGAAATCAATGGGCAGTGTATAAAATGCAGTGCCAGTGATTTTTCTTATCAACTTTCTTGAGGCTAGTGGGCTGTGGTAATTTATATAAATTTATAGGGCTGTTTAGTGTCAGATGAACTATATGACCTTCTACATCTTTAAACTCATCCAAATTGTCTTTGAGGTTTAAAAACAAGGCGACTGGGCCCAAGCATGCCTGCAGTGAGAGAGTCCTGTGTGGCTGTGGAAACGAATCATGGCTCACACCGTCCTATGTGGCTTCAGTGCCTGAGTAAGCTCTCACACTTAGCTTGACAAAATATACATAAAAGGCGATCACTGTCTTTCACTTTTCCATCTTCTTCCATTTCATTTTCATAGGAAACTGAGTAGGTCCTGAATCTGTATATGGGAGGCAAACTCTTGTATTTTTCAACCAGATTTGCCAGGATATAAGAGAAGACAGTAGGAAAAAAGAAAACACAAAAGTGAAGTTGTTCGTATATCCAGTACACTAACAAATTCTATAAACCAAATTTTTGATGTACACACTGACTTTTAGAAAGTCAAACGATGATTATCTAGGAGGGGTAAAAAAAAAAATCCACCATGGTTTTTCAGTTCTTTCATTAATTTGGCAGGCATTTGAGTGCCTACTCTAAGTGAGGCCCTTTGCTAGACACGGGGCATGAAGAGAAGTAGGATGGACACGGATTCTCCTGTTACTCTCGAAGGTATCAGGTGAGTCATGATGGGTGCCTACTGAGTGCCACGTCTATTTCCTGTGGCTGTCCATGTCAGCAGCAGGCCAGATGCCTGGCGACCAGTCCCTCAGAAGAATCCCTGTATAGGAAATCAAGCACATGATTTAGATGGAGCCTTTCTCTGTTTTAGGGCATAACTGTTGGTTGTAGCTCTGCTACAAGATCTGATAAATACAGAAGGGGAAAAGAGATGGAGATGGAGAACCAAAGTATGGATGTTTAGACTTATCTGATGCTTTGAAGGAATAGAGAGGGACTGTAAAGTGCGGAGGATTTCTGAAAAGACCTTGATCCAGAAATGGTACTCACCTGCACACGGGTCCCTGAAATGCCATCATTATTAGTAAAAATCATGCTAACTAGGAAAAGAATGTAAAACTGGCTAGTATCTATTGAATGTCCATTATATGCCAGGTCCTGTCCTGGGAACTCCGCAAACATGATCTCATTTAATCCTCAGAACACTCCTGTAAGGTGTACATCATTATCCCTGCCCCCTTGGGAAACAGGATCCATGATGTCAGTTGGACATCGTGACACAGGTCATGTGACTACTGTGTGCTGCCCACGCCTGCGCTTTCGCCCGCAGTCTGCGCTGTAACTGTCTCAGGCTCCCCACCGTCACATACTGTGTGACATTATTAAGACATTCTCCTCTGATGACCTTGCACTGTTTTCTCCACTTTCATATTTCAACTGACAGAGAAGCCAAAGACATTACATACATTATCTCATTTAAACTGCCCACCACACTGTGGTATGGGCATCATCCCTATTTTATTCATGTAGATAATGAGTTTCAGAGAGTTTTAGTAATTTCCCCAAGGTCCACATGGCTTTTAAGGAATCAGCTCAGAGAAAGAAGCTTGTGCTTTGAAGTTGGAAAGTTGGCTTCAAACCTCATCTCTGTCTCGTACCACCTGTATTAATTATCTATTGCTGCATAACAAATTACCCCATAACTTAGCAACTTCAAATAACACACACTTATTAGCCCACAGTTTCATGGGTCAGGAATCCTGGCAGGGCTTAGCTTGATCTCCTGGCTCACGGTGTCCCGTAAGACTACAATCAAGGTGTCAGCCAAGGCCATAGTCATTACAGGGTTCAGTTGAGATGAGATGCATTACGAAGCTCACTCAGAAGATGTTGGCAGGATTTAGTTCCTTATGGGATGTTGGCCAGAGGCTACCCTCTGTTCCTCACCACACAGATTTCTCCATAGGATGGCTCACAACATGGCAGCTGGCTCCATCAAAGTGAGCAAGCAAAAGAGAGAGTACAAGCAAGATGGAAGTCAGTCTTTTCTAGTCTAATCTTGGGAGACACAGCCCATCTCTTCTGCTGTGTTCTGTTCACTAGTAGCAAGTCACTAGATCCAGCCCACACCAGAGGGGAGGAGATCACACAAGGATGTGAGGCTGCCCACCACACTACCTGTCTGAGATGCCTAAGTTTACTTAGCCTCTTTTAGTCTTCATTTGCCTAATGTTTAAAGGAAGAATAATACCCACTTTGCTCTGTTGATGTGGGAATTAAACGAAATAGACCGTATAAAGCCCCTGGCCCATAATAGTTGCTCAGTGAATTATAACTACAGTTTTCATTGCTTTGTTGATATTGTAAGTAGGAGAGCCAGAATTCAAACCCAGGTATGCGTAATTCCTACCCATACTGCCTCACATCACCTCCTACACAGCATTGCTTTTGGTCTGAGGTAATCTGAGATGAGCCCTCATTTTCTGAGATAGTTTGATTAAAATAATCCAAGAAGAGCCATTTGTCCTAGTGTCATGTGCAAAGGGAGAGGCAAGGTGGATTTTTTTTTTTTTTTTTTTGCCTTAACAACTGTAAAATATGAGGAAGACGTCGTAGGAGAGGTTTTCTTTGTTCAAGTCTTTAGCTAGTCTCATAAGACATTTTAATGTTAATAGGGCTCCCCAAGGGATAATATAATTGATACAATACTCTTCCAAAGCTGTTCTAAACATTGCAGTCACCCGAGTGTAGTAATATATCTTCCCAATGTCAGAAAATGCGGAGTGGTTACTGAACTCCGATTTGCTTGACTCTGGGACAGTTTCTTTGAAGACAGATCTTAATGGGGAGGCTGACTTTGGAGCCATGGGAGCAAGCCTGATGAATGTGCTGGAAGTGCTGCAGTGGACTTTCAGAGGCCTGGACGTCACTAGGGGGAATAAAAATGCTAAGGAGAATTAATGTGATAAGCAAGTGCTGTCAGTGAGCCATCTCAGATCATGGACTTCGGATTTTAGCAACACCGCACAGTGCGCGGTGCAAAGACCATGGGCTTTGGAGTCAGCTAGACAGAGCTGGGTTTGAGTCCAAGTTCTGCCTCTTTCTAGCTGGGTGGGACCTTGAGCAAATAATTTAACTTCTTATGACTCCCAGCTACTTATTCTGCAAAGTTGGGTAATAAAAACTAGATCACAAGGTTGAAAATGGGTCAAGGATCACACCAAAGGTGCTTAATAAATTTTGAGCTTAATAATTTTAAAGCTTGCTTTTAATCCAGTGGTGGTAAGTATTTAACAGCAGGCTCCCCAAAGGGTGGGTCGGGGGGAAGCCCTGATTTGTAGCATTTGCCTATTTCTGTGGTGTAAAAACTTCTGCCACACTGGTTTCTAGCTACCAACCTGGTCACTGAACACGGATTTGGGAAAGGAATACGTGCAGTCCACTCTTGGGAGTGTCTTTTTCCTTCTGTCTCTGTCCAGCCTGCTTTCTTTTATGCAGATTTATGCCTTCTGCCAGGGCTATGACCGTTTTTGCAAAATTAGCTCTCTCCTCCTCCTCCAACCCCTCCCCACCTTCCTACCCCATTCCTCCAGTTAAAAATTACCAGGCATGCAAATAAGCTTCCCTTCACTGTTCATCTGGTCCCCCGCATCTTAGGCTGGAGGATAAGTTGATGTCAATATTTATTTCCAGTCGACTGATAAAGTAGTCAGAAGGGAGAAGGAAGAGAGCTGAAGCTAATCAGCCATCTCGTGTTTGCCTGTTCTCCATGTGTGCTTAAATCATTGTTCCAAGGGTCACCTTTCTGCATCTAGTTTCGCATTTGATCTTATTTCTGGTCCGCATACAAAGTGTGGCTTAGCCAGGTACTGGAGCCTGGTGAAGAGAGGAAATGTCTGTTCCTTTGCTAACTTTCTGGCAAAGCTGCTGTATCAGAACTATGATAATTACTCTAAAAGTGTCTGAACGCAGAGCTTCCTGTTTATCCTGTGTCGTCTTCTTGCCTTTTTCCATTTGGAAATTTCAGGGACCATCATGGATCCTCTCCGCTTATTTGCTTTCTCAGACAAGGGACGGACAAGTTAATTCTCCTCAACTTCCTCTCAATTTTTGGTCCCATTTAGCAGAGGTCCCTATAATAGAGGGATTGTTCCCTAGGATGCACAAATATAGCCTTTTCTGAATTTTTAAAAACCAATCTTGTGATAATTTCAGTAAGGATGTAAGAAAAGAGAAGTTACATCCTTTTTTCAAGTCACAATCTTATATGGATATCTTTGGCTAATATTTGCATTTTTAAGAGGATGCCAAGTGCTATAAGGAAATAAAGGCAAAGTAGTGTGCATTTCCACCTACCAGTGAAAAACATTTGGGGGAGGTCAAGAAGGACTTTAGAGGTTTTCAGATTCTCTCTGTCCCTAAGTTTAGTACCAACAATAAGTAGAGGAACCCATTTAAATATCACCCTGTCATAGCTAAATTGTTTTATTCTAGTGGACTCTGAAAAAGAAGAAGGAGTCTGCATGATTATCATAATTACTTTAAGAAGCTTTTAGGGACACCTGGATGGCTCATTCGGTTAAGCGTCTGCCTTTGGCTCAGGGCATGATCTCAGAGTCCTGGGATCCAGTCCCGCATCGGGCTCCCTGCTCAGCGGGGAGCCTGCTTCTCCCTCTGCCTGCCGCTCCCCCTGCTTGTGCTCTCTCTCTCTCTCTCTCTGACATAAATAAAATAACATCTTTTTCTTTTTTTTAAACAAGTTTTTATAGTTGTCCCACACTATTCCAGTGGAAAACACTTGTATTCCAGTGGAAAACAAGCCTTGTCCCCTTCTTGTATTACAAGCAGTGCCACAAAGGGGACAGGAAGGTCTCACATGTATGCTTGGAATTGGTGTGCAACATAACCATCCTCCAAGCATCCTTTTAGACCTATAGAACCATCTCCCTATAATAAAGAGGATTTAGGGAGAGTTTGTGGAGCCAAAAATTCCACATGCGCAAAACCCTTTGGATGAAAGAGTGCTAAATGAATATTTTTTACATAAATTACTATGACTGTCCCAGTGTGCTTTGAGAAAAACCAACTCTGCTCTTGGATACAGCCAATTGGACAGATCAGCTGGAGGGAAGCCAACTACTTCTGAGATGCCCTGGTGGAAACTTTGACTGACAGGGACATTCCATACTGAGTGACAGCAAATTAAGCCAATTAAATTTTCTTTAGGGAGAAGAAAGCTATAAGTGCTTAGTTAATTAGAGAAAGGGTAGTCACTTCAGCTCAGGCTACCTGCCCCAAGAAAACTGAGCAAACTTTTCAGTTACTATACTATAAACCCCATTGTCTACCTCAAATTCAGAAGTGTGAGACCCCGGGGTCTCATGACTGTGGCTCATGACACAGTTTCCAGTATGTATCTTTTCTTTGCACCATCATTGAGTGGAACATGACTATCAGGTGTAATGTTTTAGTGGCTAAACAAATAGAGTTTCACATGCCTTTCAAATAGGAGAGGGTTGGTCTTGAAAAGAGTGGTCCAGTGCTTTATTCTTTCTGGAAAGGAAAGCTGAACAAGGGTCCCCCCTCCACCCACATCAACCCTCAAAGAACTCTATGCTCTCTTGTGATGGGAGAAAAATTAGGATGTAATGGTACAAAAACCTAGGCAAATGTACCCTTTGACTTGTTTTATGGGATTATCCCTCATAGTATCTTGAGAGCTGCCCCTCGTTCAGATGAAGACAGTTTAGAAACTTGGATGGGTTTTTTGTTGACAGTATTAACTTGGCGCTAGATGCCTTATTACACATCCAAGCACTGGAAGATCATTTTATGACTAACATTTGGGTTAAATCTGTAAACATTGTTTATCTTTGACATTATTTCCCTTGAAAAAAGGCAATAGCTGCAACATTTTTCCTCCTGTCATTTTGGCCTCCACAAGGGGAAGGAGGTTGGTGGAACGGGGGTGAGGAAGGCAATGATGACAAGATGCTGAGATGCTATCCTCCTTCTATCTCCCAGTCTCACTGGTGGCGGGGGAATGTTGACATGGCACAGGAGGTCTTGCCTCAGGGCGTCCCACGAATGAAATCTGATGGATGTTCACCACCAAATCCCTTTCTTTAAGGGATGTTATCATGTCACATTTCTGAAAATACAGAGTGCACCCTGGATAATATTTTCACATATGCTGATAAACACAGCTGCCAAGAAAAGCATGCTTTAAAAAAAAAAAAAAAACCCAAGAGATGTTGAGGGTTGTGCACAGAATTTATATTTTCCTGGTCTTTCTTGATTCTCTCAGTGATGTTATAAGCTTTATGTATTCCCCTCACTGCTTCTTCCCACTCTAACCTTGCCCAGAAAGGGAAGGATAGAAATAATTAGAGCTTGATTCTTAATTTTCTAATAATGCATGGAGATAATAAACTGGCCCCATTTTGAGTGAAAAAGCACACACACAGCCAAACCCAACCAAAATGAAAGACAATTTCAAAAATGTGAAACTAAATCACTTACAGTACATCCATAATAAAACATCATATTATTTTAAGTTTTATTTTCTAGTCTTCAGTTTATATATTTTACATCAATGCAGTCATTTTAAATTGCACCCTCCAAGTTTCATTGAGGAAACTGAGCCAATTTGGCAAAGTCATGATTATCATTTTTTATGTCTTCAGAGTAATCAATGGAAAAGGTGTTCTGTGTTTTAACTAGTTATTTCTCCATTTTTGCACAACCAGGTTGTTTCCAATTTAACCAGTCATAGACTTGCCATTATTGTCTTTATTTCTTAGTCTTTATTTTTCTTTCGATTGAATCACTTTTTAGGAAAAAATGTAAGAATTTCAGATATTGGTTGTTAACATTTTTACCACTTTTGCCAAATTATTTTCCAAAAGTTTTGCCAAGAGTACCCCATGGATATTATTCCTTGTATTCCTAATTTCAAATAGCAGGCAGCCTTTACGTAGGCTTTTTTTTTTTTTTTTTTACATAGGGCTTTTTTTTTTAATTAAAAAAATTTATCAAAGTCTAGTTGACACACGATGTTACATTAGTGTCAGGTACACAACATGGCGATTTGACAACTCTCTACATTAAGGCATTAGGGCTTCTATAAAATGTTCCAGACAAAGTGAACAGGTGTGGCATTTCAGGTGGTCAGGTGATGGAAAAAGGAAATGAGCATCCCTCGTTATTCTGATGCAAGGTCAATGAGTGACATTTGAAAAAGATTCAATAACTAATTGCTTGTCTCTTTGCATTGTCTCCTATGAGTAAATCACGTAGCCTATCTTTATCAGAGTATAAATTTATATCTTAGTTTTCATGGATTAATCTTGCCTCTGGCTTCATTTTGTTTTTATATGCCCTTATTTTTCCCTTAATCCCAATTTCTTCCTTTATTTACTTGTGTATCCATCTTTCTCTGGTTATTGCTATGAGATTATCTTTTGAACTAGATCAGAAAAATTTAAAAGACAATTTTTAAATTATTGTGGGGAAATACTCTAATGTAGTGTATATTCATTGAGTCATTGAATGAATAAGTGAATGCACCGTTTAGAAGGATCTTGAATGTTAAAAGCATTCTTTTCAGATTCACTTTTTCAAATAAAGCTAGGCAGTATAAATCCTGATATGCTGAGTTAGGTTCTTGGTAATTTAAATTATTATTGTCATAATAATACTTTATACTTTAAAAAGTGATTTCACTTCCATTACCTTATTTGATACTCACTCACAAGAATCCTATGAGTTGGAAAAGATTGGCATCATTTTCTCCATTTTATAGAAAAGTGAGCAGAAACCCAGAAAGGGAAGAAAGGCTCACGCCTTACTACAGATTATGCCCATCCTAGGGGCTTTACCTGTATTAAATTGTGGCGGGTATTGCTATCCTGATTTTACCAAAAAGAAATGGAACTTCAGGGGAACTGAGCAGCTTGCCTAGAAACAAGGAGAGCACCCAGGCCAGTTGGATCCCCAGGCACATGCTACATTTTTTACATCCCTTACCCATTGATCACTGCAGCCACCATTTGGTGAGCTATGATTGCTCTTCTTTTACAAATAAGGGAACTGAGGCTCAGCGATGGTTGTAACTTGCCAAAGCTCATGTGCCTCACAAATATAGCAGTCAGAATATAGATGATAGTCTTTGTCAAATCACTCAATCAGTCTGTGCTCTGCTTACTACTTGCGTGGAAATACAGAATATAGGCATCTGAAATTACCTTTGAGGTCATCTAGCATAACCAAAATAACAAGCAAAATAGCTGGTATACTGAGTACATATTTATGTGTCAAGCATCATGCTAACCGTATGCCCACACCCCCCTACACAGTTCTGATAACAACCCTCTGAGGAAGGTACTATTATTAACTATCCCTTCACCTTTAATATATGATAAAACTGAGGCCCAGAAATGTTAAATAACTTGCCCATAGCCACAGAGTTAGTAAGGGCAGAGCAGATCTTGTGCCCTGTGTATGAATCACCCTACACAGCATTCTCTGTGAATGAAGGAATAGAGCATTCTCTGAGGCCCTGTACCTCCAGAGACAAGGGGTCTCCCTATGATGAGGCATTCCATCCTGTTGGAAAATTCATCTGACATATGTCTTCCTGAGACCCCACTCATGGGTCTAGAAGTATGCCTGGCACATAATTAGTACAATACAATGTTTTTAAAATAAATGCATATATTTATTTTAAAATCTTGCTATGAGGCCTGTTATCTGTTCCCTGCCAGGGCCTTTCTGAGACCGGGGTGCTGAGATCATGTTTCTCTCAGTTACCTCTCTTTCGGAATGCATGTCCTCATCTCACTTTTCCCAAGCATTTCCTACCTGTCAAGTTTTTTAATGCCTTCATTTATTCTTCTAGAACCTTGAATGTAGAACAAGTACTAGAAGGCCAATATTGTCTTCTATCGTACGACAGAAAACCATCCTAATTCTAAAAAATTAGGACAGTTAAGTAACAAATACGGGTATGCCTGCCATTTCATGACCTCCCATTCCCGGTTTGAACCCCTGGAATAAGGTGCTAAGAGCATCATCACAGTAAAGGAAATCTACTGTCTTCTTGGTAAAATAGGCATGGTGACATTATGATGTCTTTTCTTTTTGTGATAAATTCCCAAAATAAGCTTGAGTCATCTGTCCATTAGAACTTCTTAGTATCAAAAACTAATGATGTGATGTATGGTGATTAACATAACATAATAAAATTTAAAAAATAAAATAAAAAAATAAAAGAACTTCTTAGTATATTTCCCCCCATTAAAGTAAAATGCCTTTTTTACTAAAGATATTATCATATTTGTTGTATTATATTAAAACATTTTTCCATATCTATCAAAGTTGAAGATATGAATAACCATTTCTCCAGCAATCTCTGTCCTAAGTGGATGCCATAAAAAAGTATGTGCACATATGTGCTAGGAAGTTCCAACACAGATATTTATATTATCATTGGTCCAAATTGGCCAAAAATTGGAAACAACGTAAATATTCATCAACCAGTAGAGTGGATCAATATGTCACAGAGTAGATACATAATGGGATATTATATAGCAATAAAAAAGAAACTACAGATACATACAACACCATGGATGAATCTGAAAAACATAATGTAGGATAAAGGAAGTTGTACTCAAAAGGATACACACAACAAGTCCATTTATATGAAGTTTTAACACAAAGAGTATGTTGTTTCAGAAAACGGATAGAAAAACGGTTAAACAGTAAAGAGAAACAAAATTATGACCCTAAGAGTCAGGAGGGTGGGGACCATGGCAGATGGGAGGGGAAGGGCATCAGGATTAGAAAGGCATCTTCTCAGCTGCTGGTGACTATCTCTGCACGTGGGTGGTGGTAAATGGGTGTTCAACAACATTTTATAAACTCTATGTCTATAGGTTTAAGCTCCTTTACATACATACGTCATAGTTCACAGTAAAAAAATACTGTGGAAGAATAGCGGTTAGGAGAACGAATAAATTGCCACATGCTTAGTGCTCAAATACACTACTGAAAACACCTCAGTGTACGTCTTCGCAGTCAAGAAAATATGCTTCTAGCCCCTCATCTGCTTCACTTATGGCTTCCACTAGAGGACACCAGAACGGGTGAGGAGGAGAATGAGGATCTCCTTTGTTCGGTTGTCTTTTAGACTTTCCCCCGTCTGTGAGTGAGCCACATTGAATAAACAATGAGTTGATGGAGAAATATGTGTCTAATTAAGCTGTTGCATCTCTGATGCATTTCAGGTCCCTAACATTTACCACCTTAGAGATAATGAAATGTTAGATTGGCCTCGTCCTGCTCTCCTCTGGTGAGACCTCACTTTGTGAGGTGGTAAGCAAACTGCCAGGCTGTGGATTTTATTAGAAGCCGTAAGTAGTGGCAAGAATGAGAAGTAGTGCCAAAGGGATCCATACTCATGCCTGTCAGCCTCGCTCTCCTCTGCGGGGAAGCCAAGGGCCTCATTTCCACTGTGTTATGTAAGCCGAGAAATGGAATCGTGATGCTCTGATGGGCTACACACAGTTTTCAGCAGCCTTCCTGCCAAATCCTCCAAGACATCTAGCTTCTCCCTTCAACAATTCCCCAGGCGGGCATTTGGTATGCACTCTATATGCTCCTTCAGTGACCCACACATACATCACAAAACATTTTTGTTTTATTTGGATTGCAGCATGGCCTAAATATTTGTCCTTATTTTTCTAAGATGCATGGAAACTGGATCAGGCTGAAAATGAAGCAAACCAGGCCCATCTAATTCATCCAGGCTACTCATTAATGTCCTCCCATTCACTCAGATCTGGGGCTCATTTGGGGTCCTTCCCATGGTGACTAAGAGCGGAGCTCAACCCATCAAGAGCTGCTAGGTCATACATCTCCACGAGGTCGTTAGAGCAAGGCAGAGCACGTCTCCACTCTTTGGGGTGATTAACAGGCTGGCATGGCACATCTGTCTTCCAGACTACCTGACGTGCTCTTTCGAATTAGACAGTGGCTTCAATAGAGCAGAGCAGATATATCTGTGCCTGATTAGATTTATTTAGGACCACACTTACTGAGCATCCACTGTGTACCAGGCCCTGGGCTATGTGCTGGAGCTCAGAGGGAAATTAAATTTCACAACTGACATGGAACTGAATGCATCTCAATCAAGTGAGAGAAATGCAGTGTCAGCATGTTTATGGGGACACTGAGGAAGAAATCACTAATAATTTATGCTGAGAAGGGCAAGGGCAGAGAAAGCTTCCCAAGAGTCTGAGATTTACATGAAGGAAGGAAGATTCATTATGGCCCTGACAAAGCAATTTGGAAAAAGTAAAACTAAATCTTCTCTGGGAAAAGTGAGGGACCTAATTATGAAATGCCCCAAAGAACACTCCTAGTTAAAAAATAAAGAGCAGTAGGTAGTTAGGAGCTCAATTCCATTATCCATTCGAGGTCATTAAAACAAAACAAAAGCAAACAACAATAAAAAACCTCCACGATTCTTCAAAATGGGAAAACTGCATAGTTAATACTACGCTGTGACTCACTGGACTTTGCGTTCTCAGGACCCAGTATGTGTCAGTAAATGCGTATTGATGGAATAAATGAATGAATGCTTTATTATGCAACACGAAAACACATACGTGCACATAGGTGGGATGTGTGTGGAAGCAGGTGGCATGTGTCGAGTATATGAAAACAGACCTACTCGCAGAGAGGGCTGGCTCTCTTCAGCGCAGCTGTTGGAGGCATGGTGCTAACAGTTTGGTTTCAGCACTGGAAGCCAAGTGTAACCTGGAGAGGATACTCAAACCACCCCAGCCACCTGCAGAAGAGTTTCTTTTACCACAGCTTCAAAAGGAGATTGGGTAAGAGAAAAGAGACACATAGATGGTTTCTGTTTCCCTTCATCCCTAAGGTCTGCTGCATTAAGAACAGCGTCAGGCACACAGGGAACCTCGAACGTTTGGTGAGGATGGAGAAAAAGGAACCCTTATGTACGGTTGGTGGGAATGCAAGCTGGTGCAGCCACTGTGCAAGCAGTATGGAGGTTCCTCAAAAAATTAAAAATAGAACTATCCAGGATGCCTGGGTGGCTCCATTGGTTAAGTGGCCGGCTCTTGATTTCAGTTCAGGTCATGATCTCAGGGTCCTGGGATCCAGCCAGGCGTCGGGTTCCGTGCTCAGCAGGGAGTGTGCTTGAGGATTCTTTCCTCCCTCTCCCTCTGCCCTTTCCCCTGCTCATGTGCTCACTCACTCTCTCTCAAATAAATAAATAAATCTTAAAAAAAAATAGAAGTATCCTACCATCCATTAATTGTGCTACTGGGTGTTTACCCAAAGAATGCAAAAACACTAATTTAAAAGGATACGTGCACTTCTGTTATTGCAGCTTTACCTACAACAGCCAAACCATGGAAGCAGTCCAAGAACCATTGATAAATGAATGGATAAAGAAGTGATATATATTATATATATTATATATCACATATATATATACATATATATATATATAATAGAATATTACTGAGCCATAAAGAAGAATGAAGTCTTGCCATTTGCAATAATATGAGTGTGTCAGGAGAGTATAATGTAAGCAAAATAAGTAAATCAGAGAAAGACAAATACCATATGATCTCACTCGTATATGGAATTTAAGAAACAAAACAAATGAGCAAAGGAAAAAAAGAGAGAGAGAGAAACCAAGAAACAGACTCTTAACTACAGAGAACAAACTGCTGGTTACCAGAAGGGAGGTGGGTGGGGGATGGGTGAAATAGATGAAGGGGATTAAGAGGACACTTATCATGATGAGCACTGAGTAATGTATAGAATCACTATATCATACATCTGAAACTAATATAATATTGTATGTTAAGTACACTGGAATTAAAATTAAAAACAATAAATTTTTTAATTAAAAAGAAACAGTGTCATGACACCTAACAAAGAAACATGCAAAGAGCAAACTAAAGCAGAAATTCCATTTCTGAGCCATCCTTTCATTGCCCACCTTTCTTTCTTTCTTTGGCCACCTCACTCAGCCTTCACTGTTTCTCCAGAATAAGCTGGCTAAATGCTTTCTAAACAGTAACTCCAGGAACTTTT
This sequence comes from Halichoerus grypus, assembly GCF_964656455.1. Lineage (NCBI taxonomy): Eukaryota > Metazoa > Chordata > Mammalia > Carnivora > Phocidae > Halichoerus > Halichoerus grypus. Next base: position 70,068,374 of record NC_135725.1, on the reverse strand, counting down.
CCCTTCGTGCTGTATTTGAGTAGGATGTGCTTGCTCCTTCTTTGGAGTGTCATGTGATCATGGATCTTGAGACAGTCGGGTGTGCTGAGTCCAAGGATGGATCTGAGCATAAGGTACTATAGGAACAAAAAGGAGGCACCAGCCCAGCCTGTGGTAGAAAGTAAAAAGATGAGGGGGAGACTACAGGTCTTCTAGATGTGAGATCATCAGGAGTGAACCTTAAACAATGAATAGGTGTCAGCCAGGCTAAGAAATAGAGAGTGGAACTGGAGGCAGAGGGAACAGGATGTTCCTGACACGGAGGAAAGGCCAAGCTAGGGTGATGGGCATCTACAAGTGTTTAGGTTTCAGAGGATTGAAGGACACAGGGAAGGAGAGGGCCAGAAGTGAAGCGATGGAGATCAGCTGAACCAGAACTTGACATGCCTCGTATGGATGCTAATGAGTTAATACTTCATTCTTAAAGGCCTTGAGTCTTAATTTTTTTCATTTGACAAATGTTACTGAACGTGTACATGTACACTGGATTAGGAACCATCCTCAGCCCTGGGGGAACCACTGTGAACAAGCCAAGCTAGATCCATATTCTCAAGGAGATATTTATTCAGAGGGGTTGAGGAGGGGAGGGAAACAATCAAAAATAGACAAAGAAGCAAGCTAAATTCAGTGAGAGGGAGGTGTTGTGAAGAAAATAAAGCAGAGTTATGTAGTAGAAGGAGTGAGTGAGGAAGGAAAGCTCTCTCAGAGGAAGTGGTTCTGGCGGAGACCTGAATGATGAGAAGGTGTCAGCCATGCAAAGGCCTGGGGAAAGAGCATTCTAGGGAGAAGGAATAGTGATTGCACAGTTGCTCAGGTGAGAACCTAACAGGCTTGGGTGATCAAGGTGGAGAGAACTGCCCAGTGCAGTTGAGGCAGAGAGCTTTCGGGGACAATGATGTGTCAGGAGCGGGCAGTGACTGGGTCACGTGGGGCTTTGTCGCCCACGGTACGGAGTTTGGAGTTTATTCTAAGTAATTAGGGAAGTCATTGGAAGGTATTAAACAAGTGAGTATTATAATGTGGTTTAAATTTTACAAAGGTTGCTCGGCCTCCGTGCAGAAAATGGATTGAAAGAGGATGAGTGGAATTAGGAGAGGTTGAAGTCCACTGAAGGGGACCACATGAGTGATCATTGGCCAGAGCTGGAACAGCAGGATGGAGAGAAAGTAAGAGGTTGTGCGCTGTTTTGTAGTTGCCTCTAATGTGTGTGTGTGTGTGTGTGTGTGTGTGTGTGTGTGACAGAGAGAGAGAGAGAGAATGGCTAATGGGAGAAATCAAGGGGATTGTGGTCACCTCAAGACTTGGCATGTAAGCAGCCCTAAATAAATGTTTGATGCACTGAAAACATGTTTCTCTTTATTTAAAAATTATCCTTCTGAATAATGATTTAATAACTGCACAGCGTGTGCATCATGTGAGCTTTATGAAAGTGCTCTGAGAGGCTTTTCAATGAAATTGCATTTAGAAGTAAATATTTACTTGAGTACAACTCATTTGTGAAATTAAGTCATTTTTATGAGGCATACTCAATTATTTTTGTAACTAGTGAGCAGCATAATATCTATGGAATTATACAACGTGAAGCCTTTCTAACTAATTATCTTACTTGAGAAACATAAACACAGATTTTGTTTTTTTTTTTTTTTACAAAGTGCAGTTACAGACAAAACAAGTTTCTTAGTACCTCAAAAACATCTAGCAAGTATATGGTGCAGTGCCTCACTTGGTACAATTAGAAATCTTGGAAAAACAGGAAGCCATGTGTCTTTCATTCTTCTGTGTCTTTTCCCGGTTACAAAGCAAATTCAGGGTCCTGAAATAAAATCCCATCCTACAGGCCTATCATGTCTGTGTGTGGCACTTTCCAGACCCACTAGGGACTTTGACAGGAATGAGAACTGGTCTCTTCCCTAGGGGAGTTCCTAGGTTAGTGGAGAGAGAGAGACAAACAAATCAACCACCAATAACTGGTTGTGATAAGTGCAAAAGGTAGCTACAAACTCAGGGTGATGCTACGGGAGCCCAGAAGGGCAGCCAACTCATGGAGGAGTGGGTAAGGGGTATGCAAGCATTCCAAGGAAGGCTTTCTTGGGGGTGGGAGACATGACTAGAATCCTGTAGGATGAGCAGGAGCTATGCAGACCAAGAGAGGGGAAAGGCAGAGAAGTCTGGGCAAGGGTTGGGAGGTGAGAAGAAGCTCAGTGGAGGAATCGTGATGGAGGTAAGGAGAGTCACAGCAACAGGTGAGGTGGGAGCCCCCAGGTCACAGGGGGTCTTGCCCGCCATGTTGAGGACTTCCTTCTGAGGGCCATGGGAAGCCCCTGAAGGTAATAAGCAGCAAGAAGAGGGAGCAGATTGACCTTTCACAAGGGTTTATATGTTATCAGTTTGGAGGGTGGGCTGAAGGCCAGCATCTGAGGCAGAGAGAGAGGGTGGGAGGCTTCTGGGCCCCCAGACAGGCACACTGAGGCTCTGGGGCTGAGAAGAGAGAACCAGGGAGTAGAATAAACCTCGGGAATGTGAAAAGAAGCTAAAGAAGGAAACAAGGCTGGATTAAATTTAGGCTGAACCCAGATTACTTTATATTTAACAAAAAAGCAAGCAAGGAGGTCACAGATACATTTTTTCTAATTTAACTCCTTTATTTCATAGATGAATTCTAGGACCTATGAATGTCATTTTATATTTATTCATGTTGTTTGATGCTAGTTTGTATTTTTAAATATATTTTTCAAACATGATATTTATATTGCCTCCTAAGCATTTTGCTTTATCCAGGCACTGAACAAGAATCATGACACCTGAGTCTTCAGCATGGGGCAGAGAGGCATGGTGAGGGAGCTTGGTACCAGAAACATCTGGGGCTCAGGCTCATGGCTGAGGTAGACAAACCACTTTCCCCTCACTGGGCTGCTTCTTACTTATCTGTAAACTGGGGTGGTAAGAATTATTTTGAGACCCTTTGAGTTATAAAATGGTATTTATTTATTTGAGTTGTTCATTTGAACTTATTTTTATATATTTTAACTTACTTTAGACCTCAGACACTCCTATGAGGTAGATGGTCTATTATTAGTCCTCTTTTGCAGATGAGAAAATTAAGGCACAAAGAGTTTCAGTAACTTGCCTGTGATCACACTGCCAATAAGTGGAAAATGGGAGATTTTAACGGGACAGTCTTTATCTTGAACAGGCTCCAGGGTCTTTATCTGTGACCACTGAACTCTACAGCTGCCTTCCTTCCCTTGCTTTAATTTTCCATTTGGCCCTAGATGGGTATTTAAGTTGTTTTTGTTTTTCTGCAAATGTAAACACTGCTTCAGTAAACATGCTTCTATGGAACTCCTTGTTTTCACGGGCAAGTGTCTTCCACAGACAATTGTTAAATTAATTAAATAAGGAGGCCATTAGACTGAGGTGGTTTTAAAGCCTCGGTAGCCTACGTAAAGCAAACCACAACCTAAGCTGGTAAATGACTCAAGTTTAAGAAATAAAAACCTAATGATAACCAATCACAATCAGCTAACTGCGCTTTCCCAAATATGGCAAACTCTTAAGCTCTAGCCAATCAAATGATTGTCTTTATTTGCTTCTGCATCTTCTCTATAGAAATCTTGTCCCCAGCTCCTGTCTGTAGAGTGCTCCTAACCACTTCAGGTTTGGTGTTGCCTGATTCAAACAGATTTTCACTCAAATATAGTTTTTTAGCATGACTCCATTTATCTTTTAACTCTATGAATGGCACTGCTGAGTCCTAGGGTACCCATTCACTCTCTAGACCACTGCATGCTGGTTTCTGCCCCCATCACTTAACCAAAACTGCTCCTTTACAAGTCGTTGGAAGCCTCCATATGGCCATACCCAGTGGAATGTGTCAGCCTTCAGGCCAGTTTGCCAGCCAGCAGCTTCCATGGCTGCTCTGATCATTGCCCCCTTCCTCAAACACTCCCTCCTTTGTCTTCAGCTGCACTGCATCCTCATAGGGTTTTTCCCCTCCCTCCTTCTTAGTCCCCCATCAGCATCTCTCAGTCTTTCTACCCCTTAACTTTTGGAGATCCTCAGGACTCAGGATCCTCTGCCCTCTTCTCATTCTTCTTGGACTCCCTAAGCAATCTCATTCATGTACCTGTGTTTTTAAAGATCATTGACCCACTGACAACTCTGAAATTTCATCTCCAGCCCAGACCTCTTTGGAGCTCTGGAATTGTACATTAAACCGCCTCTGTGGCAGCTCTACTTGGATGTCTCATGGGTATCTCATACCGAACAGATTCAAAACCACACTAGCCCTGCTTCTCTTCCAATGTTCTTGACCTCAGTAGATGGTACCTCCATTCACCCAGATGATTATCTGAGAAATGCTAGTCTTGGAAATCATGTCTCTGAGAGCCCTACAGATACGTTGCCCACTGATTCTACCTCCTCCATATATCTGATTCCTTCTGCTCTTCTCCATCTCCACTGCTCACACCCCAGTCCCAGCCTCCACCTATCCTACCTGACCTATTGAAAGTCTGCTCGGTGGTCTCCCTACTTTTGATCTCCATACAGCATCCTAGTGATCACCTAAAAATGCAACTCCGACGTTGCCCTGCTTCTTGCTTAAAAATGTTCAATGCCCTCCCATTAGGAGGAAATTGAAACACCTCATCCTCTCCCAAAAAGTTCATCCTGTTCTAAAAGGCCCAGTGTTTCTCAGCCTTGGTTGTACATTAGAATCACCTGGGGAGCTATTTAAAAATTCTTTTGTCCAGAGCCCACTTCAGACCAGCTATTATGATCTCTGTTGTGGGATGTGGGTACTGGTACTTTTTCAAAACTGCCCCAGTGATTCTTAGAAGAAGAATGGGTTAAGGACCACTGAGCTACCCTCATTTAACTCTGCAACTAATCTCACATTCCTCTCTCATTGAAAAAATACATTCAAAAAAAGAAAGGAGGGAAGGAAGGAAGGAAGGAAGGAAGGAAAAAGGAACGAAGGAAGGAAGAACACATTCTGGCCACAATAAATTCCTTGCAGTTTTATGCCTCAGGGCTTTCAAATATGCTCTTCCCGCTGCCTGGAATGCCTCATTCTGGGTCTGGCTAAATTCCACTCATACTTCAAATCTCAGCCCATACTTTCCTTCAGCAGAAAGGCCTTCTCCTGCATTCTTCCCCTTTCTTTCTCTCCCCTCTGTTTTACTCTCCAAGAGACTTAGTTATTTGACTTCATTGTCTCATTTACCATGCTGTATAATTACGTACCTAGCCGCATGCTTGTTTATGTCATATCTTTTTTCCCCAGCAGATGGTTGGCTCCCTGAAGGCAGGGACCAGGTTTGTTTGGCTGGTGTCACTCTCCCAGCACATACCAGGAGGCCTACCCCACAGCACGTGCTCTGTGGATCCCAGGATCACAGAGGACAGCAATTAGCCAAATAGCCATGAGCTGTGCCATTTAATGGCCTGTTGATAATGGGAAAACCATGGATCTCCTGGAATTTCAGTATGGATCATGGATTGCAATCACTATCTTGCCCACTTTAGTGTCATTTAAGATTCAAGTAGGATGATAGGTCGGAATGTACCAGGCGTCTCATAGGCATTACATAATATTAGTAAAATTGCCAACGTTTTCCAGTAATTATCAGCTCAACCTATCTGTAAATAGAGTCTCCTCTTTTTCATTTCAGGAACATGGTTCAGGGAGCTTAAGCCATTGGCTTCAGTCCCCAGACATGCCAGCCTACACGCAGAGAGTAGCCAGATGCTAGGGTGGCCTATCTCTTCTCCTCTGTGACCCTTTCCCTTCTTCCCTCCTTCCCTCCCCCTCCTCTCATGGCTCCCCATTGTCTTAACCCCCCCTCTGTCTTGAAACATAACTGCTTTCTAAACCAATAATCCTCATTTGACCTCGTTCTCAAAACTTTTATGCACTAAGGGACCATTTCCTACAAACGACTGTCACAGCAAATTATTTAATAGTGCCCAGGGTGCTGCTGAGAGCCAAAGCAACTCCCCAAAATGATGATAGAAACCGGGGACCCAGAGGCCCCTTCATAGCTGCAAATCATTCAATTATCCTCTTCTCAAACTGGAAGAGCAAGGAGTGATAAAGCAGCAGAGGACTCGATTCACATGTGGGATTTGCTTTAAGATCCTGACGTGTTTTTGATGGGGAGAGCGAGGAAATACAAAACCAAGATTCATTCAGACACTTGGTGAGCATTTGCTGCAGTAAGAGCGAGCATTTAGACCAGCATTCGATGGAGTTGTAGCTTCATTTTCTCATCTGAATTGAGCAACAGCTCTGTGAACCCCACTTTACAAAGAAAATAGCTCAGAAGTGCTCTGTAAACATGTCCAGGTCACACAGCTGGGAAATGGTGTTGATGTGACCAGAAATTCTTAAGTCAAATCTTGGATTTTTTTTTCCAGTGTAGCAAGCTGCCAGACACTAAGAAAGGTAGCATAGGGTATAAAAACTTCAGGTGTTGTTGAACTGAGTTTTTCTGCCTGGGATGCTTCCCCCACCACTACCCCCATCCTCCTGTTGACCACCACTTCTTGGAAGAGCTCTGCTTCTTCTGAGCACAGCCCCTTCTCTGGAAGTCCTACATCCAGGCCAAGTCTCGCTGTCCTTCCTTTGTGCTGCCTCCTTCAGGCACCTGGTGCTGCATTTGTCAGTCATTCCATGTCCCTTCCTCTCTCTGGAGGGCTTTTGTGTGAGTATGGACCTTCCAGCTGGTTGGAACCTACAGATTCTGATTGTGCATCACCCAGACTTCTCCCTTGTCTTCCCCCTGCCCGGGCTCCTTAGGCCATTTCTCTGAATTTCATATAATCAGCTGGAAATCAACCAAGGGGTGGATGCTGCTCACCCTCAACCTGCCCCTTCCCAAGGCCCTGACTGCTCAGGGATCCATCCCAACCAGAGTTGCCAAGTAAAATACAGGAGACCTAATTAAACATGAATTACATATACATAATGAATAACTTTTTGCTAAAAGCATGTCCCAAATATTGCTTGTATATTACATATACAAAAATGTATTTGTTGTTTATTTGAAATCCAAATTGAACTGGGTACCCTGTTTTGGTTTTTGCTAAGTCTGGCAACCCCAATCCCAGCTCTTCCCTTTCCCAGGGGCCCAGGCAGTAGGAAGAAGCAGGGAGGAGAGGTTGTGTGGGCTGAGCCGCAGGAGGCCACTCTGGTCCCAGCTCTGCTGTGTATTCATGGTGAGGCCTTGGTGGAGTCTTTGTCCCTATCAGTGACTCAGTTTCCCCATGTGCACAATGGAGGGTTAAATCAGGGGGTCTCTGGGGATGTTACTGGCTCTCATCCTCTGGCATAGGAGAGAGGTTCTATTTTTCTATGCTCCCACCACCTTGTTCGATGGTAGGAGGGATGGTTATTTAATTATCAAGCATGCTCCCACTAGAACCTTCTGATTTCAAAGATTGTTTTTTACTCACAGGCAGTATGGTATTATGGGGAAAAACAAAACAAAACAAAACAAGACTTTGACATCCTGATCTGAAGACTTGACAACACCATTTACAAGTTACTTAGCCTGTGTAAGCCTTGGTTTCTGCGTCTTACTGCAATTGGAGGATTGATGGAAGCTCCTAGAACCCTCTCTAGCACAGAACAAGCACTTAATAAGCAGTAGCTATTATCACTGAGTTTGGATGTCCAGAGTGTGGCAAGGGTTATGACTCAGAATTGGCACTCTAATTATTAGATAAAGATTATATATATATATATGTATATATATGTGTGTGTGTGTGTTTATATATATATATATACATTGTATACATATATACATATATATGCATATACGTGTGTATGTGTGTGTGTGTGTGTGTGTGTAACTGGAGAGCTAAACTTCAAAGATTAGCTGGCCATTAATACCAAGGGAAGGGAAGCCTGGAACCTTCCTCCTTGTAGAGAGGATTCCAGTAGACCTGCATCTACTTAACTTCATGAGAGGGTGGTTACCTTAGAGCCTAGCTCTTAGACTCCTAGGGCAAGTTCATAGTCAGCTTGCAAGGAGGGGTATAGCCCGGAGCCCTCCTTCAGGCTTGGCAAGTAAGCTCGGGCTAATGGATCTTCCAGCTGACTTCTTACAACTGTCAGAGCCTGGCTCTCGTGCACGAACTCCGGGCTCAGGACGTCTGGCCAGCGCCCAGGCAGTTGGACGCATCCAGTGCATTCTTGGCCACAGCACATAATATGTAGATGAGGAAGTGGGAAGCATAATTTATTCTTTGGGCAAACTGGGGGCTGATGAATGGGTATGCTGAACAACTTTCTCATCAGAGTGCCAAATGTAGAAGATAGATTGAGTCCTGAATCAAGGGGGGGAGCTGAGAGTGAGAGTCCAGGAAGTCCAGGAAGGGTGGAGGAAGTTGAGAAGGGTGGGGAAGACTGGCATCCCAGAGGACAAGTGCCCAGGTACACAGAGGTGTCTATGCTGCCTGAAGGGACAGCAGAGAGGCAGCTTGGGTGGGGGGGGCGGGCAGCTGGTGGGGACTCTTGTCATTTGGTGGAATTAGTTTACCCAGAATAGAGTTCAGGCTCCTAGGAGGCAACAGGTCACTATTAATGACAATATTCATAGCCAACATTTATTGAGCACTTACTGTATGCCAGGCATTGTACTAAGAACTTGACATGGATTGTGGATTCTAATCATGATGAATCCTCTCCATGGTATTTACTAATAGCAGGGCTCATATTTAGCTGGTATGGCTGGGTGTTAAAATATTGAAGTAGTTCAAAGCCAGTTAGTAAACAGCTGCTGACCTGATCTCCCTGAGTGGCTCTCCACGCTTCTGGATGTCTCTACCCCTCCCGTGAAGCAGGAAAGCGGGGGGCCATTCTGAGGGGTCTGTGCCACACTACACTGCTTAATATATATTTTTAATGTTGTGTGGTAGATTGGGTAATGGCTCCTAAAGATATCTAAGTTCTCAAACTTGGAATATGTGAATGTTACCTTTTACAGCAGAAGAGACTTCACAGATGTGATTAAATTAAGGATTTTGTGATGGAGAGAGCATCCTGGTGGGCCCTGAGTGCAACCAGAAGTGTCCTTGTTAATGGGAGGCAAAGGGGGATTTGACACAGAAGCCTGAAGATGATGTAATGGTGTAAGCTGAGGGAGATTTAAAGATGCCATGCCACCGGTTTTGAAGATGGACAGAGTGGCCACAACCCATGGAATGCAACTCTCAAGGCTGAAAAGGAACAGGAAATGGGTTCTTCCCTAGAGCTCTGGAGGGAGGACAGCCCTGGGACACCTTGGTGTTGGCCCAGTGAAACTGACTTCATTCAGACTTGGGGCCTCTAGAACTATAAGCAAATAGATTTATGTTCTTGAAGCCTGAGTTGGTGATAATTTGTTAGAGCACCGCAGGAAACTAGTGCAGTCATCCTAGTAACAGCCCCAGTGGAGGAGATTAAAGCTTGAGAGGAGAAGTAATGTGTTCCATGTTGATGGTTTGCTTTTGAATTTAGGCTGGCTTACTTCAGAACCCATGTTCCCAGCCACTAAGCTGCCCTCCAATAGCGCTGCAAAGAAATGATCATTAAGCCCATCTCAACATGAGATGGATCACAGAAACACAGAGACTTACATGACCTTGTCTGAGGTCAGAGCCTTGCCTAAAAGACAGAACTGGGATTCAGAACACAGGGGCATCCCATTCTGATAATTTCTGTATTACAAAGTCCTCCTGCCCTGGAGCCTGGGCTAAACGAGGCTGTAACTTGGAGATTTGTGGGTATCTAGGATTCAACCCAGGTCACTAGTTGACCCATCAAGGGACAGCAAGCCTCCCTCCAGTACCGGAGGCAAGACTGCAGGTCTTGTTCCAGTGGGGTGGCTTCGGAACGTAGGTGGAGAAGCAGCCTGGACTTGCCAGTTGGGCTGTTACAGGGAGCTGCGAACGCCAGGGTGGGGAAAGGAAGTGGGCCTGAGTCAGCCAAGCCACAGGCTGCTCTTGAAGAGCCTGCTTTCTGGATTCAGCACGATCCAGAGAAAGCAGCGGGGGGACGCTCCTTGGTTGGCCGGCGGGCTGAGGCAAACACCCCAGAGGGACCCATGGGGCACCTGTCGGCCAGGGCTTTCCTGGCCAGCTGTGGCGAGCTCGTGCCAGGGCCCCCATGCAGCCCGGGAGCCCGGAGAAGCTTCCTTGGGCCAGGTCACCGCACAGAATTTTGGGTCAGGCCAAAGAATAAATGCAGAAACTCTACAGTCTATGAGAGGCTATGTAAGCGTGAAGTAGTCTCTGGGGCTCAACTTCATGTTTTATTCTCCCTGCACAGCCCATTTCTCTTGGTCACTTTCTCCACATTATGAAGCCCATTTCCTCCACATCGATAAGGCCGTATAAGACAAGTGCCAGAAGATGGAGACTGGTTCCTGGGAGGGCAGAGAAAGGAAGGGCCCCGTCTGGTTGGGGCATCAGGGAACTTTCTCCAAGGGTATTAGACTGAGTCTCGGAAAATGAATAGGAGCTGTGGTGGGTTGGATTGTGTCTTCCAAAAAGAGCCACAAACTGTAGGTACCTATGAATGTGGCTGTATCTGGAAATTGGGTCTTTGAAGTTGTAGTCAAATTAAGATGAGGTCTTTAGGGTGAGGTCTTTAATCCAGTATGACTGGCATCCTTACCCGAAGAGAAGGATGCCCTATGAAAGCACAGGGACACACAGGCCTAAAGGGAAGATCCTATGTGACAACAGAGGCAGAGATTCAGTGACAGAGCTGCAAAGTCGAAGGACACCAAGGATTGCCAGCCACCACCAGAAGCTAGGAAGATGCAAGGGAGGATTTACCTCGCAGAGAAATCATGGCCCTGCTGACACCTTGATTTCAAACTGCTGGATTCCAGAACCGTGAGAGGATAAATTCCAAGTCACCCAGTTTGCTGCACTTTGTTCTGGCAGCCCTAGGAAACAAATACAGGACCAGAGGGTTTATGCCTTGAGATACCTCATCCTTCTTCATGTTTCCTGCAGACCTGGTTCCCAGACGCTCATACTCGGGCTGAAACTGTAGCTGTGGGAAGACCCGTCTGAGCAAAGGCCTAGTGGCTGAAAGGTTTGGATCATGCCTGAGGGGTAAAATGAATTTGGCTGCAGAGCAGCCAGCCATGGTGAATGAGGCTCGATAGGCAGGCCAGGGCCAGATTGTAACAGGCCTCGTTCCCCAGCCAAATACAATATTTTCAGCTCTGGACTTCCTCTTTCTCGGAGGGGTAAAGCATGTGAGTCTCACATACATTACCACAAAGACAAAATACCGGAGACAACCTCCCCCTTCTCCACATCTTACATGGATACACTGTGGGTTTTGTTTCGAAAATTCCTGCTTCTCTGTTCTGAGAAGTTGACAACCTCCCTAAGTTTCACCTACAGTTGGAACAAATTGAAAGACAGATGCAAGAGTCAGCATGATGGAGATCAAGAGATGACTTTCAATATAGTGAAATAGTGAAACCTTGTTGTAGTGCGTGGTCCTGTGTTAGAGCCAAATATGCCTGACTTTGGAACAGTTAAACAGCAGAAGGTGGGAGTCTGCAGAGCAGACCCACTAAGCCATAATCACTGCCTCATAACCACTGGGCAGGGGGAGGGGAGAATCCCCAGGCTCAGGATTTTTTTTTTTTTTAATTTTATTGTGTTACATTAGTCACCATACAATACATCATTGGTTTTTGATGTGGTGATCCACAATCCATTGTTTTCGTATAACACCCAGTGCTCCATGCAGTACGTGCCCTCCTTAATACCCGTCACCGGGCTAACCAATCCCCCCTCCCCACTCCCCTCTAAAATCCTGTTTGTTTCTCAGAGTCCATAGTCTCTCATGGTTCATCTCTCCCTCCATTTCCCCCTCCCCATTTTTCCCTTCCTTCTCCTAATGTCCTCCATGTTATTCCTTATGTTCCACAAATAAGTGAAACCATATGATAATTGACTTTCTCTGCTTGACTTATTTCACTTAGCATAATCTCCTCCAGTCCCATCCATGTTGATGTAAAAGTTGGGTATTCATCTTTTCTGATGGCTGAGTAATATTCCATTGTATATATGGACCACATCTTCTTTATCCATTCATCTGTTGAAGGGCATCTCGGCTCTTTCCACAGTTTGGCTACTGCGGACATTGCTGCTATGAACATTGGGGTGCATATGGCCCTTCTTTTCACTACATCTGTGTCTTTGAGGTAAATACCCAGGAGTGCAATTGCTGGGTCATAGGGTAGCTCTATTTTTAAATTTTTGAAGCACCTCCACACTGTTTTCCAAAGTGGCTGTACCAACTTGCATTCCCACCAACAGTGTAAGAGGGTTCCCCTTTCTCCACAACCTCTCCAACATTTGTTGTTTCTTTCCCTGTCCATTTTTGCCATTCTAACTGCTGTAAGGTGGTATCTCAATGTGGTTTTGATTTGGATTTCCCTGATGGCTAATGATGATGAACATTTTTTCATGTGTCTGTTCAGGCTCAGGATTTTTGATGAAGACACCCCTTGGGAGCCATGCAGCACGAACTGTCTCCACCATCTAAGGGGCTTACTGCACCTCTGAAGAAAAAGTCAGGCCAGGGCAGGAGGCCAAAGTACTCCCAGAAATTCAGAGGTGTGGAGAATAAGCTTTCCACCCCCTTGAAACCTAAATATTATGCCTGCATGTGACTATATGACACCTTCCTGGGCTGGGGGAGGCTTGAGGGGAAGATGTGGGAAGGAGAGCCGAACACCCTTCAATTCCATATCAAGACAGTGAAGGCCTCGTGGAACACTGAGGGGAAACCAGGCGGGAGGGAATCCTGGGATTTGAGTCAGAAGACATGGGATATTTTTGGCTTTGCCATAAACTTGGTGACCTTCTTGCAAGTTCCTTCTCTTTTTGGTAGCAATTTGTCAGTTGGACCAAAACAAAGCACATACGTGCTTGTGTGTGTATATATATTTACATATGCTGTATATCATAGTACATACCTACATCTATATGTGTATGTGTCATATTTATATATAGTCCTTCTAAGCCCAGAGCTAAGGTGATGATCCTGGGGAGAGAGACCTGACTGAAATGATTCTGGAAGAAAATGTATAGACATTTCCTTCAGTGAACATGGATAGAGCAAATGGCCACTGATATTCCTTTGGCTGAATGAAAAGAGAGAAACCTGGTTCATCACTGCGGGCTTCCAAACATCTCACAAAGCAGTCCACTTTTCATCCCCGCATTTGGCATCACTTTGGCATGGCCTGGGAGCAGTGCTTGAGGTGATAAATAGAAGATGATTAGGGGCGCCTGGGTGGCTCAGTCGTTAAGCGTCTGCCTTCGGCTCAGGTCATGATCCCGGGGTCCTGGGATCGAGTCCCACATCGGGCTCCCTGCTCGGTGGGAAGCCTGCCTCTCCCTCTCCCACTCCCCCTGCTTGTGTTCCTGCTCATGCTCTCTCTCTCTCTGTCAAATAAATAAATAAAATCTTTAAAAAAAAAAAAAATAGAAGATGATTAGACTCCCACAGGCCTCTCAGCATGGAAATGATGGTGTTCCTAGAGCTGGGAGGTGGGGCTCCCCCAAGCCCCAAACCCCACTTTGTCTTGATGGGCAAGGCTGGAGGAAGCAGGGCACCGTGCTTCTGGGTAGAAGATAGCCTTCCCCAAGGCTCTGGACTCCTCACGCATCTGTCTGCCCCTAACTGAGCTCTGGGGGTTTCCCAGAGCTCCATCCTCAGTCTACAACTCTTCTCTGGGTATACATTCTCCCCTACTGCTTGAACCACCTCCTTGAACATGCTGAGATTCCTAGATCTGTGTCCCCAGGCCACCCCAGGCTTGTTTATCCCGTTGCTTAGAGGACAACTCCACCTAGATGTTCCAGAGGAGCGTCAAACCCAACATGTTGAAAGCCAAAGTCAGTATCTCTTTTCCCTGTCTGCAAATCTCTTTTCCTTTCTCAGTAGATGATGCAACCTCTACCTGGTCACTCATGAGAAAAACAGAGTCATCTGAACACCCTTTCTTTCTCCCCCCACCAAACACTGAGTCTTGATAATTCCACTCACTCAATATCTCCTGCTCTGCCCCCCTCCTTTCCCTCCTCACTCTATTGGTTCCTGGCAGGCCCCCAACTGGTCTCCTTGCCTCTGATCTCACTGTCTCTTCCATCTTCCTCTAGACCCAGGGGTTAGCAATTTTTTTTTTTTTTTTCTGTAAAAGAATGGGTGATGAATATTTTTGGCTTTGTGAGCTCGGTGGCCTCCATTGCAGCTACCCAGCACTGCTGGTGCAGCACAAAGCAGCCAGACAATACACAAGTGAATGAACATGGCTGTGTTCCAACAACAAATTATTTGCACAAACAGGTGGAGGGCCAGATTTGTCCCACGGACCAGAGTTGGCTGGCCCCTGCTCTGCACTGGAGTCAATGAGATCTCTCTAAAAGGCAAGTAGAATCGTATGTGCTATCTTGCTTAAAGACCCTCAGTGCCTCCCCATCACCTCCAAGCTCTTCCCCAAGCCCAATGGATTTGGCCTCTTGCTGCCTGTTACATTGGAGATTGCATGTGCCCTCTGCATTGTTTGTAGCTCTGTCTTGTTTGCAGTTCCTAGAACACCTGGTTCTATTTGTCAATTCCATACCTTTGCCTGCCTGTCCCCTCAGCCTACAAGGCTGTTTATCTTTCTACCACCAAGTTCCTGGGGATGCTGCTTATCTTTGTAGACTCAACCCATACACTGTCTCTTTTCTTGACTTTATTCCTTCATTTGTGTATTCAGTTAGCATTAATTTTAAGCCCCTTGGTGAGCAGTGTCTATGTGCCAGGAAGGGCCTGTACCAAACATGGTGAAAATGGGGGGTGGGACCTAGGAAGAGCTTGGCACGGGCCTCATCAGGATGGGTTGGGGTTTAGGGCATTTTCTCAAAATGAGGTGACCTATAGGATTAAGAGAAGCCATTTATCGTGCAATTTAAAATCTGTGCCCCGTTTTTGGAACACGTTTTTCGAGGCGCACTATTATTAAATTTTAAAATATACTTGAATTATTCAGTGACTAAGAGAATAACATTGCTTTCTGTTTTTAAAACATTCATTTATTACATGTGAGCATTTAAAAAGCAGCATAATTTTTGTAATTTCTTTCTGGCATTGCTTCATTTTGAATTGTATTATAAGTTTAATCAATGAATATGGCCCACCCCCTGGAGTTGTAAGAGGCAGGTAGGAGAGCGGTGTCTTCAGTTACTTTTCCTGAATCCCTAACAGTCTCCCTACCAAAGCCATGCCAAGTACACTTGTGATCACTGAAACAAACAGTATAGGGTTTGCTTGAAAATGGAGTTTTAGCCCGACTCCCATTCCGTGTAGGTTGCTCTCTGTAAACAACTTCTGGGTAGAAATTCTATAGGTGCCACTGTGCAGAGCTAAGCACTATTCTAGATGCTGGACATGCAGTGGTGACCAAGAGAGACATGGCGTCCCCGATCCCAGAGCCTACATCACCATGTAAATCACAAGCAAATACACAAAGTGGCATGAGCTACTAACGAAGGTAATTCTATAGGGGATATGCCACGGAGGGACTGATGGAGGTGGGAGAGAAAGCACAGGCAGAGCCATCAGGCATTTCCACTTTAGATGGAGTGCCCACAAGAAGATTCCTGAGTTGTACAATCTCTGACGGGGTTCTCACTGTGCCTGGCTGGCTTTGTAATTAACCCGTCACACTCCATGTATTCATCTGTTTCCTCCTCTCTCTCTCCCCGTTGACTGTGAGCCCGTCATCAGCAGAAACCTCACTGAGTGCCCCCCGTCTCTCTTGTGCCTGGGACCCAAGAGCTGCTTCCGTAGAATTTGCTGAATGAGTGCATCGAGTTGCACCCTCCAAATGCAGCCTGCTGCCAACCGCAGGAAGTAATTTAGGGAGACCAAGGCAGCGTCGGGTAAACCTTGAAGTTCAGCTCAGTGGCGAGCCCACTTCAAAGGCAGATGACAGAAGAGAGATGGTAATACATGTGCCTTAAATTTACCTTAGAAATTAAGAGCCTATATCTTCCAGACAAGCGCCTCTGGGTTTCCCCAATCATCAAGATGTCTGAAAACCAGCCCAAGATGCTGGACACACACAAAACATAACTGAGTTGGGCTGGTTGTGATGGTGCCTCCGGATAAAAATAGCCACTCCGTGGCCTGATCCTATAGCAAAGGCAAAGCCCTCTCTGTTCTGACGGGGGAGAGCATCGGTTTTTAAATCCTGCTTTTCAGACAAATTTTTAAAGTGTGTGCTTTATTTCCCAGTCATGAAAAGAATGCTTGCTTACTACAGGACACCTGGAAAGTACAGAAAATGGCAAAGCCTCTCCTCGAATGCTTTGGCACATTTCCTGCCGGTCTCTGCTCAACACAACTCATATGCTGACAGCAGTTAGGAATAAGTAGAGTAAGAGGGGAAATACCATTTATTTCTCTGTTTTTATTGTGGCAAAACATACATAACACAAAATTTACCATTTGAACTATTTTTAAGCATATAATTTAGTGGCATTTAGTACATTTGTAATGTTGTCCAACCATCGACAGTATCGATTTCCATCCAAACTGAAACTCTGTACCCATTAGAGAATAATTACCTGTTCCCCTTCCCACCAGTCCCTGAGAACCTCTATTTTACTTTCTATCTCTATGAATTTGCCTACTCGAGGTGCCCCGTGGAAATGGAATCATACAGTATTTGTCCTTTTGTGTCTGGCTCATTTCACTTAGCATAATGTTTTCGAACTTTATCCATTTTGTACCATATGTCAGAATGTTCTTCCTTTTTAAAGGTGTTAAATTAATTAAACAAGGAAGCCTTAGGACTGAGGTGTCTCTAATACCTTAGCAGCCTGTAAATGCCTCAAGGTTAAGAAATCAAAACCTAAGGACAGCAATCACAAGGAGCCAACTAGACTTTCTCAAATAAGGCAAACTCATAAGCTGCAACCATTCAAATGATTCCCTTGCTTTTCTTCCTCACTTTCTCTATAAATCTTTGCCCTAGCTTGGGTTGATGGAGCACTCCTAACCTTATCCTGTTTGGTGCTGCCTGATTCACATAGATTTTTGCTCAAACTCTCAAAAGTTTTTAATATGCCTCAGTTTATCTTTTACCAAGAGTGAATAATATTCCATTGTATGTATATACCACAGTTTGGTTATCCATTCACCCATCGATGGACATTAGGGGTTTTTCCACCTTTGGGGTATTGTGAATAATGCTGCTTTGAATATGGGTGTGTGAGTACCCATTTGAAATCCTGTTTTCAATTCTTTGGGGGTATATTACCTAGGAGTAGATGTGGTGAATTGTATGAAAATTCTATGTTTACCCATTTAAGGAACTGCCAGAGTGTTTTCCACACCTGCAGCACCATTTTATACTCCAGTCAGCAATGCACAAGGCTTCCAATTTCTCCTTCACCCTAATCAACACATTATTTTCCATTTTTAAATGGTAACATCCTAATGGATACAAATTGATATCTCATTGTGGTTTTGATGTGCATTTCTCTAATGTTTGTCTCTTGAGAGGAGGACGCTAAGCCAGAGCAAAACTAAGTAACTTCTCCAGATCACACTGCTGCCAAGTAGAAGACACAGGATTCAAATCTGGTTTCTTTTGACCCTAGCATCCCTACTTTTAATTGCCTCACTGGTTTGCCTCCCTTCAGATCAGAAATGCTTGAAGTGGCCGGTGGTATAGGTCAGAAATGGTTTTCAGCCAGAAGCTGTCCCTTAAGTGGTAGATTACTCAGTTATCCAGACCTACATCAAAACACTCATTTAATAGACACTAAACGATGGTCCTTTTGAAGATCTCTCAAACTTTGGGACAGTGCTTTTCAAACTTCAGACAAGGAATCCATCTTATTTCTTTAATTTCTAATCCATTACATACTGATATTTTTGGAAAGCACATGAAAGACGAATTACTAGAAAAATAAAAAGAGAGAAAGATATACATAATCATCCCTAAATACCTTATAATTTGATTTGCTGCAAAAAACGACTCTGTTACATAGCTATAAATATTCACTTACATTAGGTTTCTGTGTTTATCTCATCACGGATCAGTGAGAGTGCACAGACAGCACGGTCCACAAGTTACATATTGAGGAAGAAGCACAGTCCTCAGGGAGAAGAGACACATCGAATTTAGAAGAACAAATGTGAGCTGGACATTGTTAATATGGAATTCCTGGGTCTCCATTGTTTTGATCTCTTTTCTTGAGGACCAGAACCCAGAGCACATGGCAAATTCCAGGAGCATTAAAAGTTGGCTCCAAGGATTGCTATGTAAGATTAAAATAGACTCTTGAGTCAGGCAGATCTGGGGTTAAATTCTACCAGCTGTGTGTCCCAGCTGGGTGACCTTGAGCAAGTCAGTTTTCCTCTCTGAATCTTATTATCATCACCCTAAAAAATGAGGCAAGAAAGTCCTATCTTACGAGGATGCTGTTAAGATGAAATGTCACTAAGTATGTAAATCACTTAGCACAGTGCCTAGTCTGTCATAGCTACTCAACCAATAGATGGTAGTCCCTTCCCTTTTTTCTTGGCAGAGCTCTGACAGCTTTCAAAAGCTGCCAGCAGAGTACCAGACCACAGCAGTCTAAAAATGCATCCTCTCTTAATTACCGTTTGGTTTGGAAGGAGACTGACTCATCTTTAGCCTCAGCAGCAGCAGGTTCTGGTCAGGAAAGAGGCGATACTGGGTCACTGGACATGCCTTGGAACTCTGCCTCTTCCCAGCATGCTCTGGGATGCTGCCACATTGGGGCCATTCAGACTCAGGAAAGCAAAAATGCTGTTAGCATGCCATTTTATTTGAAAAAGCTGGACTTTGGAAGAACCAAACAAGGGGATTCAAACAAAGCAAATTCAGTGTTTCCCATTACGCTGGCTTTACTTCAAAAGGACCACATACTCTACTGAAGACTCCAGAAGCATCTTTGAAAATCTGTGAATCCTGATATCCCAGGACCTTGGCAAATAAGTCATGTTCTCCATCCCCCCCCCCGCCCCCTTTCCTTTTGGCAGGAACAGTCCTTTTTTTTTTTAACATAAAGCATGGTAGATATTTAGTTTGGGGATCTGGGTTTAAATTCTAAATCCATGATGCCAGCTGTGCGATCTTGGAAGAATCATGTATAAAATGGGTTTATAATGATCATTAAAAGGCTACAATTTCCGTTTTTGAAAGGAACGGGTAGGATGGTGAATGTGAGACTGTCCCACAATCCCTTTGCCTTCTCCATTTCCTCTCCCTAAGTGGTAAAGGGCAACTGAGAATTAGGTACAACCAAATGTTTTGGGGCCCACAGCTCAGGGAACAGATCATCAGGGATGTTCTACTTCCCATCTAGAATACCAGGGTTACCTCTGGGCCAGTGGAGTATAAACTTTTACTATTTGGAGGGCATACATCAAAGCCTATTTTGACTGCCTGTACACCTTATAGTTTGCAATGTGAGCGCAGCTGCTGAGTTTTGTGTGGCTGAACAAGGAAATAATTTGTTCATCATTTTTTAAAGGAGCTCTGAACTTATACCAATAACAAGGAGCTGTATTTATCTGGAATCTTTCTCTAAAAAATTTATAGCTCAGCACAGGCCTGGAAAAGAGGGATAAGAAATGATGGGGACCACACGGCCATAAGAATGCAGCTGATTTCATGCTTACTACATGTTGGGTGTGTTTTCTCTACTTCTTGAGTGGAAAGTTGGACTGGCCTTTCCATATGCCTTCAGGAGAGGCCATGTGTCAGCCTGGATCCTAGAGGGAAGGTACCCAAGCAGAATGCATTCAGTAGTACCAGCATTATACCAGTGCCCTGTGGAGCTCAGCAAGGTGCCTTTACCCTGGTGCCTTCCTCATCAGCTATTCATATCTCGCACATATCAATGATTTCCCTACATGCTCTGCTGTTCTGTTCCTGTCCTGATGCCCAAAGAGCTTTTTGTTTCCTGCTGGAAACCCCGATAACCTGGCCAAGCTGCCTTAGGCTGCCTCATGTAACATCCTTCCTACTTTGACCTTGGCTTTAGGTTCCTTTCCACTCCAGAGTCTTCCTTACAAGCAGCTCTCCACCTCAAATTACCCACGTCCAGCATAACCTGTTCGGATTGAATACATATTAAATTGGTGGGACTGGAGTAGAATACGTCTCTTGGAATTCAATCAGTGGATATATTTGGAAGCCTGAGTGTGGTTGCGAGAGGATATATATGGAAAGGAAGAGTCCCTTCTGTTTTTAAATTAACCAAAGGACTAACCATAGACATACATGTCTGGGGTTCTCTATTTGTTGTTGACTGATCTTTACCTTTTTAAGGAAATGGACCCCTGAAAACATACTCTCTTAAAATAATGAGAGAGCTTATTCTCCATTTTCTGTGCTAAAGAAGGAACACAGGCATGGGTAATCCAGAGGTCATATGGCCCCCCCAAGTCCTTGATATTTATATTTTGAATTTATTATGATAATGGCACAACTGGTAGAACATGTACCACTGGAAAAATGCAAAATAGTCTATGTGGGATGAAGGGCTTTCATAACCATTGTTAAGGATCTGTAGGCAAATTTACTCCCATAATTCATGCAACATTTTTTTATCACCTTGGAACCTGGGGAAACTGAACAAACAACTGACATGAAAATCCCTCTGTAGAAAAGTAGGCTGTCACTCCAGATCCAGCTGTCCCACCAGGGTGGCCCCAGCAGAGCACCCCAAGACCCCCATCACAATCCAGCCATCCTGCCATGGCAGCCCCAGTGCAGAGTGCCCTAGAACCCTCTGTTGGGCACTTGCTCGAGCTCTGGCCAACCTGCCAAGGTGAACCTTATGCAGCATGCCCTGGGACCCCCCCGGCCTACACCCACTCCAGCTCCATCTGGCCAGCCAAAGCTGCCAGGCACATGCAGTCCACACAGGGGATGCTCCTACCTCAGGCCACTCCTTCAAGATTGGCCGAGGTAGCTGTTCCACCTAATTCATAGAAACAAACACAAATAATCCAACAAAATGAGGACAGAGGAATATGTTTCAAACAAAAGAACAAGATAAAACTTCATAAGAAAAAAATCCTAATGAAATGGAGATAAGCAATTTACCTGATAAAGAGTTCAAAGTAATGGTCATAAAGATGCTCTCTGAACTCAAGAGAAGAATAGATGAACATAATGAGAACTTCAACAAAGTGTTATAAACTGTAAGAAAGAACACAGAGCCGAAGAATACAATGACTGGAATGAAAAATACACTAGAGGAAATCAACAGCAGATAGAGGATACAAAGAACAGAGGAGTAATCTGGAAGACAGAATAGTAAAATTTCCCAATTAGAAGAGCAAAAAGAAAAAAGAATTTTTTAAAAATGAGGGTGGTGTATGGGATCTCTGGGACAGCATCAAGCACACTAACATTCACAATATAGGGGTCTCAGAAGGAGAAGAGAGAGAGAAGGGGGCAAAAAACATATTTGAATAAATAATGGCTGAAAACTTTCCTAACCAGGGGAGGGAAACAGACATTCAGGTCCAGGAAGCCTAGGGAGTTCCAAACAAGATGAACCCAAGTAGACCCACACCAAAACATATAATTAAAATGGCAAAGGTTAAAGATAAAGAGAAAATCTTAAAGGCAGGAAGAGAAAAACAAATAGTCACAAGTAAAGGAAACCTCTTAAGACTATCAACTGATTTTTCAGCAGAAACTTTGCAGGCTGGAAGGGAGTGACAGGATATATGTAAAGCATTGAGAGGGAAAAACTTACAGTCAAGAGTACTCTACACAGCCAGGTTATTGTTCAGAATTAAAGGAGAGATAAACAGTTTCCCAGACAAGGAACAACTAAAGGAGTTCATCATCATTAAACTGGCCTTACAAGAAATGTTAAAGGGACAGAAGTAGAAAAGGCCATACCTGGAAATAAGAAAATATATGAAAAAGAAAATCTCTCTGGGAAAGGCAAATATATAGTAAAGGCAGTGGATCGGCCACTTAAAAGATAGTATGAAGGTTATGGGGTACCTGGCTGGCTCAGTCAGTAGAGCCTGCAACTCTTGATCTCAGGGTTGTGAGTTTGAGTCCTATGTTGGGTATAGAGATTATTTTATTTTATTTTATTTGTTATTTATTTTTTTTAAAGATTTTATTTATTTATTTGACAGAGAGAGACACAGCAAGAGAGGGAACACAAGCAGGCGGAGGGAGAGGCAGAAGCAGGCTTCCCATGGAGCAGGGAGCCTGATGTGGGGCTCGATCCCAGGACCCTGGGATCATGACCTGAGCCGAAGGCAGACGCTTAACGGCTGAGCCACCCAGGCGCCCCAGGTATAGAGATTATTTTTAAAAATCTTAAAAAGAAAAAAGATAGTATGGACATTAAAAGACAAAAATAATAAAATCAACTCTAGCTGCAATAAGATGTTAAGGGATACACAAAATAAAAATACACAAAATAAAGATACAAAATATCAATATCAAAAACATAAAACATGGTAAGAGGTAGTAAAAATGTAGTCCTTTTAGAATGTGTTTGAACTTAAATGACTATCAGCTTAAAATAGACTGCTGTATATGTAGGTTGATATATATGAACCTCATGGTAACCACAAACCAAAAACCTACAATAGATACACAAAAAATAGAGAGAGGAACCCAAACATAACACTAAAGAAAACCATCAAACCACAAGAGAAGAGACCAAGAGAAGAAGAAAGGAATAGGGAAGAACTATAAAAACAATCAGAAAACAGTGAACAAAATGGCAATAATTACATACTTATCAATAATTACTTTATTTTTTTAAATTTTTAAATTTTTATTTTTTTATATAGAGAGAGGAGAGCACAAGCAGGGGGAGGGGCAGAGGCTGAGGGAGAGAAAGAATCTTAAGCAGGCTCCATGCCCTGCTCAATCTCACAACCCTGAAATTGTAACCTGAGCCAAAATCGAGTCAGACGCTTAACCGAATGAGCCACCCAGGCAGCCCTATCAACAATTTCTTTAAATGTAAATAGACTATATGCTCCAATCAAAAGATACAGGGTCGCTGAATGGATAATGAAATGAGACCCATCTATATGCTGCCTATGAGACTCGCTTCAGATCTAAAGACACACACAGACTGAAAGTGAAGGGATGGAAAAAGATATTCCATGCAAATAGAAGTGAAAAGAAAATTGATGTAACAATACTCATATTAGATAAAATAAACTTTAAAACAAAGAATGTAACAAAAGACAAAGACATTACATAGTGATAAATGAGTCAACCGAAAAAGAAGATACAACATTTGTAAATATCTATGCACCCAACATAGAAGCACCTAAATATATAAAGCGAATTCTTAACAGACATAATGGGAGAAATTAACAGTAATACTATAATAGTAGGGGACTTTAATATCCCACTTACACCAATGGATAGATCATCCAGACAGAAAATCGATAAGAAAACATTGGCCTTCAATGACACAGTAGACCAGATGGACTTAATAGATATATAAGAACGTTTCATCCAAAAACCACAAAATACACATTCTTTTCAAGTGCACATGGAACATTCTTCAGGACAGATCACATGTTAGACTGCAAAACAAGTCTCAATAAATCCAAGAAGCCTGAAAAGTGGGCTTGATGCTTAGAGGGCTACAAAGTTCAGGGGGAAGAGAATAGATTTGGACTTCACCTTTTTATATGTAGCAGGACAAAAGGTAAAAAGGTTCATTATTAAAGAGCTGTACCTGTTTATGTATTTTAGCAGAGTTCATCATCTTTGGAGGAATACTGATGTTTTGTTATAAATATATTTTGACAAGGCCACTGGTTATTCAAATATAAAACCTTGGATCTGGAATGGAGGGGAGATGTTAAGAGACAAGGGGAAGATCAATTTCTCTGCATGTAAAGTAATCTCTCTTTAGGAAGAGAGATTGAGTGTTAATTATGTTTTATAGCCTCTGGAGGTAGAGAATCTAGAAAGGTAGAGTCTGGAGCTCTAAAAGGACAGAGTGAAGAGGAAACTCAGAGGAGGGACCCAGCTGTCATAAGGGTGGACCTGGCAACATGGTGGCAGGTGGGTGATAGGAGAGGCAGGGGAGGAACAGAAGCACGGCTGAGGCTGAGGCATGGCTCCACACCCATGCTAGGCGATTCCCCACCACTTCTCCATCTTTACCCCAACATAGATTATGCTGGGAAAGGAAGGGGGGAGAAAAAGGAGGAGAAAACCTTAAGTGACCAAGTTTTTATCTTGAATTGGCCAAATTTAGATAAAGGAGCTACTAAATTTATTGTGTTTTAATTAAATTTCATTCAAATAAAGTTACAACTTTGTCCCTCTTCAAGTGAAATTACTATGAAATTTATACCCATATTCGTGGCATCTGCTGAGTTTTCATCTGAACTTTGTGATTTCTGAGGTCCTTTTGTTCTTGGCAGTTGGTAACATGTTAGAATGGCTTTCTGCCTCCGTACCTCCTAGTTCTTCCTTGTCAAGATCCCTTTCACATGTTTGTTTGTCTGTTTGCTTTCCTCTTCTTCATCAGCTCCATGAGGTCAGAAACTCTAGGGAGCACTTTCACAGTTGTAGCCTCATTTCTTAGCAGAGTGCTCAGTACATAGTGAGTGCTAAATAGTGTTTTGTTGAATGAATGCCTAAAGAAGGAGGAGGGATGGCCAGGAGAGGAGGAACAGTCAGAAAGGTTGCAAATGAAGGGATAGTCAATAGGTCCTATTGGGTCATTATAACTGGGTGCCCAGGAAGATGGCAGCATGGCTGTAGGATATGAAGACAAGAACGTACAGGGTGGGATGGAGAGGGCACAAAGGAAATCCTACAATTCCATGTCAAGCATTCAGTGAGCTGGCAAATTGCTGGTTCCCTCTCATTGATTACTGGCCTGGTGAAAGGTGGTGGGGTGGGGAGGGGAGAGAGCAGACTGGTGTCGGTTCAAGATGTTCAAAGTCTTTTAAATTCTCACTGGAGCACAGGTGTGATGCCAACTGTGACTCTGTGCACAGTGCTCTTCTCCTGAGCAGCTGTGATTGTGTTCTTATCCTTTATAGCTCTCCTTTAGAATGTTCCACCAGCATGTGAAGCCAGAAGTTCAGGGGGAACCTAAAACCCTCTGCCACAAATCCTAAAACACCACCTGGATTATGTTATTCCCTCTTCCAACACCTTCAATGGTTCCTCTTGCCCTCAAGATTTATTTTAAAGATTTTTATTTATTTATTTGAGGGGGGAGAGAGAGAGAATGAGCAGGGGGGAGGGGCAGAGAGAGAGAGAAAGAGAAGCAGACTCTCTGCTGAGCAGGGAGCCCTATGAGGGGCTTGATCCCAGGACCCGGACATCATGACCTGAGCTGAAGGCAGACGCTTAACAGACTGAGCCACCCAGGCGCTCCTAAGATTTATTTTAAAGAGATGGGGCTTGCTAAAGTCTTCCTCACACAGTGGTTATGAGGAGTATTTGATGCCCTTCTAACAGAATAAACCTCCTTGAGTAGGAAGGTTGAGATTCCCCCTTCCTTGCAGATTCTGTTAGGGAAGAGGAATGAGCATGAGAACAGAAGCACTGGAAACAAAATCCTTGGGATACCATTTACTGGGCAGAGACTTGAGTAGACTATGTGGCAGCGATAGCAAGCGGAAAAACCTGCATTTCTCTCGACAGCAGCCTCCCTCTTCCTTCTATCCTCCTCTTCCTGTTCAGGCCCTGTGGCTGAGCCTCTCTGTTGCTGTGTATCCCATTATGAGTTAATAAATATGAAAATCCTTAAGAGCAGTGGCTGGCTCAGAGTTAGCACTGAATAAATGTTTGCTACTTTTTGCACTTATTCTATTATATTCTATGTGTTTCTTGCCACTCATGTTTTTGCTACCTCTAATCAAGGTTTGAGTCAGCATGCAGGATGCCAGGGTAAATGTGGGATGGAGGTGGGATCCAGGAGGTATGATCAGGAGACTAATCCCTGTAATTTGTCTGGAGGGAGGGGAGTGTAGAGTAGCTGATGGAAGGGTCCCACATGAAGTTCAGATGAAAATGGCTCACTTTTGCTGCAGGGCTCGGGTTAAACATTTGCTGGACAAAATGCATGGTGGCATTTGACTAGGCTTTGAAGTGTGGGTGGAATTATCTGCCAATCAGAGAAAGAGATGTTCAAGGTGATGGTTTTTCTGTTGCATAACTAAAAAAGCTACAGAGAGAAGTAATCCTATGACTGTAATAATAAAAGAATGTGAACCAAATGGGGGGAAAGAACAAAAGTGTGAGTGAAAGCATGGGAGAATTTTGCCTTCCAGATTTCTGAATAAGCTTTCCTCATGCCATGGGGCTTAGAAAAATCCCCATGGAAGTCAGATGTGTGTGCAGTGACACCAGGCGGGTGGTCTTCCTGCCCAGAGACATCATGCCCACCCACCGGCACAAGAAGAGGGCTGAGCATGGCTCCTGGGAACACTAACAGATTGTGCTGAGTCATCCCTGTTTGCTCAGAAGCTACACTCCTAAAAATAATGTTGGTCAGGATTCCTCCCTGCCCTGTTGCCTACAAGTCCAGGCTGTTCAGCTTAGCAAGGTATGCCCCTGCTGGTTTCTTCAGCTTCAACCCCTGCACACCTCATCTACCCCCATGCATGTGTAATCCTGTGTCACAGGGATGCTGGTGGGCATGCAAACACACCATCTTTTTCCCCATCTCCATGTCTATGTGCGTATTATTTCCCTTATCTGGATTTCTTTTCTCTTACACATTTTTCAAACTCCTGTTTGTCCTTCAGAACCCAGATCAAGCAGTTTTTCCTTTCAGTGGTTTTCTCTGGAACACTGCAGTACTTTGCATATAATCCCATGATAGCAGTACAATAGCATGTACTTATGTGTTCTCTTTTAAATGGGTCTTTCAAGAGCATTCTTTCATTAGAAAATAATTACTGAGTACCTACTATGTGCTGGGCACTCAAGACAGGGACTATACATTGCTCATCTATATTGTTTATTGCAATCTCAGAATTTCCAGAAGCTGGCACAAACACGTGCTCCAGAAGTATAGGAAAAATGAATGAATGAATGAATGAATGAATGAATGAATGAAATGAATCACTTCTTCTAGGTTCTTCAAGCTCCCACTGTAGACCTGGTTTGATATGAGATGAAAATGTGAGTATTCTAAACCCCTAGGGAAGATGCTGACACTCTTCTCTGGGTACCATCGGCAGCTCTGGCTGCCTGTAATTTCATATAGGCCAAAGAGTTCTATGCAGGGCTCTGGAGAACTTTCTCTGGTGGTGTTTTCTATTCTGCACTCATGAGTCCCTATGGTTCTGGAGGTTGAAATAAAGCATTAAGATCATGACGCCATCTTTCTAGCAGGCCATGGATGAGCTGTTGGGCTATATACACCCCAGCAGGGGGAATGCTGACCACTTAAGTCCTGCCTTGCTGTCTGTTTCTATCCCGTTGTCAACCTTGAACCAAGGCTGGAGCAATTTGGGGTTTTTCTAAAAGTACTCTGCACCGACTTCAAAGACAACTGTCAAAATGGGGTTTGAGGAATAAATAGGCAGCCATATAATCACCTTCTCTCTCTCTCTCTTTTTTAGAGAAATATAATAAGCTCCCATTTTGATTTGATATTTGATGATGAGTTGTTTGGTCCATGCATTTCCAGGCTCTTTGCTATACTTAGAAAATTTCTATTAAGGATGACTATATATAGAGTATTGGCAATAGGACTGATTTTTTTTAACCCATAAATCTGAATGTAGATATCAAAATGATAGCCAGCCCCCTTCAGATGGTCTCCTCCTGGAGCACAGTGTACTAGAAAGAGCCAGAAGTACTGGGCATCAATTTCCAGCTCTACTATTTACCAAAAGGTGACATTGGGCAAACCACCTATCTCATCCTTTGTAAAAATGGAGATAATGCTTATTTTGCGGGATGTTTTAAGGTTTAAATGAGGCAATGTAGATAGAGATCCTGGCACATAGAAGATAGTTAATATATATGAATTTCCTGTGTTTCTTCAGAAATCATGTGTTCTTTGTCCTAATGTTGCCTTTGGGGCCTGTCATTGAAAATGACTAACAGAGTCATATGTGACAATATTGCAGCTACCATTTATTGATGATCTTGGCACTTCTATCAATCCCTGGGATTTGCTGGAAACCACTGGTAATTCATTCTCTACTCTTCTCTCATGGTGTTCTTAGAGCCTACATCTTTAAGGAGGGGAAAGCATTTGTCTGACTATAGGCCTCCTTCCCACTGGTCCATGGGGAGAGGGAAGGAGAAAGAGACAATCTAAAAATTTTAAGATATTTGAGAGAAGCTGTTCCACTAGTTGAGATTAATGGCTGTGGCCTACCAACCAGGTAATTTGCCCCACCTCCATTAGGTGGAGTGAAAAGTAGGACAAGGACCAAGAGGGGATGAGGACACTCTTGGATGTTGTTGATGTCCAAGATGACAGGACTTATGACACCTGAGCTGTGACTAAAGCCAAGCTGTAGCTGTCCTGGGAGTTGTCGGCCTTCCCCCCCACCCCTATCCCCACCGCCGCAGTCAGGATCCTGTTACTATAACATTCACAGCCAACCCGCACCCTTGCACCAAAAGGTAATGAACACTATGAAGCTGCTCATTCTGTTCTGGTGTTATTTCTGGCTTTTTCTTGTACCTGGTTTCCTTCTGTCTGCCCGGCTTGTGCCGGTGCTTTGGTTTGGCTCTTAATGGAGCTTTTGAATCATCCTCGGGTTTATACTTCTGCAGATGGGCCATTCCCAGTGCACCCCTTTTCCCAGCCAAGAACTCTAGCCCCCCATGCCAGTGAAGAAGAGATCAGTGACTGGCGAAGCTGGCTGAATTCCCACACAGACTATGAAGAACTAGAATGACAATAGAGACTTTCAGAGTCACCTGTCTAGAGACCTGGGTCAGAAGGAAAGAGAAACCCCTTCCCACACTACAAAGTCAATGCTATGTTTGGTCCTCTTCCAGGGAGCTTCTGTGAAGACTGCCCTTGGGTAGTTGACTTCTGTCTCTGTTTAAAATGGAAAAGAAAAGGTCACAAGTCCCTGGGGTGACTAAAAGCTGAGCAAAGTAATTTCTTCAGTTATTCAGAATTGTTATTTGCCGGGAAGAGGAGTCAGCAATTAGAAAGACAAAATTGGTGATTTATACAGTGATTTAAAAACAAACCCCTGCATTTTGTACTATTGAAGTGTCAACCTATGATGATATTCCTTAGTTTTCTTTGACATCTAAGTAGGTAGCAAGTTTTAATTAATTTCACATTTCATATTATTTTGCAATGTAGAAAATAGCCTTTTGCTAAAGCCTTAACTGAAGGCATTATGCTTGGGGTCCTTGAGAGGAGATGGAAAATATGAACAGAGTGGGTAGGGCATCTCAGAGATGAAGAAAGGCTGTGGCCACAATGATTAGCTCAGGCTCATGCCCTGTCCTGTTTTGTTCTCTAGGAAGTTGATCAAACCTGAGCATGGTTGGCTTCTTGGTGTACATAGAAGGCAGGATTCTGGGCACTGGAGTGGCAAAGAGTTCCACACATATGACATGGAAGCAGCTAGATGTCAAGGGGCTGCTTCAGGCTCACTGAAGATGTTCATGATGACCATGATGGACTGGGAATTAGAGAGCCCTCCTCTTTTGGGTGCACCGAAGAAGGCTCTTAGATTTTGATGTGGCCTTGGGGGAAGAAAGGGGCTACCCCTCATAACTGAGATTGACTTCCTGCTGCCCTGGTAGAATGACCATTCAGAGTCATATTCAGTTTGATTTAAAAACAGAAGTGTGGTATTTTCTTGTACACCTAGAAATGCAAATTGAGATCAACATCCACACACAAAATAAGTTAGGTCTTTAATGTCAGGTACTTGCAGCAGGGTCCTCAATAGGAGTATTGAAAATTGTAGTTTTATCCTTAAAAAATAGAAGTTTGGTTTTTTAATCTAGTTTTAGCTGAAATGCCCTTTCTTCAGAAGAATTCTTATGTAATGTATAAGTATACAACTCAGGTGAATGTGGAAGTGTCCTGATTAGAGTTGGTGGGACCCAGAGCCCTTCTACTTGGCCTATTCCTCACACTGGCCCATAAGTGACTGTCAAGTCCCAGGGCTCTGAGGGTCAGCTTGGGGCCATGCTACAGGCTGCAGACTTGCTTTGATAAGTAGGTGGCTGAGATAACGGGTAGCGAGTAACTTCCAGGTCATGCCTACATTCCTTAGCACTTTCCTTAAGGTCTTTCATAATGTGGCCCCTTCTTCCTTCCCAGCCCCATCCATCCCTTGCCACTTGCATCCATCTTTGTATTCTGAGGGATGGCCGTAGTGTCCACTTCAGTGCCTGGTATAGACAAGCACTAAACAAATGTCAAATAAACAACGTAGTATGTGTCCTTTGAGAGAAGTCATCTTGCAACCCAAATGATGCAAGGAGATAGAATAAAATTTTTGGCATTTCAGAGAAAGAACAAATTTTCTCTCTCTTCGTTTGGAATGACTTCTATGAAGTTCTACCCACAGTTGGGGTCTAATACATGGAAACTACTTGCATCTGACTCTATACCTCTTCCAACTTCACCAGACACACACACACACACACACACACACACACACACACACACACAGTGCGCTTGAAACCAGTTGAGAGAGAAATCAGAACGATGGCGATAAAAATAACTATTTTTGCTAGTAATGCTGGATCAGAGAATGTGGTTTGAGCAGGCTTCCTCCTCCTTGTCCTCAAATCTCAACTTTGGAATGAGTTGCCTTAGTTCAGTAAACAGGCTTACTTAACCAGCCAGCTTAGCCTCAAGGAACATGACCACTGCCTACCTGAAAGGCCTCAAAGTAAAGAGAGAGAGACTTGGGTCTCCAGAGATGCTTTTGGGCTCCAAATCAGATATACTTCCACTTGGAAGCACAAGTAAAGCACAACACACACACACACACACACACACACACACACACACACACAGAGAGCAGAAAGAGAAGAAAGCTGAGACTGCCCACCTGAAAGGCCTCAAAGCAAAGACAGAGAGACTTGGGTTTCCAGAGATGCTTTTGGGCTCCAAATCAGACATACTTCCACTTGGAAGCAAAAGTAAAGCACAACACACACACACACACACACACACACACACACACACACACACGAAAGCAGAGAAGAAAGCTCAGACTGCCCAGAGAAGGCTTTCCTACTCCCTGGGTTTGCGGGTAGGGGTGAGAGATGTGGAATTAAGGATGGAGGAGCTACTTCCTAATATTTATGAATGAATAGTAGGCCCCAGTTTATAGAACAAGGTAGAAAATTTAGATAGTGCCTCTAAGAGTCATTTTCCACTACATTACAACCAGTTGCATTCCTGAAAGGCTCCACTTGGATCATCATGTCAATCAGACAATTTGAATTGTGGTTTTTATGTTTATTGACAAGCCTGAAGTTCACTTCTGGCAGGGTGACCATACTTGGTGGATACCACACCATGGCTGAATTCTGCAAAAATGAAACAAAACTAACCCAAACATTATGAGAACTGTGTTTACAAATGTATAACAGCACAGTACATTAAATACCCTAAAAGAATTTAACTCTAGCCTTAGTATACACAATTAAACCCTAGTATACACCAAACATGATGTGCATAGTAGAAATTAAGGACCATAAACAGATGGGCAGAGACAAAACACAACAGCGCAAGCAAAGAGACATAGGGCCAAGCAGCCTGTAAGGTCTACAAAAAGCACAAACACAATTAAAGATCAACATTAAAATTAATTATCCTATTCAACACCCATCCCCAACATCCCACGCAAGGTCCTTGTCACCAACAGTTTTCAAGAGGAGAGGCCAATGGAGACTGAAATCTGAGACCTGGCTGGAGATGATATATAAAGAATCTGGGTTGAACAGGATCTACGGAGAATGAAGACACAGGTGTTAGAGGTGGTTCAGGGGAGAAATGGTGTGCCAACCAGACTTCTCGGTTGCAAGCAATAGCACCCAACTCTCTCAGGATAAAAGAGAATTTTTGTGATTCCTGGAAGCTTGAAGAGGTAGGGTTGGCAAATGGATAAGATTCAAAGAGGGTCTGGAGGCTGGGAAGCAATGGCAGTCTGGCCAGGAGCACACACCACTGTGTCAGACAGTGCTTTGCCCTGCAGCTCATCACCGCCACCGTTGGACACTGAACTTGGGCACCATGGCTGCTACATGACACCACCCTCAGTTCCAGCTTTGCTTCTTTTTGGCATTTCTTGGTTCTGATTCTCATTTCCTAGTGGGAATGTATCTTTGCCTCAGTGTAGGATGTGCCTGTGCCCTGGCTGCCAAAGGGAGAGAGGAGATTGCCCTTCATTTACCATCAAGGAAACACGCAATGGGATTCCCCTCTCCCATCCCCCAGTGGAAGGAGCATTGAGTAATGGGCAGCCTAAATGCATTCACATAGAAAAGTAATGGCTGCATCAAGGCTGTCTCTTTAGATGTAACATTCAAAGGCCAAAGTTAAAGGACATCTGAAAGCATTAAGTGTCACAAAGCCAACGAAAACATTTCTTCATCACAGAGTGGTATTTATTTAGTTGTATAATCACTTAAAAAATAAAAATCGAGTTACATGTCTTCTTGCTGATAAATTACAAACTGCCTAGTCCACACCTCCACCTCTTATTATTTCTTATCCTCCTTCTCTACCTATTTGCCCTCGCAACTTCCAACATAGGTACGTTATAGCAAGAGCTAGGCACCGCCACATGAGAGTCACTAGGGGGGGAAAAGAAAAATCAAAATGAAGCAAGGATACAGTGTTCAATTTTTTTAATCATATGGGTTGACTCACATACTAACAGGTAGATTGCCCCAGTTATTCTTGCTAAATGAAATACCTAAGATAATAATAATAGAGAGCACTTATTGAGTGTTTACTATGTGTCACATGCTTTGCATAAGTTATCTTGTTTAATCATCATGGCAACGTGGTTGAAATGATGCCCATTTTACAAAAAAAGAAACTAAGGCTCAGAGAACATGACTGACTTTGGGGAAGGTTGTAAAACCAAGCAACGAGCAGAACCGAGATCTTAACTCCCTGTCTGTGTACCCTAGAAAGTCCTTCCACCAGCACCACACCTTCTCGGAGCATTAGCACATTTGAATAGACCTGAGTCAATGTTACTCTGATGGGTGTTGGCTTCCTGCAGAAGCACATTCCTTCAGAGATAAAAGCGTCGCTCTCACAGGTTTCTTGGCAGGGAGAATGGGAATCTCGGCTCCAAAGTGAAACTGAGGATCTGTTTCAGGAAGTGGGGATTGGCAGAAAAGGGAAAAAGAGGGTCTTGAATTGTAAGAGGCAAGCACAGGCTGAACAAGGCTGCCTGGAAAAGCAGTGCCCTGTGAGGATGTCTTGGCCAGTGAAATCGCTTTTGGCCAGAGTTGCCTTCTTCATACCAGATGGAAAGTAATGGTCAGCCCAGGATAATGCGACACAATTTGCTTTTATTTGATGGTTCCTTTTGCCTGTGTGATGTTTCCCAGGCTGCTTTTTATACAAGCATTGGCTTTATAAGTGAAAAAGAAAGAGGTTTTTATACATTTTGTAAATCATGACCATTTTGCCTTGGCTGTGGATTTTTAAAAAGTGCTCAAACTGCATTGCAATTAAACTGCAATTTATTTACAAATAAATTCATGAAAGTCAACATGCATTCTCTTCCAAAAACACCAAATGCATAGAAAAACCATAGGTCTATACTACTTTCCATATAGTACTAAAATTTTTTTCCTCCCTAGAGAAAGAAAAAAAGTATAAGCTTTGAATAAGGTGGAAAAAAGAACAAATTGAATGTAAGCATAGAATGGTGTGGGGCATGTGGGTGGCTCAGTGGGTTAAGCAGCTGCCTTTGGCTCAGGTCATGATCTCCAGGTCCTAGGATCGAGCCCCGAGTCAGGCTTCCGGCTTAGTGGGGAGTCTGCTTCTCTCTCTCCCCCGCCCCTCTCTCTCTCTCTCTCCCTCTGCCCCTCCCCCCAGCTCGTGTTCTCCAAGTAAATAAATTACATCTTTAAAAAAAGATTTTAAAAAAAGAGTAGAATGGTGTGACTCTTCTCGGATATTTTCAAACCTATGGAGACTTAGTTCTGGAATATTCAATCATATAACCATGTCAGCAATCAACAAAGGAATACAAAAAAATCACTAATTATTTCACCATTTTAGTGAATCAAGCACATTAATGGTTCCTTTTTCATATAGAGTCATGGTATATCTGGCTTTCTTCCCCTAACCCTATGCCATAGACACTTCCTGTGAATATGTCTTATTTTAAAAGATAATTTTACTTGCCACATCAAATTCAGTTGAGGGGATATAGTACCATTTATTTAACCAGTTTCTTCTTTGCAGGCTTTGAAGTTGTTTCTAACTTTTCACTATTATGGAAGTCACTGCAATAAATTTAGTTTTGTATTTAGTTTCTTCTGCCCCTACCCTTTTAGGGAACTAGTTCCTTAAAATAAATTTCCTGGAGTTGAGTCACGCGGTCTAATGAAATGAACTATTTTGCTGTTCTTGGTAGATACTGTAAAATTGCTTTCCAGAAAAGTTTTTATCAATTTATACTACCACCAGCAATGTTTTCATAAGCCATTTTCCACTACAAACTTAGCACTGTAGGTTGTCTTATGTCTTTTAAACTGAAGTTCTTAAGGGAAGGTTTCTCTCGTTTGAAGTGTGGCTAAAAACTTGCCACTCAGCGATTGTATGAACTCTCAGAGACTGACTATGAAATCATAGCAATAAACATTGGAGATGTCAGAGGCCTTTTGAGTTTGATCTGTCCCTCTGTGGCAGGTGTTGGATTGGTACCCACATGCCAGTGCTTTGGGGACACAAATGAGTGGAATATGTTTGTTAAACATGTCATCTAGAGTTCCCATAGGACTCGGCCACAAAATGTCAACAAAGCTGGAATACAAAGGCCTGGCTCTTGGCCTGCCATCCCCTGCAAGGCTTGGGAGCCCATGAAAGGCAGGGCATCTCCTGGGTATGCTACAGAGCCTTTCTGGGTTCCAGAACTTTGCTTGGACACCTGGAATTCAAATTTCTACCACTGCTGAACCGGAATAAACAAATGTACCCCAGGGCCGCCTTCTACAATTTCATTCTCTGAATGTGTCGCTTGTAATGTTGAAATGTATTCTGTGAGAATGTCATTGGATATGCAAGCTGCCAGGCCATTGGAAGCTATCTAGTCCAACCCCCTGATTCAAAGAGGAGGAAGCTGAAGCCCAGTGGTGGAAAGTTCTAAAGCCTGGTTTCTTCATTCCCAGCATGGTGGTGGCACCCACTGCCTCCACGCATTATTTCTCTGTGATGAAATGTGTTTTGTAAAAGATAGTTCAGGACTGTCTGGCTAAATTTAACTATCAGTGGGATCTTCCTTGTTACTGATGATCATTCCTGGTGTATCAGGCAATAATTGCAAAACATGCACTGAGAAGTTGTAGGCATTAACCTCGGTTCCAAGTAATTTTCATGAGTGAACTCATTTACTCCAACACTTTTCTAAAATATATTTTTCAACATCCTCATTTTACAGAGAGGTGAACAGAGTGGTTTTCAAAAATAGTATGTTAAACAGCATAACCTAAATGATACTGTAGTAACAAACAACCCCAGTTCTCACTAACTTACAACAGTAAAGCCTTATTTCTCCCTCATGCTGTGTGTGCATTGTCACTTAATGTTAGTTCTTTCTTTGGAGGGGAGGGAACCACATCGAAAGAGTAGCCCTTGAGTGCCTCGGTGGCTCAGTTGTTAAGCGCCTGCCTTTGGCTCAGGTCATGATCCCAGGGTCCAGGGATCGAGCCCCACATCGGGCTCCCTGCTCGGTGAGAAGCCTGCTTCTCCCTCTCCTACTCCCCCTGCTTGTGTCTGTGCTCTCGCTATCTCTCTCTCTGTCAAATAAATAAATAAAATCTTAAAAAAAAAAAAAAAAAGAGTAGCCCTTATCTGCAACCGAGCTGTGTCCTGGCAGATGGAATATCGTGAAGGTGCAATATGCAATGGCTCTTAAAGCTACAGATTGAGAAGGGACACAGGCTACTTCCTCTCAACTTCATTGACCAAAGCAAATGACATGGCCAAGACTGACACTGACGAGGCAGGTAATAAGATACTCCAGCAGGGAAGGCCCAGGGAATATATTGAACAAATATAGTCTACCATTGACAGTAATATACTCAAGTTCCCATATCAAGTAAATTCTGGAGGCAGGATTTGAACTCAGTGTGATTCCAAAGCTAACACAATCAACTTACCTGTTTTACTCTCTCTCTCAATGATCACATGCTAGGAAACATCCCTGGAACCAAGGTTGGAACTTAAAATCTATTCTTTTGCCTCCATGAAAAAATGCCATTGTGAGCATTAAGCATGTACTCCTACTTTTCCAGCCAACACAACATTTCACAATATTTGCTGAATGCTTCCTCCATTGGAGCACTAGCCCATTATTATTTGCATGCTATTTCTGGGTGAAAGAGATCTGTACAGTCACGTAATGCTTTTACACATAAGGACTTCTTTAAAGACCTCGTAGACTCTCAAGGCAGTCAGGGCCTCAGGGCCATACAAGGCCAACTCCCTGCCAAGGATGGTATCCTTGTTATGGAGTCCTACCGGGAAGCCATGCAGCCTCTCATGTGCAACTCTAACAGCTCCCACCCAAGGAAGGCCAGGCCATTTATAGACAGCTCTGACTGTGGAAGGGTCTCTCTTGAGTTGAATCTCCCTTCCAGAGCTGTCCTTCTTGGGGCTACAGTTTAAGATAAATGTAATCATATATATGTAATCCTATATATAAGTATGTATATATGTATATATATGTGTGTATATATATATATTTCATAAAATATGTGTATTTCATATATATATATACACACGTATTTTTATATATTTTATATATTATAAAACTTTATTATATTCCATTTATATACTATTTATAATTATGTTTATAGATAGTTGTATGTATTATGTTATATATTATATATTACATATAATACTATATATAAAATATCAAACTATATCTATCTAGCTATCTAGCTATCCCAGATTTTTATTTTAATGTAGGGATTATGGTCCCCCAGTTCTTATCTTCTGTAACTTCAAATGACCCAATTTCCTCTTAATATGATATGACTTTGCATCTCAAAACATCCCAGTTGCCATTTTTGAAGGTACTCTAGTCTATCTGCAATAAAAAATGGGATTTGTGTAATATTATTCACCCTTCTCCTTGTATTCATACTACTGGAGTTATAACTTCCCAAATGGGAATGTATTTTAGATTTAACATGACAGCATGATCTTTTCTATGGTAAATTAAATTTATCTAGCAATTTCCATTAATACAAACCAAGCTTGATATTTAGACTACTCAGAAATGTTGAGAGGTGAGGTAAAAATATTCCCAAATCCTTTAATACATGCTTCAGAAATTATTACAGGATAAGGAATACCTTATTCTTTCAGCAATTAAGATTGTTTTGCTTTTATACTTATTTACTTTAAACAACTGGCTTATATGAAAATATAGAATATAAATACAATTGATCCTTGAACAACACAGGTTTGAACTGCACAGGTCCACTTATACATGAATTTTTTTCGATAAATACAGTATAGTACTGTGAATGTATTTTCCTTATGATTTTCTTAGTAACATTTTCTTTTCTCTAGCTTACTTTAAGTATATATAGTAATAATGCATATAACATATAAAATATGTGTTAATCGATTATTTGTTATCAGTAAGGCTTCCTGTCAACAGTAGGCTATTAGTAGTTGAGTTTTTTGGGGGGAAGTCAAAAGTTGTATGCAAATTTTTGACTGCCTGGGGGTGGGGTTCAGTGCCCCTAATCCCCCACATTGTTCAAGGGTCAACTGTAGTTAATTTCTCTTCAATAAATGTTTGACAAATTCTCTTTTTAAATTGGGGAAACTTTTTGATATTAGACAAAATCAAGCCACTTTCAGAGACTGGGATATTTTATACTCTTTAAAATTACAGTCTTTTTACTTTATGGAAGCTCTGTGCAGGGGAAGGACCTTGTCTTTCTCATTCTTCACTCACGCCTAAGTGGCTATTGTTGAGTTAAAAAGTAAAAACAATGGAGAAATAGGTCAGTGGATATATATAATGCTTTGTTTTTGCCCATAACAGTTGGTCATGCTCAAAATAGCACAAATTACCGTAATTGATCTAAAGGCATTCGTGGTAGAGTGGAAGAAAAGAGATTTCATATTTTTTTAAAAGGTACAGACCAGCAAGATTTAGTGAATGATTGGCAGGTGCAAAAGATTAGAGAAAAAGAGGAATCTAGAATAACTTAGGAATTTCCAGTATGAGTGACTATGAATGGGTGGTTCATGGATTGTTCCAAACAGTCTACTCCTTGTTTTTTTTTTAATAAAGTTTTATTGGAACTCAGCCATACACTTCCTTTACACATTGTCTATGGCTGCTTTCACACTACAATGGTAGAGTCAGGAAGTTGTGGCAAAGACCTACGACCTACAAAAAGTTGACTATCTGGCACTTTACAGAAAAATGTTGCCTGAATCTTGCTCTACAGAAAATAGATTTTTGTTGATGTTGGGGAAGGATATTGGGGCAAATAGCTTCCGTTTGTTAATATGCTGAGTTTGTGGTGATTGTAGAACATTCCAGTGAAGATGTTCAACAGGAAGTTGTAGATACAAGCCTGGAACTCAGGAATGAAATTATGACTGAACATATAGATTTAGTAGTTTGTGGTCAAGTTGTGGCTTTGGTGGCCAGATTTAAGCAACATGGTGACTAAGCATCTAAACTGAAGATACTGTTGGTGATGTACAGTACTCTGTGAGATCTAGCTTAGGAAGTGAGTCAGGAGTGTTTGACTTCATCTTGTATAAGCATAAGAAGAAGGACAGGGGTCTGTAGGGTGCATTAGCTTCATCTTCTAGAATGTGAGGCAGGGGTCCCACTGAGCACAAGGCCCAGAATCCTCCAGCCACCATCACCCATTTGCTTCAGAGTGACCAATGTTGCTGCAAGTCCTCACAGTAGGCCCCAGACTGAAATCAGAAGCACCCCGTTATTACTGATAACAAAACTGTACTATGCAGTGTTGCCAGTGCAACCACAGAACATCTCATACTGGTTGATTAAGGGGAGGAAAAGCTAAATGTTGGTTCGAGTTCTAAAATGATGCCAGTCTTGGAGTTGTGAAGTTCTGCTGTAGCCATCAGGGTTAAGCCTAACAAGGCAACTCATGTACTTTCCAGGCCGTTTTCCAGCTGGTAAGTGAATATTTCTGTACTGCACGTGGTACAGAGAGCTCAGCCCAGTGCAAGGACAGTTTGTTCCAACAGAGTTTCTAGGCCAGTTCCAACATGCCTTTGAATCCTCTAACTTCCAGAGTGATTCACTTCCATTTCCTCTTTTGCCAAGTAGGGAAATAGCAACTCCTCTTTCTCATCTTTGGTAAATGTGGTAAGGGCAAGGATTTTGAATGAGACGGGGAGTGTGCAACCATATGGATAGTGAGCTCCTGCAGGGAAGACCTGCAGCCTCTATAGTGGAGACCAACAAAGAGTAGACACCCAGGATGTTAAATAAGTAGGTCCTCAAGGGGTAATTTACTCCAAATGTAGTTGTGTAGACCTTCTGATGTAGTTACCCGTACAACAGACACCAGCTGTCTTAAGCAAGATTATTGGCAACTGTGCCAAGATCTTCCCTCTTTTACCTTTCTCATTAGCCATTGGAGAGAATGAACTTAATGCATGAATATGATTTTTTTTTTTTATGAATTTACCTTATTAGATGGGAAACCCTGCTAATACCCCTGAACCTACTCCAATATACATTCTGAGTTGTATTTCTGGAAATGTAGTTTCAGAGCATAAGTGTTTGAATTTTTTCCAGTTTCATCAGAGGCCATTATGCTAAACACTTTCAAAGTACTTTGAAAAATGGGTGGAACCAAAGGGGGGAAAAAAACCACTTAAAACTATGATCAGATTTTTCCCTCAGATCACATTTTTAATTTTTTTTACCTCAGTAGGAAATTGTCAGATTTTATTTTTAACATTGAATTTCCATACTCCCTTTTGAATTTCTTGTGTAGGCTAGTGTGTGCCCATATGTATATACATGTTGGTGTGTCAGAATGTGTGTGTGTGTGTGTGTGTGTGTCTGTGCACCCTCGCCTAGCTGGAGTAAACTTGGCTTGTGTGTGTGTGTATGCGGACGAGTGTGGGTGTATTTTCCTTGTGAGTGTGCTGGTCTGACGGAAGGAGCTCT
The DNA here is from genome assembly GCF_964656455.1 of Halichoerus grypus. Classification (NCBI taxonomy): domain Eukaryota; kingdom Metazoa; phylum Chordata; class Mammalia; order Carnivora; family Phocidae; genus Halichoerus; species Halichoerus grypus. The sequence goes on along the minus strand of NC_135725.1, from coordinate 70,027,906 downwards.
TAGATCCCACAAGAGCCATATGTCTGTCAGGAGGGATCTTTGTTACGTTTTTCAGTGGATGCATTTGCAGAATTAAAGAGCGGAGGCACCAGGATAACCACAGAACCCTCTGTGAACTATTCTGGGTCTCCCCCAAGACCTTTAATTTACTATTGTATTTAAAGACGACGCATGGCCTTGCAGAGTTGTATCTGCAAATGCTCATCTGCTCAGCAGCCTTGGAAAACAGACCATCACCTAGCGGGGATCAGCTCAAAGGTTGAACGGGTATCTACCAAACCTTGGTTGAATAATACATTTTGCTCGAGAGTTTTTGTTTGTCTGTTTGTTTTCCTCCTGGCTTGCTCTTGGCCCAGACTCAAGATAAACTTTGCTGCTTTTCTGCCTGCTGTGCTTAATTTTCTGTGGTCCCTAAAATGCTGGATTTGTAGCCTTTTTCATTTGGCTGCGGTTTGGCATCTCCTTTCCAATTCAACGTTCAAATTTCCTCTGTGTGCAGGACTCAGAAATGTTTCACTTGAGAGTTTGAGTTTCATGATTTTAATTATTCACATCGTCTAAACTTGGCTTTGAAATCAACCATATCAGGCATGACAATTCACCCAAGAGTCTGAAATGGAATAAAGAAAGCAGAGATGGGGAGGCATCTGGTGCCAAACCACCCCAGTGAGGTGCCCATATGTTTAGGAAGGGGGCTGGGGAGGAGGAGGAGACTCGGGGAGAGAAGAGAAGGAACTTTTATGAAGCACCTACAATGAGATAAGCGCTGGGTTTGAGGCGCGTTATGCCTTTTGCCATCTCAAGAATCCTTTTGGTGGTCAGGATGTCCCAAACTCTTTTTCAGCCTCTGCCGGCCTTCCTCCACATTTGTGCTGGAAGGTGGTGGATGCTGTCGTTGCAGGGGCGTGAATAGGAAAGTTACTCTAACACTCTGGCTTAACCTAGAAGATTCTCTCTCTTTGTCCCTCTCTGTTATCCAGAAGTTCTTGTCTCTCTTGATGTTTTCTGTATCCCATTAACAAATGCCACCCTGGTTTTATGAAATGAAGCTAAAAATTGCCAACTCATTTTTCTGGTTGCCAGTATTGTATTGTTCAGTTGTTTCCTGCCCACTGTGTGTGGGTTCTTTCTATAATGAAGCCCCAGTCCAGTTTCAAGGATTCTACAAGGTCAGATACAGAAAGTTCCCATAAACACACTGACCTGAAACTGTGATACTGAGGGATGAAGAGTTCCTCCAGTCCCTCAACCGCCTAGACCTTTTGATTTTTGGAACTGTCCTTTAATAAAGCCTGATGCTATGGAGGCACCGAGAATGGGATGTTTTGCATGGGAGGGTGGATGCAGGTAAGAATTATTTATCTGATTATAATGGTGTAAAGATATTAGAAGGAGACAATAAAAAATAAAACTCAAGCATCACCTAACCAACCCCAAAGAGCTCTACTAACATTTTAGCGTCTTTCCTTTCCTTTCCTTTCCTTTCCTTTCCTTTCCCTTCCTTTCCTTTTCTTTCTTCCCTTCCCCTTTTCTTTCTATATGTTTTGAAAACCATACTGTAACCAGTGTCTTGGCCAGAATAAGTCTTGAGAAACAATCACAAAACAAAATTATTTTATCTCTTTTGCTATCTTTTTAAAATTAATTAGAAGGAATCGTTCTTCCCTTGCCCTAAACTGGAACCGTGGGCAGCCTCCTGATTCTTCTGATCATGACTAAGTGGTGAGAGAACGGATGGTCTCTTCTTCAACACAGTCACAACTCAGAAATTTTGATTCCCAGTCCCTTCCAGTAATCGAACCTTTGGTTTGAAATGGTCTTCTGCACTTTCCCAGCTCGGCTGGCTGCCCAAACCTGAAGAAGGCCAAGAGGGTGTGGTCAGTTTCCACTCTCAGATTTTGTCCTCCACCCCCACTTTGGTCCGTTTCTGCCCTCTCCAGGTTTGGAGTCAGGGGAGGAGCCAGAAGTTTCTTATGTGACTGGCACTGTCCAAGGTGGGCTTCCCACTCCTTGGACCAGGGAAATGTCTACAGTCAGTGCTCTCATTGGCCTATAACATGTTCTTCAAGACACTCTTGCCTCCACACCCTGCCTCCCAAGAGCTTTTCTCTGCAGTTCTCCTGATGTTGGTGATACAATCTTTTTGTACAGCCCACATTCACTCCTTTCTCAGCCCCTACTTAATTCAGCATTACTTCAGCTTTCCTGCAGTGGGGACTCTCTACCCTCCAGGAGTCCTGTGGGAAAGAACTTGTGAGGAAAAAAAATGTATATTGATCTCTGCACTAGTTCCTGGCACAGAGCTTCTAAAACCCTTGTAATTTCCTAAGTGATAAGAGCCCTAGGAGCATCTCTTATTCTCATAACTGGTCTTTGAGTCCATCCTGACACAGGGCTCCTGAAATGCTTGTAAATTCCTAAGTGATGAGAGAACTAGGAGCATCTTTTGTTATAATGAGGCGACTCTGGGTAAGCTCCCAGATGGCTCCTGGATGGGGGCTGGTCACTAGAAAGACCAAACCCCAGTGAGAAGTTTGGAATTTTCAGTTTACCCCTCATCCTCCAGAGAGGGGAGAAGGGCTGGAAATGAAATTAATAATTGATCATGTCTACGTGAGGAAGCCTCCATAAAATCCTAATCATGTGGGGTTCAGAGACCTTCCAGGTCAGAGAACACATACTCCACAAATGGGGAGGGTAATGTACCCCAAACCCCTGGGGACGGAAGCTACTGCGTTCGAGACCCTCCCAGACCTCACCCTAACTGTTCATCTGTGTCTTTTATCGTATCCTTTAGTAAACTGGTAAATGTAGGTAAGCATTTCTCTGAGTTCTGTGAGCTGCTCTAGCAAATTAATCAAACCTGGGGAGGAGTCATGGGAAACTCTGATTTATAACAGAGTGGTCAGAAGCACAGGGGGCAAGCTGGACTTGTGACTGGCATCTGAGGTAGGTGGAGGGGCAGTCTAATGGGATCAAGCCCTTAAACTGTGGGATCTGATGCTATCTCCAGGTAGATGGTGTCAGAAATGAGTTAAATGGTAGGACACCCAGGTGGCATCACAGAATTGCTTGATATGGGCAAAACTCACAGACAACCCGGTGTGAGAATTGTTGTGCATGTGGCCGGGGTGTGAGAGCACAGGAAACCCACAGAAGGAGAAAGACTCAGGACAAAGCCCCATGCTGGTTCTCTGTCACTCCCGCTTGATGTCTGTTCCAGGGGAAACACACATCCTTGGCCCCTGTAGGAGCACCTGCCATCCACGCCGACCATCTCCTCTTCACTGCCCCCACCAGTAGGGCTAGCCAAGCTGGCTCTCTTCATTGGGATGTTCCACTCTATGACTCCCAAATGCAGAAACATCGATCAAGTTTCTGGGTAGTCCTGTTGAGTCTCTTCTCAGCTGGTTTGAGATGAGTTTCAGGCGCTCTCTCCTACCCCCAAAACATATACACACACTTCAATGCTTTGTGGACACACGTGGCGGGTACTCAGACCACAGTGACAGTTCTCTTCAAAAATTCCCCCCCCCCATTCCTCTTTCTTTAGTTCCAAAATGGGATCTTTCCAGACTCTGGAGGTGGATGAGAGATTAAAGAGTCATGTAACCTTTTTATATCCATTTCCTTTAGAAATCTGCATCTTGCAACTCACTTTGAAATGTCGTGTTTGTTGAATCTTGGTGATAGTTGAAACTTATGACTTAATATTTATGGCAGTTTTTTTAATCTTTGTTTTCAAACAGTATTTATTCTGATAATGATCCCTATATCATCTTTGATTTTTGCAACTATGATTTTAATGGTGTTTTAGGACTAAAATTTGTTTCCTATTGCCGCTATTACAAGTGACCACAAACTTCATGGCTTAAAACAACACAGATTTATTGTCTTGTAGTTCCGGAGGTCAGTAGTCCTAAATCAGTCGCAGTGGGTTGAAATCAAAGCATTGGCAGGGCTGAGCTTCCCCTGAAAGCTTTAGGGGACAGTCTGTTTCTTTGCTTTTTCCAGCTGCCTTCATTCTTTGGCTTGTGGCCCTACATGGCTCCGATCTCTGTTTCCATCATAATATCGCTTCCCCTCCCTCTGCTTCCATCCTCACATTGCCTGCTCTGACTCTGACCTTCTTGCCTCCCTCTTATAAGGACCCTTGTGATTACATTGTACCCACCCTCGTAATCCAGGATAATCTCTCCATCTCCAGATCCTCAATTTAATCATTTCCGCAAATTCACATTCGCTGTATAAAGTACCGTATTCACCAGTTCTGAGGATTAGGAACTGGATGGGGGTTTCTTTGGCCGGGGGTGGGGGGAGTTGGGGGATAGCAAGGGCAGTATGCAGCCTACTACACCCATTTCTTGGATGTTTCACAATTTAACTAATTTTACTTTCAATTCTTTATTTCAAATATTATAAACAGTGGTGTAATGAGTTTCCTTACAAATGAAAATATTTTTATGAGTTTCTCTGATGGTTTCTCAGTATAAATTCCTAGAAGTGGAGTTATTGGGTAAGAACATGTTGAGGACTTTGGATTTATCTTGCCAAATTCCCTTCCAGAAAGGTTTCAAAAAATTTTGACTCCCTAAGCTGTAAGGAGTCTATCCTTACCAGCATTGAGTGTTCTTCATATTATTTCTCATTTGGGGATCAATTTAATAGCTAAAAATGGTATTCCCTACACATTTTTTATTACTGGCAGGCTGAATATTTATCACATATTTATTGGTCAAATGTATTTCTTCCTCTCGGAAATAGGTGTTCAATGCCTTTGGCCACTTTTATGCAGAGGCAAGTTGAGAATTGAGATCTTTACAGACAAATGTGTCTGGTTCTGACTTTTTTCCCTAGTTAAGCTGTGTGACTTTGTGCACATAATATAACCACCCTTTATCTCAATATTCTCCCTTTGTACACATGAATAAAAACCCCAGCTCTACAGTGTGAGGTTTGGATGTTGGATGCAGAGCACCTGGATGAATGTTTGTACTTGGTGACAATGGACCATTGTGTTGCTGCTATTATGATTATGCTAATGGGTGTTAGAGAAGAAGGATTTGTCAAGTGTATTTTTATATATTCTTCAAAAATATTAAACCCTTGGGGTACCTGGGTGGCTCAGTCAGTTAAGCGTCTGACTCTTGGTTTCAGCTCAGGTCATGATCTCATGGGTCATGAGATGGAGCCCTGGGTTGGGGGCTCTGCACTCAGTGGGAGTCTGCTTCTCTCCCTTTCCTTCTGTCCCTCCCCCTGTGTGTGCACGCTCTCTCTAGCTCCCGTTCTCTCTCTCTCAATCTTTAAATAAATCAATCTTTTAAAAAATAAAAATATTAAACACTTGATAAAAGGCACAGCGTAGGGAATATAGTTAATGTAGTAGCATTGTATGGTGACAGATGGTAGCTACACTTGTGAGCACAGCATTCAGTACAGACTTGTCGAATCACTACATTGTAAGCCTAAAACTAATGTAACACTGTGTGTCAACTATACTTCCATTTTTTATAAAAGACATAAAAAAGATTAAACCCTTGTTCATAATTGTTGAAATTGCTTTTCCAGTTTCTTATTTCTCATCTACTTTTGTGTTTGTATTGGGTAAAGATGTCGAATATCTTGTGATAATTTGTGTTGTCATTTGTGATTTTCATTTATTGTATATTTAGAAGTTATGATCCATTTTCAAGATAATTTAAATATTTACTGTTATTTTCATTTTTTAACAATGACTTTCCTTGTTTTCACTTAGATCTATAAAACAAGTGGAATTTGAATTGTTGGATATGTGAGGTGAGGATCAAGTAAAAGTTTATTTCCCCCCTTATTTTAGCCACACTCCCTAATACCATTTGGTGAATATTATACTTTTTCTTCATTGAATTTTGCTGCTTCCATTGTTCTCATATATTAAGTTCCACAGTATTTTAAAATTGTTCTAGGGGTGCCTGAGTGGCTCAGTGGGTTAAGCGTCTACCTTCAGCTCAGGTCATGATCCCAGGGTCCTGGGACCGAGACCCACATCGGGCTCCCTGCTCAGCAGAGAGCCTGCTTCTCCCTCTCCCTCTGCTCCTCCCCATGCTTGTGCTCACTCTCTCTCTCTCTCTGTCAGATAAATAAATAAAAATCTTAAAAAAAAAAAAACAACTGTTCTAGAACTTTCTGTCATATTCTACCGATACAGCTGTCTAGTCTTTTGACAACATGATTCTGTTTTAATGATAGTAGTATTTATAATGTTTTGGTGGGCAAATTCCCTCTCATTTCTCTTGTTTCAAACTTGGTCTTAGCAATTTCACTCATCCTCTTCTGCATAACTTTGCAACCGTTTTCTTACTGTAAGAACCCCACTATTTTGCCATGATTCGCTTGCTTATTAGTTTTGGAACATCTCGCATCCTCATTCATTTGTCTCATCTGGGGGCTTGAAATCTCTCCTGATTTTGTAAAATTTCTTTGGAGTCCCTATAAAATTTTGAGGTTTCATTTCCACAGAGCACACAATTTTAGTAAAGCTCTCTAGGAGTATATTTTAATGTGAGTATCATCAATCTTTTTTTCCACTGTTTTTTAAGTGGATGTTGCTGCTATAAAGAAAAAGTTATTGATTTTATTCTTAATCTTATCTGGCTAAGTTACTGAGCTCTATTATTGGTGCTGATAGTCTTGTCATCTTTTTTCTTTGTTTTATACTATATAATCAATTCTAAAAAAAATTAACAATTTTATATCCTTTCACTGGGATTTTTGTTTCATGTTTCTGATTCTTGCTTTATTGTATTGGTAAGATGTCCAGAAGGATAATACTGGTGGCTGCCAGTATCTGTTTCTTTATATTAATTGTAATGCTTCTGGTATTTCACCAAAAAGTAGGGCAAAGTAGGTTTTCTCCTCATGGATGTACTCAGAGATGGTTCTAATTACCTCTTCTGAATATCCTCATTAGAATTATTAAGAAAAAATGCATGCCAATAACTCAGAAATATAACAGACACGACTGATACCATTTGAATGGCATTTTAGTACAATAAAAAGAACACATACTTTGGAGTCAGGGGCACTCAGGTTTGAATGCTTGTTCCAGCACTTACTGGGTAAACAATTTGCACAAACACCTAAAGTTTTCATTTCTTTCTCTCTCTCTCTAAAATGCAGGCACTACTATTCCTTTGTAAGACTAGAGTATAGATTCAATCAGGTATGGGAAAAATACCTAGGACAGTGCCTGGTAGATCCCAGGCACTGGTCGTGAAAGACATGCTATCCCCATTAGTTTTGTTCTGCAAAGTGTGGCTTGAAAAACCTGCAGAATGAATTTTAATTAAAAAAGGCTAGACCTTGCCCTTAACCTCTATGCACTTCAATTTCTTCCTCTATGGCTATGCAGACAAAATGGTTAGTGCAGTCTCTCCTAATTGGGAGCATTCTGGCAATTCGACGACTCTCATCCCGGCCGCATGAGCCCCCATTTCTCAGATTCTGTTGCAGAGGGGACGTCCGGGCAGCCCTGGCCCTGGGAGGATTGCTGCGGAGGGACGAGGGGCGGCCGCCGGGGGCCTGCTCGGCCCCTCTCTCCTCGGGGAACAGCGCTGCGTGTTGTCATAGTTGTACTGTACTGTTCTACCGCATGGATTCCTAGTTAACATTTTTCTTCCAGGCACATTTAAAACATTTGGCTCCCATCCTCCCTGAGCTGTTTTATAAGGGCAGTAACCGAGGCCAGGGTGTGCTCTTGTCAGCAGGCGAAGCATGCCGCAGAGGCTGCCAAAGAGTTTCCTGCTCGGGGGCCACCCATCCTTGGCCGAGGGATGCATGGCTGGAGCTCATGGCAACTTGCACAGAGCGAAGCGCTGGGACTTTCTGTTCTCTGGGCTCATGGTTTGGATTCCATCCTGCAGCCCTGCTGCATTGATCAGGGGAGGCTGTTGTGTTTGCGCTTGTTTGGGACTCGTTCAGAACACATGTCACAGCAGCAGTTCAAGGCCTCGCTCTAAGGCTTGGAGCTGGGAAAAAATGTTCCTTAAAGACTAACGAGCTGCTCTTCCCTCCTGTTCATGCAGACACAGAGTTCCCAAGAATCAGCTGCAGGGGAGGCAGGCATTCCCTTCATCCCACTCTCTGTGAATTCACGTCTGGAATGGGCAGACGACACAGCCGCCAAATGGAGGGTTCCAGCATTGTTACCCCACCCTCTTTGAAGTCCACCTTGGCACGAGCTGATGTCTTTTCATGTGTTATTTATTGCCAAGGACCGTGACAGGGAGAATGCACAGTAGATCCCCGAAGCTGTTTTTTCAGGATTTCCTTTGATTGGAAGCGGTTGGCTGTGCCTTCTGCAGCTGGCTCTATCACAGAGCGGAGGGCTCGGAGAGTCTCCCAGGGGACAGCTGCCAGGCCTGTTCTGGCTGTGAAAGTACCTGGCCGCTCTGGAGAACTCCACAAGCAGAGCTGAGCTGATGGGGTATTGTTGCCGCCTCGCTCACCAGGAGGGAGGCGGTGTGAGGTTCCAAGTGGAAAGAACATGGGCTCCGGCCCAAGAGATGCAGGTGGGAGTGTCTGCCCTCCCACTGCCTCACAGTGTGATCTTGACCTCGGCCTTCTCACCTGCAAAATGGCAATGAAAAGATTCATCCCCAAACGTGTGGTGGAGAATCAATGAGAACATGCAGAATGTTCAGCTTCTTCCCTCCAACTTCCAAATCTAGTCTGGAAATTTTAAAGCAGTCTGGATGACGGCTAAATACTCTCTCTTTATCTTCTTCATTTATTCATCATTTACTCAGTCTGCATTCAACAATAATTTAAAAAACCCACCCAAAACATTTTAGTGACTTTAATATTTTAGGTAATATACCAGGTGCTAGGAATAAAGAAATACATGTTCAAGACATGGCCCCATCCCTTGTCTGTCTCAAAGATAAAATAAAATTGAATGACAAAATGTGCAGGGTCTTATGGTAGTGGGTGGAAGATTCAGGAAGTAAGGGGTACAAGCAGGTAGGATACTTATACCAGTTTATGAAGTGACAAAAGTTCCTCCAGAAGAAGGGGGCATTTTTCCAAGGGGTGATGTGTATAGAAGACAGCATAAAATGTTCCCGGACTTAGAGACAGGGACCCTTTGAAATGTGACCAGAGCGACTTGCCCTTAAAGGTGGATGGTCTGTAGGCTGCTGTGGAGAGAGTGGACAATGTCAAGTCTTGTCAAAGAATACAGCTTGTGATAGTCTGTCACTGAATTCAACGAGGTCTTACTCAACACAACTGCAGTTGAATGTCAGGAGCCAAGATAGGCCCAACCAGTCATGGATTGGGACTGGGACATGGAAGGATAGACTTCTGACTCCTTATCCTACTTCTCTTCTCCTCAGCTCTTTTGTTATTGTTTCCACCTAAGCTTTTAGTTGAGAAAGAGGTTCCAAGCTGAAGACTTTGTTAACTGCTGTAGCATATTATGTACAATATTATATAGGAAGAAATTTCTTGGAAAATGAGTTTCACTGCTGAAGACAGGGAGTACATTGTGATTCACAGAATTTCCTCATCATCTGTGCCTTCTCCCACATTCTCTGAAGATACCTGTTCTCCCAAGAGACCATGGACTTCTGGAGAGCAGGAACTTTGGCTAGTCTTCAGGTTACCCTGAATGCTTCATGGAATACTAGGCATGTACTACTCAATACTGCCACCCGAATGATCATTTTACTGTGTAAACCTGAACATACTCTTTGCCCAATGCTACTTAGTATTCTTCAGTGAAAGGCTATTAAGGGTCAAGCACGGAGGGTGGGGAGAGGAAAGAATATCAAACACGACCTGAGAGAAGTAAGAAGAAACATCTCCTTTCCTTATGATGCAGTTTGGAGTTTAATCCCAGAGGAATTTACCAGACAGGCAGAATGTGGAAGGAGTATGCCAGGAAGAGGAATGATGAGTGATGGGCAACAAGTCTAAGGAGATAACAGACTTGCACCTCTCTTGCTTCTGCTGTCCTGTGCCTAGAACTTGCCTATTTCCATCACAGATCTCCTGAAAAATATTCTGAAGGGATAAAGAGGTTTGGATATTAGTCCTTCCTCATAGTAAGTAATCCTTTTTGAAGTACTCTACTGAGGCCAGGATCATACTAGGTATCTGCTTTAATAACACCCTTTACTAGGAAACACTCTCAGGAACCCAGAACAGACCAGAATGACCAAACCAGATAGATACGTGAAATGGTCAAGGCCACATTTTATGGGTGGGGAAACAAACTCAAACTGAGGAAATGAGGTGACCAAATTCTCACAGAGGTTAACATCTGGGACCTGGGCCCAGACTCTCAGACTCCTTGCTCAGTGCCTTTTGTACTAAGAGCATGTGTGGAAAGGGGTGTTTTGTCTCATTCAAAGCTGAGAAGATGTGTTGAGGCTAATTTAATCTTTAATTAAGGAGGGAAAATAACATGTATTAACCTCCTACTATATGCCAACCATGGTACCAAACATTTTACCTATATCCTCACTGATCACAATGTTGTAGTAGACACAATTCACGCAGTTTACAAATGAGGTACCTGAGACTTGTGGACACTGAAGCCCTCTACCCTAAGGATCACTTAGGATCAATTCATTCCATGCTTTCATCTTGAGTCAGTGTCGCCTAGTTATTCCTCTCATGGTAGGGTAGGGGATAATGGGACAATTTTCATCTCACTGACATTCCTTCATGGTATCTCATGAAGTAACCTCTGTCTCTCCGTGGTGTACAAATTGTGCAGGGGGTCAGTTATAGCAATGGGCATTTAGTCCTCTGGCTGATATTCCTGAAATTATATTGGGAGAAATACAACTCAATCTCTTCTTGGGTAGATATTCATCTTAATATGTAATTTCTCTAGATTTAAATAGATGTAAGTATATTATCCATGTGTATTAATCTTAATTATTTGAAATCGAGTTAAATTATTTGAATTGAATTTTTTGGAAAGACTATTCCCTTTATAACTTATAATACATGGAATGTTTTACCATTACTTCACTGATCCACCTAATGAGAAAATTATCTATGAATTTACATCATTGTGTGTATGTGTGTGTGTGTGTGTGTGTGTGTATGCATACGTGTGTACCGTCTGATCAATATCATCTGACAAATTAAACTCTTTTTTTTTTTTTTTTAGATTTTATTTATTTATTTGACAGAGAGATAGAGAGCACAAGTAAGCAGAGAGGCAGGCAGACGGAGAGGGAGAAGCAGACTCTCCACTGAGCAGGGAGCCCGATGTGGGACTCGATCCCAGGACCCTGGATCATGACCTGAGCCGAAGGCAGCTGCTTAACCGACTGAGCCACCCAGGCGCCCCTCATCTGACAAATTAAACTCTTAGTCTTGTATACCACAAGAAGTGATTTTGAAAATTAATTTTTTGCATGATTATTATTTGTCATTGGTGGATTTGTTCAAATGAATGCCCTATCTTATAAATAGTAAAGCTAGGCAGAGCTGGATGAATATTGAGGAAATGTGATAGCCTGATTATTCCCAGTATCTATGGGTATGAGATGCTGGAGAGTGAGAGAGTAAATATGTACAGGACCATGTTTATGAAAAAAAAGTAGCAAGTCAAATAAAAGGAAAAAATTCTTCTGTGCTAGGTGGCCAAGGTGAGGTCAATATCAATATTGGCATTGGCACTGCCAAGTCCATGTTTTGCATGACGATAATTCAATCATGATATGTTGGTGACAGAAGGCTTATCAAACATAGAATGTTTTATTTCAGGTTGGTTTGTTTGACAAAAGTGACACCCATCTTCTTTCACAAAGCTCCTGCAAAATTCATATCCGGCCTTGCAAAATGTTATGTTGACAGCAAAGACTGTGAGGTACAAATTTATTGAACATTTGACATGCTTATTATTCATCATTTAAAAAAAAAAAAAGGTGTCTCTTTTCTCAGGAAACGGGGATATTTATTTTTACCCCCCAGAAGCAAAACATGGAACATAAATTTTATGTATAACCTGGGTGTTCAAATATACACTTATTGAATCTGACAGTATTTTTATATGCTAAGAAAAGTACAGATATTGTTGTCTTACTTTATTAATTGGAAAAACTAAGATATAATAAATCTGAAGCAATTATCAACCTTTTCTATTCCTTTAGGCGACAGGTAAAAGCTATCCAACATTAAACTTGGAGTTCTGAGAGACCAGCTCAGTCATACATTTTATATGTAAATTTATCCTTTCAAGATTTATTTGATTTATTTATTTGTTCACCTTCTACCAAATTTACAATAGGAGTCTGCTGCCTTTTGGAGCCTTTGGAAAAGAGGGGGGAAATGAATGATTTTAACAAAATTCTATTCGCAGGCAATTTCTACAGGCAAGGACCAAGTTGAACTGAATCTTTTGTTAGCCAGGGCAGGTAAAAAAAAAAAAAAAAAGGAAACAGAATGTAGCCTTACTGTGATGATCAGAGTAAGAGGAAGTGTATGAGTTTCATAGGTAGAGACAACATTTTCCCAAGCAGTAAACTAAAAGAGAAATTCACCCACTGTTTTCTGTGTACACACACACACACACACACACACACACACACGACACTTATATATAGTCATTGTTGTCAACAGAACCATCAAAACCACCTGTAATACAGATGAGAAGAGCAATGAAGTTCCTTCATGCATTATTCACAGAGCTTTCAAGGGTAATGACTGGCTATAGGGAAATGGAAGTCATTTGTAGGTCATTCCTAGGCCTTATAAATGGTGAAATCTCCAGATTAAAAGAGATCAAACTTCCTAAATGAATTTCCCTTCCATGAAGATGGACTCCTTGTGAGCAAGTTTCTAAGCGTATCTCAGTATGACTGATAAAGTGCAAAGCATACTTCCAACTGTATTCAACATTCTGGGCGTGTATGTCACCACTCCCCATCCACCAGCATCCTGATTTGCTGAACTCATCATCATGTGGAAGGTCGGTTTGAGCAGAGCCGTAGCTGCTTCCTTGGAGATTCCACTCATTTGTTGAAATTATAAATCTGGGCCATACCAGTCAATTCCATTTCTTCCTCCAAACCATAGCCCTTCAACTGTTCAAAGAGGGCTGTCAAAAGAGGCAGCTCCAGAATTTCTGTGTAGGAGGAGTTGAGGGGTGGCATTCTGGCTGCTTCGGGGGCCTGAGGACTGGTTTTAATGCTACCTCTCTGTATCAAGCATGCTGTTCTGATGTCCTCTTGGCATTTATTTGTGTTGACTTAGAGGAAGAGGTGTTATAGAGAATTATGGAACTGATCTTCAGCCATTAGCAGCCCCGGCCATTCTGTGACACAATCACTGTTTATCAAGAGGGCTTGGAAATATACAGGCCATGCCCATTGTTCTATAGGCCCACTGGTCTGTGAGCAACCAAATTAGGATAACTCAATTCCCAACTCCCCATCACTCAGCCACTGGGAGGTGGCTCAAGGATTCAAGGGCCCCAGGTTTCAAACCAGCTTTTCAAGATTGATTAGGCAAAAGGAATGGATAGGCTGGCAAGTAAGGTCCTCATGACTCACATGTGCCTCTCAGGAACATCGTTCATGGTGGAGCACCATCATAAAACCCACCTTTGAGTATAGTGCAATCTTTTCCTACTGTTGGGGATGGAAGGAAGAGCTAATTTGATCTTTGGTGTGATGGCCCTGGAGCATTGACGGACTCCTGAGCCTGCTGTTCATTTACAAGGCTCATCAAATAAGCTGTTGTAGTCTCTGAAATGGATGGCATGATTTCAGTTAGATTCCCTCTGATCTCCAAATACCTTCCCTGATAGAAATACTGAAATCCATGATCATGATACAGAGAGTAACAGTGACAATAGCAATCATTCACATTTGTCTTGCTGGGCGGTGTATGAGGGACCCTAACCCTGTTCCTCACAGCATCCCTGCAGGGGTGGGTGTTCAAAGCTCTGTTTTACAGTGGATGAAACTGTGGATCAAACAAGTGGTATGACTTGCCTTCAATTGTACAGCTAGTAAGTTGCTGTAGCCCTGGAAAAGCTGAAACTCTCCCACTTAAAAGGGTGTCCTTTACGGTGGGTAAAGTTCAAAGGTAGTATTTGGTCTCAGTGCTTGAGAGGACTGTCTCTGTGAAGGAGTTAAGACATTTAAGTTTGAGGCCAGAGAAGGGAGGGAAGGCAGGCAGAGAGAGGTTGCTGTTCTGGGCAGTGATCCTGCCATCTGTCATGGCTCACTCTTGACTTTTTCATTCTTTCTTTTACTGCCTGCTCTCCAATCTTCTTTAACAAAAACAGGTAAGGTTAGAAGCTGTTGTGGTCCTGCTTTAAGAAGGTCTGGGCCACTAGCCCTAGATCAGCTCTGCTCCAGGCTTTGGGAAAAGCTTTTTGCATTTGCATTGGGCAGATTTCTCTTCCCAGACTGGCTTTTCCTCTACATAAGAGTGGTAAGATGCAGGGAACTGAGGTTTAGGCAGCGATGTGCTGGTAAAAGTTTAACCACAAAAGGAAAAAAGAGAAGAGAAAAAGAAAAGAAAAAGAAGCCCTTATTTGTAGCATTTGCCATATTCTGTGGTGTAAATCCTCCCACCATGGCCCATTTTAAGCAACCAACTTGACATCAACTGGCTCACAGAATTCCTGAAAATTTAGCTATCAGCTCTCACAAGCTGGCATAAGCTTCTCCTGCACAATAACACTGGTTAGAAAAATGGCTGGAAGAGAACAGGCGATGAGCTTTGTCTCTAGCAGGACAAGAGGTATTTTCCATACCACTCAGCCTAGCTCACCAAGGGACTATGTAGATACGTAGAACAAAGCCGCACAGTTACAAAGACAGCACATGGATTGGGCTTTATCCTTGGTATGTTTTTTTTTTCCCTTAGAAACTACAAGGGGATGTATATGAGAGATAGATCAAAAGAGGATGGGAGAAGCCTCTAGTATTCTTCTACTCTCTCTCTCAACAAACACACGTGTGTATGTATGCACATATAAAAATATAAAAACTCCCCACTGTATTAACAACGTTGGTAAGTTCCCATCTAAGTAGTGTAAATATTAAAAGAGCAGGCTTTACAATGAAAGAGACATAAATTTGATTCCCAACCCTTTCACTTAGATACGATGCTTAAACTCTGAAGTGTCAGTTTCCTTATTTGTAAATTAGGAATACTAATAAATACCTGATAGGGTTGGTCAAAGGATTAAATAAGATACTCGTGGTTTAAAACTTGTTAACAACCAATAAATAATGTTGCAGTTTTTATTTTCCCTGTACACACCTCAGTGAATTCTCAATGCTATCAACACCTTTCCTCCCTGTCCTCTGTGGACACTTGGCGAATAAGCTGCAAAGTACATGATGGCAGAGTGACATTTATTTGGTTCCTGTTTGAACTGAGTGATAGGGGTGTTGATAATCCTGTGCATTTTCTATTTAAATAATTTTCCCACATGTTCAAATAATATACTTGTCACCCCTTACAGGCCTGGGAACAGATCTTATCTGCTTTGCCACAAAATGGTACCTGCCTGAGTAAACAGGAATACAGAAAGGAGAGGCAAAGCCTTTGCTCAGCATTTGTAACCTAATTCACTAAGGCAAACAGACAATATGGCCACCAGGCTTTGCCTTCCAGAACAATTTTAATTACAAAAGCAATGATTTATAAGTCTCTAAGATGCAAATAAAACATTGTTAAATTGCCCCCAGGGTTATCTTAAATCCTTAAAGAAAGAGCAAGAGTGTCAGCGAATACAAATATTTAGAAATTAAAATGGTCCCTGAGAACCAAGGGTAGAGGTTAATGGCTTACCTTTTTCCAGAACTTGATATATTCATTAAAAGGAAAGGTAGTTGGCATTTTCATCAATGTGATTCACACACATAGCTTAAGGAATCAAATAATTCTACTTGCAATTATGTACACTCATTTCTTTAGCAAATCTCTGTCATATATTTGCCTCTGTATTCTCTCAGTAACATGCTTATAATGATACTTCTTAATTACTATTTTAGTTTAGGAATTATAAATTAACTTCTCACTTTGGGAAATGAGAATTTAGCTGTCCTTCATCTTCTGTTCCACTTAATCCAGGCACACTTGGATTCCCTGTCTAGCCCAAGATAACCACATTTTTGTGGTGGTTTGATCAATTTTCAGTATTTACATTACATGACTATGTAAATGCCATTCACAGTTGATCCATGTTGTATATTTCTTTTCCTGCACAATCTTTTGGTTTCCTACAGGTTTTTCTTTTTGCTTAGTTTCTCACATACATGTCACTAATTTATCCCCAAATCCTTTCCAGGTTATGACATATCTCTTAGGACATTCAAATATAGTAGGTAATATGATTTCATCTTGAAGAAGTCCCTCAGAGTCCTCTGAACTTCTCAGGTAGACACATTGCCCTCCCACATGACAGACACCTTGGGCTCTCCTCTTTGCATGTCTCTTGTGTTGGATCCACTGTTTACTGAGTCTGCTTCTTTCTTGTTTGTCTCTCTCTTGGTGCTGTCTATTCTTAAATGGCTTCCTCAATGAGGATATATCATCAGTTATTTTTTGAGGCCTTTTAAGTTTGGAAATATCTTTATTTTATTATCTCACTGGATAGTTTGGCCAGCTATAACATTCTCAGTCAAAAATCAGTTTTGAACACATTGCTCAGTTTTCTCCTAGCTTTTAGATATGTGTGGAAAAGTCTTTCTGATTCTTCATTCCTTGTGTGAAAACATTTTTTTCTCTTTCTGAAGGAATTTATTCTCTTTGTTCTCAGTGATCTAAAATTTTGTGATGATGCGTTTTTGCTGTGGGTTTATTTCCATTCATTGTGCTGGACCCACTCAGCCTGAAAATTTCATCCTTCAATTCTGCAATGTTTTTCTTGAATTATTTCTGTAATGATACCTAACCTTCTGTTTTATATCTTCTCTTTTTTGTGAGTCCCATTTTTTCAGAAATTATACCTTCTAGAATGATTCATTTATTTTCCTCTTCTATTTTCCATCTCTTTTCTTTATATTTCTTTCTGGATGATTTTCTCAGATTACCTTGAAACACTCTCATTTAATATTTTTGTTTATGCTCTCATTTAAAGATTTTTTCCTGTGTGTTTTATGTTCTCATTTCTTATATACTGTTCTTGTTCCACTGAGCAAATTCTTCTTTGATCTCTTGGAGAATATTAATGATAGTTTTCTAAAATTTTCATGTCCTTCTTTAGGCCATATTTCTTGTTTTTTTAAATTTATTTTGGTCTCTGTATTTCATATTAAGTGCTTTCTCCAAATGTCTTGTATTTAAGTGTGGGACACTAAGAAGCTCTGTGTACATGGAGGGATGTTCAGTGGGCTTCAGTATAGAGTTATCTGGTTGGGCCATTTCATACCCCAATATTAGTATTTACAGATTTCTGTAGATCACATTCCCCAGAAAAGTCCCCTCCTGCATCTTGCCTGGAGGGTGTAGGTCTAGATCCCTGTATCCTGGAAGCCGTATGAGGGGAAAGTCTGAATAACATGTGATACGTACTTTTATTCAATAACTTCTTTTCAGTATGGTACCCACTTTTCAACTCTGTTCAATGTTCTTCAATCTTGAGATGTGCTGTTTTACTCTCTTAAAAGAAAAAAGCCTCTAATATTCCTGCCAGGAGGTGATAGTAGCAGTTACTTAGCTGCATGGTGAAAGGTAAGGAGTCTCTAATTTTTAGATGTACTTTCAACCAGTCCTCTTATTCAGACCCCCTTTATAGAGTTACCTAATGGTGCCAAGCCTGGGGATTTTGCAGCTTTCTCTATTGCTGGCTTATAATTCAGCTTTACTGAGTCTGTTAATTCAGTTTCCATCTTCTTTCCATATTCCACAAAACTGGTTTTGTTTTCTTTTGTATTCTTTATCCTTCTGGGTTTTCTTCTTTATTTTTTAGTCCCTAAACTATTGTTCCAATGGAGTTTTGAGACAGAGGTAGAGGGAAATGCATGTGTAAAATTAATAATCTTTACTAGAAGTCCATGCTTGCTTTTCAAAGTGATTTTTTTCTCAGGTGTATTCACTGAATTTCTTACCATCTTATTTTAATCATCTCTGTCCACTATATCATAGCCTTAAAGTATGATTCAATATGGTATATGAAAGAGCTACTAGGAGTTAGGTGCTCTACTGAGTGTTATGGATACACAAAGACAAGAATAAAATTTCCCTTGAGGAATTTTGGTGATAATAATAAGAAAGTCATAAAGTTACTTTGAAGCAGACATTCTACTGAACTTAAATGTATCTTCCTGCTTCTTGTCAATTTTCCTATCTCCCTTTTGGTTAATCTAAAATCGCCAAAATGTTTATAATTTTTCTGTGTCTTCCAGTGTCAACAACATGAAGATAAGCCCCTTTGCTTTTATATTCTATATATTCTTATATTTTACCTCTGATATTTATCAGCCTCTCTGCCATGTTTTGTGTGTCTTTACTTCATCCCTACCATGCAATACACTTAATGCACCTTCTTGCTGCTTTTTTTCACATGACACACACCTACCGTGTATACAACATACATACATCATTTAAGAAAAGTCTGTTCTTTTCATCTTTACATCTGTAATCCCTTTGTTGCAGGATTTTGAAAAGAGATAGTCCTTACTTGATGGAAGTACTTGCTTTAGTAGAGAGATGGATATGTAACCAAAAATTTCAAGATTGCCCAGCATGTGCCCTAATAAATGCAATTAGAAATTAATTATTTATTCTTCCAATGAAGGAAATTTTCGTGGAGATGATGGCACCTGAGCTGTTTTGAAGGATGATTAGGAGTTGACCAGGTGCTTTCTATAATACGTAATCTCTTTGTAAGTTACTTCCTCACTGTGTCCTAAGCATATTAATGCAGGGCCAGTACTGAGAGCACTGCCTGGCACATATTAGAATCTCAGTGAATGCTGAATGATGCAAAGACATAGAAGGAGCATAAATTTGAGTTATATCTATATTGTTCTCAGAAATTCCCCTGAATTAAATAGATAAGTCAGTACAACCGATAACCTGACCTTCCTACAATTTCAGTTAACTAGCTGGTAGCTATTTACCGCTTTATTCTTTTCTAAAGAAGCAGCATATATTTTAAAACCATATTTACCTTCCAAAATTACCTGGCACATGTTCACTAACTTGATTGGAAGATACTGTATTTGATAGAAAGTTGTAAGACATTCAACAATTTCTCCTCTTCCAAAATAATTCAATTATAGTTGGCACACAGAACAATTTAGTGCTTTAACCCAAGACTCAGAGCTGACCTTAGTGAGAAGGCTTAAAAACAACTCTAGAAGTCCCCATTCTCTGGGTTTGTTTTGTGTGACTCAGGAAGAGCCTGAGTTGGAAACCTCAACTAACGTGAGACATGCAGGCGGAAAAAGCCTGCTGAAATTACTCACTTAGAAAGGGAATTGTTGATCTGGAATGAAGCTCATTTATATCCATATTTGTACCCCATATTTTATGAAGACAAAGAAGGATCAATTGATTACTGAATTTACAGGTGGGACTCAGAATTGATGTATGCTATTATCTTATTAATTTAAATATAAATGTCTAGAACAAGTGATCATTATCAGTCAATGGGGTTCTGGTGCCAACTTCCAGTTCTTCCTAGGAATTTTTGAAGTATTAAGTAGGCGTAAGAAAAATAGGTCTATTCAGGCTTTGTCAGGATTTCTCTGTTTCGTACCATCAGACCCTGATGAGCCTCTTTTAAAAAGGTCAGAAGAGTGAGTAGGGCTCATAGGTGCCCTCTGTGGATGAGACATGCAGTTTTGGCTTCATCCCACTGTTCCCCCATTGCTGCTCAGTCCCCAAAGCATTTCACTTTTCGACCCCTTATCATTGTATAACTTGCCTTTTACGTTTGTATGATCTGCAAGATATCCAATAATGGCTCAAATTTTTAAAATAAATGTGTTTAACGTCAAATCGAATCAACTGCTCAGCCACGTGTAGCGCGGCCTAGCACGTGCTGCATAGCAGAGCAACATGGGCTGTGGGTTTGCAGCCCAGCTTCACACATTCCTGCCGAGGTTTAGGACGTAGGAGCTCTGAGCTCAACTTCGTCATCGAAGTTGGAAATATTAGCAGCGCGCACTTAACTTGTTGGTTCTGGGAACAGAATGAGATGATCCATGGAAGGGCCTACCACACCAGTGGTAAATATTAGTTTCTTTTCCCTCTTCTTCCTCTTCTTACTGTTGTTGTCATCGTTATTATCGTTATTATTATATTGTTTTGTAGATGTCTTGTCCTAAGTACAGGGGTTAAAAAAAAAAAAAACTGAACAAGACAAGATTATCGACCTTGGAGAACTCACACCCCAGTAGTGAAGAGGTACAAACAGTGTAACCAGCACAACAAGAGATGCATTTCCAGGACACAGAAGAGCAGACCTTTAGGAAAAGAGGGAGGGAACGGGTGGGGGGGAACATCAAAGGAGCCCCCACCTAGATAATATCCCAGAGCTGGCATTCTTGCTTTGGCAAAATGAGTAGGGCATCTGTGCTGGTGTTGATAATCATGCTTTAGAGACGTGCTTACACTTGTATTTGCACTTCTTTAGTAATCCTTTATCTCAACATTTAAAAAGGAATACGTGACATTAATAATGTTTAGGAAAAGGTATAGAAGTAAAAAGAGGAGAAAAACAAAATCATGTTTCCGATTCTTATACTTTTAGTGTATTTCTTTTCAGTTCTTTTCCCCATGTGTGGTGTTCTCCAGTGTGGTTGGGTCCATACTTTAAGGAAGATCTCCTTCATTGGCCACTGCTGCAGTTCAGGGCTGGTGATCAGAGACTGAGTTCTCTCCTCGTGCAGTGTCTGAGTTATCAGTGACTGGGAGGAGGTGCTTTGGTGAAATATTAACAGTGCCCCACTCCTGGTTTTTGACCAAGATACACTTAGCCAAATCGAGAATGCATATGGCGCAGTGATGGACAGTGAGTTGAGATGAATGGGCCCCCGAGTGCTACGAGGTGCCTTTGCCATAGTGTCAGGGGTTTGCTTTTAGATGGAGGGGCCCCTGTGCTACTGCGCCTTCTGCCTCTGTTGGTCTTGGAGCTCAGGCCTAGAGTGATTTAAGAGAGGGAGAAAGAAAGAAAAGAACGAGTATTTTGGTAGTGATGTGACCAACCTGAAAATATAGACTAATTCCTCCCTCTATAATTTCAAAACAATTTTGGAAAGAACTTGTTTTTATCCAAAATATTAATAACCTCAAAGACACAAGGACAATGGAAGAGATTACTTACTGAGCAGTTTCTGCAGCCAGTTTCTGTGCTGGTCCATCCACACTGGAATCCTCACAGCACCCTGAAACGCAGAGCCCTGGATAACAGATGGGGAAAGGGAGGCATCGGAAGTTCAGTTCCTTGACAAGGTCATGTAATTAGAAAGTGGCAGGACTGTGATTCATCCCTCCCTCCACCCTGCCCAGAGAAGATCAAATTTCCCTAATAAACACTCTTATAGCTGTGCATAGTTCCACTTATCCCACTTGCAATGTTAAGTGCCATTTCATTGTCGTGAATTGAGTTTGACTAACCTCTGCCTTCCCTAATGGAAGAACAGTTTCCTGAGGTCCCAAACTCTGAACCGACTGTTGTATCCCCAGCACAGATTACAGGGGGAGACAAAGTTAAAGATCAATAAGTATTTGTTCAGTATATGGATGGATGAATGAATGAATGAGTGAATGAATGAATGCCAGGTCTCTCTCTAATTTCTGAATTAGATCTGAATGGTTTCCAAATTCTGCTAGACCACACTTCTTTAGTTCCTTGGAACCTGTGTTTAAGCTGACCAGGGGCACAATGTTGCTCCAATGCAAAGGAATATCAAAGCTCAAACAATTTACCTTTCCTCCTCACTTCAGCTAAGAAACTGGAACATTTTCCCCATTGAAGTTA
This sequence comes from Halichoerus grypus, assembly GCF_964656455.1. NCBI lineage: Eukaryota > Metazoa > Chordata > Mammalia > Carnivora > Phocidae > Halichoerus > Halichoerus grypus. The sequence continues at coordinate 70,005,951 of NC_135725.1, read as the reverse complement.
TAGGAAATAGAATTTATGACAAAAATGGAGGATTTAAAACCATAAAATCTGGGTAAGAGTGAAGGCAACCCTTGAATATTTTTCCCTAAATGTTAAAATGTGATTATGAAAGGAACTTCCAAATTTATCATTTACATTTTTAATAGTCTTTACCTTCTGGTATAGAGCAGAGGGAGAGGAACTAAAGATGGAACCTGGATAGAAGATATCAAGCCCCAGCTTAGGAGAGCTGAAGATTTGTGGGAAGAGTTATTCAGAAATGTCTTAACTTTGACAAAAGCAGTGCCTTGTGCAGGGCACACTTCTAAATGAACCCTATATTCCAATAGAAGGCAAAGGAGCCTTTAGCCTCCGTGTTCTTGGTGAAACCCACCAGCAGACAGCAAACGATGCTCCGGAGTGAGGGACAGTCGCAGATGTGAAGGCACGTTTTCCACCTCATTGTGGTTTTAAGTGCTAAGATTCCTCCTCGCAAAGCAGGCAGAGCACCAGAGAAATGCCCAGAAAGAAAATGACCCCAGGGCTCAGCTGGCTACACATGGGGGCTCTCAGAGCCTTCCAGAGCCTTCCGTCCCAGAGATTTCCCTCCCCCATTTCTCGTTCTCTCCCTCTGCACCAAAACTGTCAACATGTAGTAAGGTGGTCTAGTTTACATTGCCCTTGGCACAATCCTTGTCTTTTATTGGTGTTATTTGCTGTGAACTTTCCTTTTAATTGCTATTGAACCCGTGCTTTAGCCAGATTCTGCGCTAAGTACTTTGTCTGGATGATTATGGACCTTCGTGGTCATCCAGTGAGGTAGTCCTACTGTATTATCTCCATTTTATACAAGAGGAAACTGAGGTTTACAGAAGTGATTTTACATGAGTTAGAAACTAAAGTCATCCCCAGGGAGTGTGACACAGGGCCCCACATTTTAAAACCGTGTACTGTGTTCTGTCTCAGGGACTACTTCTCACCCGGACAATTGCAACATCCTTCTGGCTGGCCTTCTTGACTCCAGTCCAGTTCCAAATATTCCATCCTCCATCGTAGCAACCTCCGGATGAGCTTTTATAGAACTTGACTTAGTGCTCTTGAAATAGATGCAAACATAAAAGTAGTTATAAACTCCTTACATTTGTAGCTTGTTTAAAACTACCAAACTTAAACTATGGAAACGATACAGTTCAAACCAACAACTTAGATGTAAGGAGATAGAAGGAATGTGTTGAAAATGAATAATTAAGTTGACTTTTCCCAGCAAATTTCACTCAATGTTCCGTTGATTATTTTGATGTTGATCTTGACAAACCAGAGTGATTGCTTTCATCTCAGATCTGACCACCCTCCTCCTTACCTGGACTCTGACTCCCACTTCAGCCCCATGCCCTAGCTCCTGGCCACTTCTTTGCACTGGGTACTCTGATCACAACCCATGTGGGGAGTTCCCACAGCATGCCTTTGGGTAAACACTGTTTCTTATGCCTTTAGTGCTCACCCATCATGTGCACATGATGAGCTGCTGAAAAACTCTGCTCAGGTGTCACCTCCTCTGGAAAGCCCTCCCTGGTACTCTTAGAAACTCGCGTCCCTTAGACTAATTGCATACTTTGTACACATTTCTAGAATTGTACTCATCTTATATTGTGATTGGTTTGGGGCACCTGTCCATCCAACAAACTGTGAACTTCTAAAGGGCAGAACAATGTGGGAAGCGTGATCATTTTTATCCCACTCTTACAGAATCAGAGAGGTAAAGCACTTTGCCCAAAGGCACACAGCTGGGTCTCCAGGTGCGGTAAAGGGCCCAGCAGTATGATTACTATCTAAAGACCCAACCTAACTCTTTGCTCTTCCGAAGCTGAGGTTTCAGATGGTGGCTTATTTCTTTCACCAACTGTTTCCTTTGGTGACTCACCACTTGAAGGGAGAGTTTCAAAAGGCCCAGATCCTTACCACATTGCTGATTACTCTCTCCCTAGGCCTCAGTTTTCTCATCTGTCAGTGAGGGTGTTGGGCCAGATAGCGTCAGCCTCCTTTGATTCAGTCCAGGGTGTACGTGTGGCTCACAATGCCTGAGTGACCTTGTCACGTCAACAAGCCAAGCTTTGCCAAAAGGGCAGAGCCAGGCTCTGGAAAAGGCAGAGAGAAGAATGGCTCCTTCACATGGCCATTTGTGTGGGGCCAGTGTTATCGCCGGAGGAAATTGACTCAAGGAGATAGCACCTCGGTACCAGAGAAAGCCAGGCCCTTGGTGGGTGGGCAGCCCCTGCAATCCCAGCTCCCCTTGCCAAGGGTGCCACAGGCTGAGCAGCTGGCCTTCCTGACACAGCAGGGCGCTGCCGGGCCCGGACAGGCCACTGTGGGTAAGCGCAGACCGGAGTCAGGCCCTGGGCATTCCGAGAGCCCAGACGGGCGTGAGCCCCCACCATGGCAGCCAGTGACCCAGGCGCCCAGCCCTGCCACTGCTTCAGTTACCCTGCCAGAGAAGGGCAATATCCCCCCCAAGGAACACTCTGCTATATCTCCAGTTCTCGGTCCTGTGCAGACCTTACCTGGACCCCGCTTCTTGCGCCCCTGACACTCCATTGCTGAGCCAGGGGACACCCAATACGCACTCCATTCTGCCTTCCATTTCTCAGAATCAGGGAGCATTGGACAGAAGGCATGGAAGCATCTTTAGCCCCTCATCAGGTGCTATGTCAAGTTTCCCCAAGTCTTCCTGTGACCTTTGCTGGGCCAGCTTCACCTTAAACTTCAAACTTTAGCTCAAGGGTCACCTCCTCCAGGAAGCCTTCCCCAACTTCCCATGGTCTAGGTTGGGCTCCAAGCCTGGTGCTTCCTTCTGCCTTGACATTATCACTGTTTATCTCCTGGGTTCTGAGAACCTCGAGAAGAGAAATTATTTTTTCCCCCTTTCACTCACCCATGCAACAATTAAGCAAATATTCTGTATGCTTATTCTCCCGAGAGATGCAAACTATTGAAGAAAACAACCCCAGAAATCGTCCCAAGTGTTACAGTATGTATAGTCCGGTACCGGAAATGCACCATCTGATACGTGAGAAACTAGAACTTAACAGGTGCTAGGAACGACAACTACAGGACTGCTCAGCACACCAAATGGCAGGAGAATGTGATGCAGTCAGGGAGGGCAGAGGAAGCCGCCTAGAGGGGTGCTGGCATTGCTGAGGAGGAGCTGCATGTACAGGAAAGGGGTCGAGGAGGATCACCCACGTCTCACTGTTCCTTGTATCCCTGAGAGTTATGCAATAAACGTTTATAAATATTGAGGCTGCACTTTCTGCAAAGTTGGCTCGGAGGCCATGATTTAGTCCCCGTAACTGTTTCAGCAAATATTTTTATGTCTCTGTCATTCGGGGAGGTGTCCCTGTCTTGCCCGTACTCCTTCCCCTCAAGATCCACAGGCTTTGATCAAACCCTGGCCTAGAGCCTGTGGCCAGTCCATCTGCTGCAGACTTTCAAATGTCCTCTCCCTGCGGGGTCTCCAAAAATCACCCCGCCTTGCTCTCTGTCCCAGCGAACCCATGTGGACCTCTGCTTCTTCTGGTCTTTCGTGCCTCTGCAGACAGGTTGCCTGAGCTGGTGAACCTTCTCCATCACCACCAGCTCAGCTATTGTGATGTTAAGTTTGCCTCTGGGGCTCAGCTGAGCCGGCTTTCCTATTTCTCTCAATGCCTCCCCATCTCCAGGGAACGGGATTAGTTCTGGAACCCTGACATCCTTGATCCATGCGGCAGACCAGCCATGCCCAGCACACTCCTGAGATGCTACCCAAACTTTCTTAATATTGGGTTCATCACAGCCAAAAACACATTTGGTTAATCAACTCTTTTTTTTTTTTTTTTCTAAGCTGGAGCCACTCTGATCAAGATTGAAAATGTGCCCCCATTGTAAGTTGCTACTGTTTCCAATTACATATGCTTCTCCCAGCCACCATGCAATCTGTTCACTTCATGCTGGTTTGCAAGAGCTGTTCACACCAAACCATTGACAGCCACTATCTAAACTGAAACCATCTGCTGAGCCATTTGCCATGCACGGCTGGGTCTTGCAGGCTTACCCAGTTGAGGCCCTGTGGAGCAGTCCATAAAGCAAGCATGAATTAATGCAGCCTGTTTTTATTAAATGTCTTGCCACTGATGGGAAGATGGACAAGCCCGTCTGGCAAGGATAATGGCCAATCTTTAGAGAATCTGAAGTCTTGGATACACTCCAATAGCACCCTGCATCTCAAGACCGTCGAGTGTTTCAGGAGTGTGGTCGTGCTTAGAAACACTTTGTCTATAAAAGCTTTTTAAAGATTTTATGGTTTCTCCTCTTTCTTGTGAAAGAGTTTATTGGTGAGCTCTTTAGCCAAATCTTATACTCCTTCTGTTCCCCTTGATAGTGCTTAGATGGAAACTCAGAGAGAAGCAAGTAATAGTGACTAGGAGCTTTAGTGGTGCACGGATATCCTCAATGGCTGTTACCAACTCTGGAAGACTGGGGCAGGTCAGTTTTCTCTTATTCATCTTGAAGTCCTACACAAGAGTCCGTCTGCTTATTCGGTGGCCCAGAATAATCTCCATGTGCTTTGTCCAAAAACCTTGGCCAATGAAGTGAGGCTCCAAGGGAGAGGATATCTTGACCCACTCATGCCAGCCACACCTTTGTGGCTGGAAGTCTTCTAGCGTTGGAGAGGAACATCTGCAGTCAAACCCAAGGGCGCTGCCAATAATTTAGAAAATTCCACAAACTCCACCTACTCTGATTCCAGAGTCATTAGGTGACTTTCTGGTATTTTGACTACCCAGGTCGGAGAACGATCTGTTAAGAGATTGGGCTCCTGAACGAACATAAGCATCCATCCCACTTGATAATATATTTCACGCTGTAAAATAGTACAGTGGCATCATATAGTGGCATTCGAGGTTTCTATTATGCAAATTTTTAATGAAAGAAGTGAATTCAAGAAGAATTGTTCAAGCTGAGAGTAGTATGCCCCTTCCCCTCTGGAGGGATATTCAGAATTTCTAACATCCATCAGTCACTCCCAGTGGACTCTGGCTGAAAGCAGGAAGGTCTCCCATTATGGCGGGTTCAGGCTGAATATTGGTACTGCCTCTAGTATATTCTACATTTTATTGATTCAAAATTGGATGAGTGGAAGTCTGTAAACTGGGGTCACATCCCTTACCTTCCTCAATTTGCTCTTTAAGATCTCATACTGTGATTTTGCAAATATTATTACCAGCATTGCTGGTATGAGAACTGCTTTTGTATTCATGGTAAGACTACGATCATCTATTGAGCTTCTCCTCAGAGCCAGCAGCCCCTCAGGACTCCAGGAATCTAAAGATGAGAGATAATGTGGTCCTTTCCCAGAAAGCTCACACACCAAGGGTGACAAGCTGTTCTTTCTGTTCTTCAGTGTTCCTCACCTGGAGTCCTAAATAAGGTGTTTCTTTAAAATAAGGTGTTTCTTTAAAAATGCAGCCCTAGGAGAAAAAAGAAAAGAAAAATCCAAAAAAGCAGAGCTACAACAATCCCCAAAACAAACTTTTATATTCTTTAAGCAACTTTTACGCTTTTTGCTGGTCAGATTAAAAGTCTATAGAATTTTCTATTTCTGGATTCCCCTCTCACTGCTGGGGAGACCCAGAGCCCCACATGATGCTTCGCCATGTCAAAGTGAATTATGTTATCCCTTCAATTTCCCAAACTTTCCTTTTCCCTCATGTCTTTGGTTCAGCTTTACTGTTTACTTTTTAGTCAATTTCCATATGTCTGGCCCTTATTGTAAACGGACTCAAATCCTTATTGTCTAGAGCCTAAAATGATATAAATACAGAAATGAATTTTTTAAGACTTAATTTTTTTAGAGCAGTTTTAGGTTCACAGCAAAATGGAGAAAAAGGTGCAGAGATTTCCCATATACCCCCTGCCTCTACACAGGCTAGCCTCCCCCATCATCAGCATCCTCTGCCAGAGTGGTACATTTGTCACGGTCGATGAACCTACGCTGATATTATAATCACCCAAAGTCTATCGTTTACATTAGGGCTCACCCTCGGTGTTGTACATTCTGTGAGTTTAGACAAATGTATAATAATATACATCCACCATTAAGGTATCATGCAGAGTGTTTTCACTGCCCTAAAAATCCTCTGTACTCCACCTAGTCATGTCTCTACCTTTACCCCCCAGCCCCAGCATTTTTTAAGTAAAAATATATGGTTTATCATCATGGCTTTTGTTTGGCCCCAGAAAAAGAAATTCTCTCTTTGAGAAATGGATCCCTCCTTGTTCATTTACATCTTCTTCTCTGACCTCCTCCTCCTTCTCTTTCCACATTGTTTTATGAGCTTACGAGTTTGTTGATTGGATAATGTTAATTTGTTTGAAGGGTCACCTGGCCCATTTTTAAGACAAAAAAAATTTAGGGCTTATGGTTCATTGGACCTACCATACAAAGAGACATTGGAGAAAGAAATCCTGGAACAATGAATCGTGGATCACTACATCAAAAACTAATGATGTATTGTATGGTGACTAACATAACATAATAAAATAAAATTTAAAAAAATAAAAAATAAAGTGGATTTGAGAGTTCCATGCCGACCCTCCATATAACTAGAGGCACCATTTCATGGATACAAATCTGTCCCTGACATCACGGACAGGTTGGCCTCAGCAGCTTTGATGTTCCAACAGTTTACTAATGTCTCTGTCAGTTCAGGGAGCTCTTTGAGCTAAACGCTGACTGACTAAATGATGAATTCATTTTGCAGGTTTGCATCTGTTCACCACACATTTACCACTGTGGACTTCCCTGGGCGATAAGGTAACCGAGATGAAGAAGAGTTAGTCCCTGCCCTTTGGAGTTCCCAGACTAGTGGCTGAGACACCCCAGTAAACAAATCATTACAATAAAGTGTGGGATGTGCTATAATAGAAGCAGATGCGGGGAGCTTCAGGAGCACTGGGGAGGGAGGGCTTCATTATGTCGGGGAAGAGAGGTTGAGACAGGCTTCCCAGAGGATGTGGCATTTAATTTAGATCTTGAAATCTGAATAGAAATGTGTTAAGTAGGTGTTGAGGAAAAGGATACTCGGGTGGAGGGAACAGCTTGGCTTAAAATAAAGAGTCTAGCTTATCTGTGGGGGAAATCAGATAAGAACTGGGGTAGGAAATGGGCCGGGTTAAGTTGATTAGGCCTAGATCATTGAAGCCTTTTGATGCCAGGCTAAGGAGCTTGAACACCATTCTGCAGATTTACAAAGTCTACTGTGGCAGCCACTAGACACGTGTGTCTCTTTAAATATGAATTAGTGAAAATTAAAATTAAATATTCAGTTCCTCAATTGTACTAATTATATTTCTTTTTTTTTAATGTGAGTATAGTTGACGCACAATGTTATATCAGTTTCAGGTGTACAAGGTAGTGATTTGACAAGTTTATACGTTATGCTATGATCACCACAGTGGAGCTGCCATCCATCCCATTACGTCACTAGTACAGTATCCTTGACTCTATTCCTTAGGCTGGGCCTTTTATTCCCATGACTTATTCATTCCATAACTGGAAGCCTGTATCTCCCACTCCCCTTCACCCATTTTGTCCAACCCCCTATTCCCCTCCCCTCTGGCAATCAGTTTGTTCTCTGTATCTATAGGTCTGATTCTGCTTTTTGTTTGTTTATTCTTTCTTTCTTTCCTTTTTTTTTTTTTTTTTTGATTCCACTTATGAGTGAAATCATATGGTAGTTGTCTTTCTCAGTCTAACTTATTTCACTTAGCATAATACCCTCTAGGACCATCCATGTTGTCTCAAATGGCATGATCTCATCCTTTTGTGTAATATTCCATCCTACTAACTATATTTCCGTGTTTAATAGGCTCATGTGGCTGGTGGCTGCCAGATTGGGCAGCACAGATACAAGTATTTCCATGATCACAAATTCTATGGATAGTGCTATTGTATACAATGTAGAGCGAGTGATGGATTTCAAGGGGATGGTCATGAGTAGATTTGTGTGTAGTGTATAGAATAGATTTGAGGTGGGTAATGCAGAGGCAGGGAAAATTGTGAGGAGGTTATTATATTTTAGAAAGAGATGATGAGAATCAGAATTGGAGCATGGACTGTCACCATGCAGGAGGGAACCAAATCATACTTGTAGTTCATGGAGTATCAAAAGACCAAAGATCATGGTCATCAATGCAGTTTGTCGGTTGGGATCTGATGGGAGTTGGGGGAGAGATCAATCTCACCTCCAGTTATGAGTACCATTTGGCTTTAAGCCTCAATCCTCAAGCTTCTCTCCTGGCTCTGAGGGTGTGGGCAAACCCCCAAGTGCATGTGAGCTCTCTGCAGTCTCCCTGCCCCTGCTTGCCTCTGTTTTGTTGTGCTATTAGGTCTTAATCAGATGTATCTCATTTGGCCCCTTCTCCATGCATGGTGACCCAATATGGAACAGGAGGATTATATGGCCAGCCCACACATCTGTTTTGCTCCCAATGTCTGGGTTCTATGGTTATAACACGGTTATGAATACCGCAAAAAGGCAGTGGCAGATTGGACGATAAGATGTGGTTCCTCGTCTCCTCCCTGCCTGATAGGATCTCTGCTAACCAAAAACAAATTACTTCCATTCACCGTTGACAGGAGGAAGAGCTGTACTCTGCAGGGGGAGTTGCTGAGTACACTGTGGTGAGGAATGTTGACTATTTCTTAAGAATGTAAAGATGCTCTCAAAGATAGTCATAGGGCTATGGAAGTTTACTCACAGCCCAGAATTCAGGGCTTCAATATGGACTCTTCCCAGCCTTGTCACCCTGGCTTAGCTTCTTCCGTCATCAACGGTTCTTGCTGTGACCATATCTGTCGATCCTTTCCCTTTCTGATGAGAAGTGCTGAAGAGCAATTAGGGAAAATGCAATTCACAGAGAAAGAAAGAAGTTCTTGGACAGTGAAAGGCTCATTCTCTGATCCTCTGCGTTCTTCAAGGCCCACCTCTAGCACTAAGCGCTAGCTACCTAATCCTGCTCAAGTGGATTCTTCACACAAACCCATTTGGCACCCACCAACGATAGTTGGATGATTATGCTCCTGCCTGCCTCCCTCCATAATGAGCATTTCTGACCAGGATTCGGCCTCAGTCCAGGTTTGCACCTAAAGGACTGCCCAGAATTCCATTCTGTAAAGGTTCATAAATTATATGAATTATGATTCATAGTCTCCAGTGTATCTGGGGTAAAGCAGATCTTAAAAGGTCTAGGAGAGACTTCAGATAAGAATCTAAGGAAGAAAATGTCCATTTATTTTAGGTATTTTGGGTTTTTTTTTTTTTCATTTCTTTATGTGTGCATTCACTCACGCCTTTATTCTATCACTGCGCAAACATTTACTGAGTCCCTACTGATGGCCGAGCAATGTTGAAGACATAGAGAGATTATCAAAATTAGAGTTTAGAAACTAGTGGGGCAGTCAAGATTTTCAGTAAATAATGATGGTCCATCGTGGGAACTGCTCTGCTGGAAGGCTGCGCCAAGTGCAGGTCAAGGACATCAGGGAGAATATTTGCTCTGTTACCTGAGGAGCATAGACTCTGGAGTTCAGACCCAGGCTCCATAATTACTAGCTGGTGGGCCCTGGGTAATTTGTCTCTCTGAGCCTCAGTGTCCTCATCCCTATAAATGACAGAGGTTTTTTTTTTTGAGGGGGGGCAGGGTGGCATGTGATAATATTTACAAAAGTATTGGTGCAATGTCTGGACTAGAGTAAGTGCTCAATGGATGGTAACTTTTCAGGCCTTAATATCTATCAGCCTGAATGATCAGGGCCACCTCTGACTTGTCTTAGTCAGAGGTGAGTGTGACTGACTGTGTTGAAGGAACTCAGCCACAGCAGGTGCACAAATGTCTCTGATAACATATTTTAGATGATGCAGCCTTCGACCAGAGGCCTTTCTAAAGCACAGTCTCCTAGATTTGGCTTCCAGAAGATCAAACAAGATGAGTCTGTCTTTCCCTTTCCTGTAAGACAAAAATGCATGAGTCGTCAGAGAACTGTAACTGTTTGGGGCTGGAATTGGTGAGTCATTTTTCACAAGCTTTCATCGTAAACATGTTCACCGAGACACACAATTCTAAAGGGGCTATAGAAATGTATGGAAAATAGTATGTTGATACTCTCCATGGAAAACACATGTCTCCCCAGCTCATGGTTATGATTACTGGTGTCATCATTAAGCCAATAGGGAACTAGTATTATCCTGACTGAAGAAGGTAGTTACTGATGTTTGGAGTGTTGGTCAAAACAGGGAAGAGATGCTGCTGCACAATGAACCTGTATTTTTGGAGAGACAGATAATAAAGTGCAGAGATACTAACCAGTTAAGCAATACTGTTATCTTTTCTGCTGTGGAGTGAAGAAAGGACTGGTTGGTTTATATGCTCACTCACTGCTCCCTTCACTCAGAAGGAAAACCCAGGAGAGGCCAATCAAGTGTTGATACCTGTCTCAAAGAGGCAGGACTGGCCCACTGGTGGCAGGGTTCAGGGAAAACTCCTCACTGGCCTTCTGCCTACAGCTCTTCTTGCTCCTTGTTGATTGAGAATGAACATCCAGGACAATCAGTAATGTCTCTGTTAACGAAGTCTGACTTCTCAACCATTGACCTAGAGCGATCAGCCTTTCTCAAACACACTTAGGAACTGCTAGCCCTCCAAGTAGCTGCTCACAGGGAAGGAGGGGGCGCCACAGGGGCTCAGTGGGTTGAGCATCGGACTCTTGATTTCGGCTCAGGTCGTGATCTCAGGGTCCTGGGATTGAGCCCCACGTCAGGCTCCATGCTCAGTGGGGAGTCTCCTGGAGCTTCTCTCCCTCCCCCCTGCCCTCCCTCTACTAGTGCACTCTTGCTCTCTCTCTAGCTCTCTCTCTCAAATGAATAAATAAATCTAAAGTGAAGGGGAAGGGAAACAATTTTTAATGGACCCTTCTCTTCAAAATATCTTTATATTTCATTCAAGAAATCGAAAGCTTTTAAAAAATGGTATGTTGGGGAAAGCAGTGGTAGGTGCTCTGATTAGCCCACATTCTCTTGACTTGAAGTCACAAAATGTAACTCAAAAGAGTTTAAGTGAAAGGAGGTTTTGGCTTATATAATGGTAAAGAAGAGATGGCTTACGAATGACTTGAAAGTATGGAATGGATTTTATTTTTCTATTTATCCCTAGTGTCTTCCGTCGTGTGTTGAACTGAACGGGGCTAATAGAGCAGGATATTCTTGAAACTCTGTGAATGAATCTGTGTTTGTAGAAGAACCAGATAAAGGCTTTACGTTTGATCAGCTCCTGGAATGTTTTCAATCACACGTCTCTAAACAATGAGTCCACCTGATCTGACTGGTGGTTGAGTCTCTCAGTCTCCTTAGCCAAGGCTCCCACCCCTGTGCCTGAGCACTTGTGTTGTCAGAAAAACCCATTCCCTTCCAAGGTAGCTAAATTTATTTCCTGACATATTTGTTAGAGCCCCTTTATTCCTTCAGCCCACTCAGTCCCTTTACTTCGATGCGTTTTTCTTCAATCGTACTCTCATGCATCATTCAGATCATTCAGACGAGGCCTGTCAATACTCAGTTCATTCTGATTCAGTTTGATTTGATTCAACCAAAATTTGCTGAGCACCTCCTGAGTGTATGGAACTCAACCGGCTTCTGGGGACACAGAAGTGAGTATAATAGAGTCAAGGCTCTCAAGATTTTGTGCCATAGTTCATGGCAAGGATATAATTTTTTAAGAATCATATGTGCTCTGGAATAAGATAGAAATGCATATGAAGCATAAAGAAGGAAGTGGTCAGGTGTTCTAGGTACTGGAAACACAGGAATAAATAAAACATTATCACTGTTCTCAGGGAGCTCCAGGACTAGAAGGGAACATAAAATTATTATTCATCATAATAAAATTATAATTATAATTATAATATAATTATATTCATAATGATAATATATTATAAAAATAACATCAAAATAAAATTTTATAATAAAATTATTGATGATTGAGAATATAACTATTATATATTATTCATATTGATATATAAGTATAATATTTTTATCTCTATATAAATATATTCATGTAAAACTATAAATATAAATATAAATATAAACATAAATATATATAATGTAAGGGAGGGAGTTCAGTTCCATCATGGTGAAGGGGACAGGGGGCTTCACAAAGTCCCGCAAGGTCTGTCATTTCCCCTTTCAGACATTCTGCTACCCTTGTCCCTGCCACCACCTCAGATTCCTCCCCATATTCTGTGCCTTGCTCCTCCTAGCTAACTCCTGCTCTTTGCTTAGTTAGGAGAAAGGAAAAAGAAAAGAACCCTGGGATGAGCTGGTAGCCTGTGCTATGATATTACCTGTGTGCCAAATATAAATGTATGCATTTCCCCTGAGTTATTATTTCTCCCGGAGTCAAATCCATGCAGAGGGCAGGCTCTCTCGAAGCTGAAGGGAGTGCAGCCCAGCCCCAAGCCTTTCCTAAGGGAGCAGGGGTCTCTGAGGCTGCCCCCGCATGAGCCAGAGGGGTGGGTCTTCTGTGTCTGGACCATTTGGCCTGGACATTACATTCCCTAGGAGTTGAGTATCACAGGACGGGGCAGGGTTGAGAAAGGCCATCGGGACAACATTCTCCTGTTTTCTCTTAATTACCTCAGAGGCAAAAGATCTACAACTTTCTTCAAAACATTTTCTAGTCTCTCAGCATGAAAAGCAGGCAGCCCTTCCTAAATGGTGCACGTGGCATTGGGGTAGAAGCGCTTTCTTGTCAGCACAGACTCTCCCTTGATTTACAGCGTATTTACCCTTCTTGATCCCCGCTGCGATTGTAGGTAGAGCCCCCACCCATCATTGAGATGACCGGGAATGCCAGACACTTGCCAAAACACCCGTCCCCAGGAGAACAGTTCCATCCCCAGTTGGGAACCATTGGGTAGCACCAATTCACTTTTACCTGAGTCTCAGTGATTGATTCATTCATGTAAACCTTACAAAAACAAAGCACCTAAATCCTGTGCACCTTTAATTGCCATGTGCTATGAAAGCTACAGACAGGAGTAAGACACCGTCCTGAGATCTTATTCCAAGTACAAAGAAAAGATGAGCACTACTGTTATAGTGTTTGTCCATTCATTTGAAAATATGCTTACCCCATTTACCCTGCATTGGAACCTGTGACTCAGACACTGTCCCATGCATACAAGACAAAATGGAATGCAAGTATCCTGTGAGCACAGAGGGAAAGGGCATCCTTCCTAGTGGGGATCTGGAAGTTTCCTGGAAGTAATGTTTTAGGTGATACTTGGGGGGTTTGGGGTAGCTAGGGATTGGTGAGACATAGAGTGAAACACCCCAGGAGGAGAAAGCCCCACACGGGAGTGAGCTGACAGGTGACCCACCTTGACTGGAGCGACAGGAGAGAACATGGGAGTGTGGGATCCTGACCACCTTCTACGTTCCATACTGCCCCAGGGCCTTGGTGCCATCTTTTCCCTGTTTTCAGAATGCAATTCCTAACTCCAACTCCTACCCCCACCACTTAACCCTTCCCCTGATCTCCCTTCACCAAATCACCACCTACTATTCTTCCAGATTTCAGCTCGATGATCATTTTCTCAGAAAGCCAGGCTTCTCTGATGTAAATGGGTCAATTCTATACATTATTGGTTTCATTGCACCAGTATCTGCTCCTTTACATTTATTTGGGTAGCTTTTTGGGGAACACCTTTTTGATTAGGTGTAACTGCTCCAACAAATTGTAAGCTCAAGAAAGCAAGAATCGGTGCTTGGTTTCACATTGTTGCTGCTCCTGCATCCAGCATGTAGCTGTGTCAGGGGCTTAGTGGCTATCACTTGCTAAATAGACACATGAATGAGTGGGTGGGCCTCATATGGTGTTGTACCTCATATATCATGCCATGGGATTTACCTGATATCTACCTACAGTGATTGATGAAAGACAAGAATATTGAATACACTAGCATTTTAGCTCCAACCTATCCTTAGCCTAGAAAGTTCTGGTCAAGGAAAAAAAAAAGTACCAATATTTTTTTTAGGCTAGAAATTGAAAATGGAGGTTTTGAGGGAATTTTGTTTTTCTTCAATGTTGAGATTTATTGCATGCATGAGACCTTACACACAGACTTGGCTCCCAAAGGATGCTATCACTGACTCATCCAGGAGAGATTTAAAAATGTGGTTTCTAATCAAATCATCTGTGGAGCTATTAGGTGCTTCCTATGAATTTTGTGGTAATTAAGATTCTTCCATGAGATATTAGTTATAGTAGCTTTTCTCATAATCCTGTCAGTTCTCCTGGAAATAGAAAGTCTCTTAAGCCATCATTCAGCCACACTGATTTATTAAAATCTAATGACCTGGGGCCACAATTAGGATTCCATACTGATGAAATGCTTTCTGGTAACTCCTTATCTCTGGAGACCAGAGAATGAATTTACAGTTATTAAGACCAGGTCTTGGTTGTACATATTTCTAAACTTGAAAGCAAAATGCAGTATCAGCCAAAAAACGAGCAGCCCTTAAACTCCAAACTGAGGGTCCACCTCTCTGCACAGTCCCTTGAAGGTCCTGGGCCAGAGGAAGAAGTGAAAAATTTAGGAAGCCAGGGTCCAGTTCTCACTCAGGCTGCCGAGCAAACTCTTATCATTGACCATCCCGTTCTGCAAGAAGCAGAAGAAGCTCGACTGGAGCTGTGGCCTTCAACCAAGAACAGAGGATTCTGGCCAGAAGGAGGGCACATTACTCAGTGACTCCCCTCCTGTCTGCAAAGTAGCAGGAAGAGGGCCCAGGGAAATGCCAAACGCAGAGCAAATAAGCAGACCAATGAAGCACAGCTCCTCTTCATGCCACAAAGGCCCAGGATAATATCTTCTGTACCTCTCCTGACCATCTGCTGCCCCCGGGCCCCTCCTATCCTTTGCCTCACAGCAGTATCCTCCTGGACATTTTGTCTTCTTCCTGATGAAAGCCCACAGACTTGGCTGTATACATTCTTCAATATTCACTAGGATCAAACATCCTGTGCCTTCTTCCCTGCACCCCTGTTGCCTCCCCCCAACCCCCACAGGCACATTCCATGCAAAGAATCCTCCTCATTATATTTGATTTCTAGAGACATTCCTCAGCCATAACAGATAGATGTTCAAGGGATGGGAGATATCCATGGTGCCGTAACAGATTGAAGGACTGGCCCTTCTAGGCCTATGCTATAGAGTGTTCCCTCCAAACCAACCTCATGACCTTCAGAGTGATCTTTCTGAAATACAGCTCCTACTTTGTCCACCTACCCCTCCCCTTTTAACAACTTCAGATGTCATCACAATGTATGCATAACAAAACCTAGACTCTTGAAGCCAGCCTTCACTGACCTTCATCCTTTCTTCCCAGTGTCACCTTCTGCCATTCTCCCTGATCCTCCTCCCATCCTATACTCCCACACATCTGTTGTCTTCATGGTCTCTGTGATGGCAAGCTTTTCTATGCCTCTCTATGCTTTGCTGGTGCTGTTCTATCTGTTCTAGGTAAACTTACACTCATACATCTCTACCCGGAAAATACTTCTGCCTTTCTCTTTTCCCCACCCTCTTCACTCCCAGATGTAAGAATTACTTTTCTGTGCTCTCTTAGCTTCTCATTCTATTTCTATTTAGTTTCTAAATTTCCATTAGTGACAAGGAGACCCTGGAGTATCAGATACAAGTAGGGGGTCTGACAGCCAAAATTAAGTCATCAGGATAGGGAGAGGAGACACACCAAAGTGTGTGGTCACATCAGCCCCTGAGTATGGATGAAATGGAGGCATGAAGGACAGTACCCAGACTCAAAGTCCTATTTAAAGTAAGGGTGAGAGGTTCAATCCCAGGGGGCCACAAAGACAGGCAGAAACCCCTGATACCCCGGAACCAGAGGGGAATCTAGGTGGGAAGGAAACAGTTCTATTTGTGGGGGTTGGTCAAGTTCAGCTTTCACTGAACTGAATTTTGATGAATCTGTACTTGTCAGTCTCCAAAGGAAAGCAGGGTATCCCCAAGCTCTTGTCATCATTGTCCAGCAGCCAGAGAGATAAAGGATCACACCAGAGTGTGAGAGAGTAGCAACTTCATTCATTTTCTGTGGAAACGTTATCACTGCAGTTTGCAATTTTGATAGTCATTTGCAATTTGTCAGGAAATTATACGGAAATAATGATAACATTATCTAGCACTTTTCTTCAAGCTGATTCATACTCGTGCATACTTAAGCTTGCAGATTCAGGGAAATTTATAAACTCTGATTCCAAAAATCATAATGAGGAACCTATTGGGTCATCCTGTTATAGTGACAGCATCTACTATTTATACAGAGATTTGGTTTGTTATGAGACTAACAGCTGGGACTTTCAGTGTATTTGGTAAGTATTCCCCTTGTGTTATCTTATTTAATCCTCATAGAAAATCTAAAGCTAAGTCCCACTATTACCCATATTTTACAGATCATGAAACTGAGGTATAGAGAAAATACATAACTCACCCAAGATCATCTGGCACAGCATTTGAAATGAGGCAAGTTGACACTAAGAGCCCAAGCTGTTGTTTGTCTCAGTTCAATCCCCTCAACCACCTCTGAATGTGAGTGGGTGGATTTTGTTAGGAGAGTTCTTTGGCGAGAACTGTCCAATTCTAAGATAAGGACAAAGGGTTCAATCCAAGGGGACCACGTAGCCAGGCAGACACCAGATACCCTGGAGCTAGACAAAAGAAGGGACTTTTCGCTCAAGACTAGTGATGGGACTTCAGTAGGACCACCTGGAGAACCTTGAAGTGCATTACTTGTGATTGGCTGATGCAGAAATCAGTGTCCCTTCTGCCTGGGAGATCTAGGGAAAAGAGTGACTAAGCTTTTGGGCCAAAATCAGGAGAGCATGTTTGCTTTGACATCAGTCTGCTTTCCCTGGTTGTTGGAGCAAGGGATTTGTGGGTATTTTCCATGGATTGTTGTGAGCCATGGAGGAGAGAAAGTTCTGTGAGTGTGTATGTATGGTGGGGGCGGGGTGGTGGCAGCAGCATGTATCTTTCCATTTATTCATTGGTGTCATTTTGAGTGGGGGAAGGAAACTGGTGATGGTGGTTGGGAGACTGGGATCACTAGAACCCTAGGACTGTGGAAAGAACTGAAAGGGACCAGCTAGAAGATTGCTATGTTCATTCCTGTCTAGAAACATCAAGAGAGGGGCCCAAGAAGGACCTTCCAAAAAGTCTATGACTATTTAGACATTTGCCCGGTCCAGAGAGTCCAAAGGCAGCTTAGAATGAAATCTGTAACAACTTACCTGTCCCTTTATCTCTCCTTCCTCGTCCTCCTCAACCTGAGATCTTGGTGGAAACCAAGGGGACCGATGGACGGCAGGGGTAGGGGCAGGGGTCAATTGGAGAAGTGGAAAGCAGAGAAACGAAGAAGCCCACGTGCCCTTCATTCCACTGCAGGCTTCAGACCCAAACAACTCAAAATGGGGCAGGGAGAAGGTGTGACGCTGAAATTCAGCACTGAGAGCCATTTCTGAAGGTGGATACATTAGGATTTTGAAATTGAGAGTGTGATTTCAAAATAAGTGCCCACTGTACTCTGGCCTACAAGGAAGTGAACAGCAAGGACTTGCTGGGCTTTTCATGCTGGGGCAGAAGATGATCATCCCACCAGCACCTCTTAAGACTGGGATAGGGAACAAAAATAAAGGAATGAAATCTGTGCAGCAGCCTCAGGAGTTCTGTGACACAAAACTTCATTTTTGAAATACTTCTGGTATAAATTTTCACATAAAGAGAAAATAAATTCAGGAGGAAAATTCAAGAGGTATGGAATGGAAGAGTAATCAAGTTACCCAATAAAGTTGTCCTTGAAAAAGAAAAAAAGGATTTAGAATGACAATTTTAGACAATTACAACTGAGATGAGGATGAGAGTAGGGGGCAGAGACTAAATTAACGTAAGAATACGCTAGACAATCTTTCTTATTCATGGAGATACTAACTGTAATAAAGCATTGATAGTAACTTAGTATGAACTGGAAAACAGAAAAGAAAAAAGGAACAAAGTTATTTTTCTACTGGATAAATCAAACTTTATAGACTGATTTATGAATTTTAATTATATATTACTCTAAAAGCAATTTTCATAATAGGAAGCACAATAAAATGTCAAGAAAGTACAAACATAAAAGTATAATAGGTATAAATGGTAACACTCACAAACTAGAAGAGTAAAAAAATACAAATTGTGTTGTCAACATAAAAAGATGCAAGAAAGTTTCAAAATCTCATGATGGAAAAGATATATCAGGCAAATATAAACCAAATGAAATCTGAAAAAGCAGTCTTAAAAACTAATGGATTCTTTTTGAGATGATGACAAAGTTCTGGAGATGGATTGTGGTGATGGTTGTACAACATTATGAATGTGCTTAATGCACTGAATCGTACACTTGAAAATAGTTAAAATGGTAAATTTTATGTTCTGTATATTTTGCCATAATAAAAAAACAAAAATATTTTTTAAGGCTGCAGGAAATAGCATCTCAAAGGAAATAGAGGGATGTCATATTCTAGAACAACAGAGCAAGAGAAAATACTCATCATAAGCACATATGCCCCTAACGATATAGCCTCCAAATATTTACCACAGCAACTTATAAAACTGTAGTGAAAAATAGATAAATCAGCAATCATAGTTACAGACTTTTTAACACATCTTCTCAAAACACAACAGATTGCATAGCCAAAAGGATACAGATAATAAATGATATGAATGATGCAAATTGAATAGTGGGGTTAAAATATCTTACAATTAGGTCAGGTTTTTGGGGGGAGTGGCAGCATTTTTCACCATCAGGTGATCTATCTACATAATTTATCCACATAGTAGACCAAAGAAAAATTTCATACGATTACCTCATGGATGAAGAATTACAGTTATTCAAAAATCATTCCGTGAAGTTCAGTGTCCACTTACGATAACAAAACAAGAGAAAACAAAAACAAACCCAACTCTTAGCAAACCAGGGACTGAGTGTTTATACCAAATATCTACTGCAAAGGTCACACTCAACAGAGAAATTTTAGATATATTATCTCAAAGATGAGCTATAGATCTAGAATGTTTATTCTTTGTTGTTACTGTTCCAGACAGAACAGAACTTCAGAACAGA
Organism: Halichoerus grypus; assembly: GCF_964656455.1. Taxonomy (NCBI): domain Eukaryota; kingdom Metazoa; phylum Chordata; class Mammalia; order Carnivora; family Phocidae; genus Halichoerus; species Halichoerus grypus. Next base: position 69,986,701 of record NC_135725.1, on the reverse strand, counting down.
GGTGGGGCCTTCTTGGACAGGGTCTGCTGATTTTCAGAAAGTATTTTTTTTTCCCTTCATGTTTTTTTCTACTTCCCTATTTCTCAAACTGCTATCATTCAAATACTGGCAAGTCCATTTCCAATTTCCATACCCCTTAGCTTTTCTTTTATGGTTCTCCACCGCCCCTTGGTGATGTTTTTTATTTTATTTATTTTTATTTTTATTTTATTTTATTTATTATTTTTTCCAAATTTTTATTTAAATTCTAGTTAGTCAATATATAGTGTAATACTGGCTTCAAGAGTAGAATTTAGTGATCATCACTTACATATAACACCCAGTGCTCATCATAGCAAGTGCCCTCCTTAATGTCTATCCCCCATCTAGCCCATCCCCCTACTCACCTCCCTCCATCAACCCTCAGTTTGTTTTCTATCATTAAAAGTCTCTTATTGTTTGATTCCCCCTCTCTCCATCTCCTTTTTCCCCCTTACCACATGTTCATCTGTTTTGTTTCCTAAATTCCACATATGGGTGAAATCTTATGGTATTTGTCTTTCTATGACTGGCTTATTTTGCTTAGCATAATACACTCTAGCTCCATCCATGTCGCTGCAAATGTCAAGATTTCATTCTTTTTGGTGGCTGAGTAATATTCCATTGTATACATTCAATGACTTATTTTAAAAGGAATCTAATCCTCACACCTTCCATATCATTCTTCTCCTGTATTCGTTCTGATATTTTTCCCCAATAGATTTGTCCCATATCTTATTTCCTTTAACTATTGTACTTTTTATTCCTAAAATTATTACTTGGAATTTGGTAACATATTTGGATTTTGTGTTATCAATATTCTTTTTTCTTTTAAGATATTTTAACGAATATTTTAAATTCTTGTCCTTTCTGCAATTCTACTTTATGTTTAATGAATCTTATCTTTCTTTCATACTGCTTATACCCATCTAGTTATTTTGGCCGTGAGTTCATGTTCCCCTAGATAATCACTACTCAGTCTGACATGGTGCTTTGAGGGGATGGTTGAAACCTACATCCAAATGGGTGTCCTGCCTGGTGAGTTTAAGAAGAGAGTGGTTGATCTCCAGAGCAGGTTGCCCCTATTTGCTCCAAGCACCTCCTTCGATTAAGGACTCTTCTTTTAAAAAAAGGAGCAGTGGGAGAAGACAACTTCTTTAAGTTGTAGTACCAAGGCTCTGCAGATAGAGGAGAGAGGGGAGGAGTGATTGCCTAAGGACAGCTGCTTATAGCAAGGGTCTATTTCAAGCACCCCCTCCCCAACACTGCTCCTCCACATCATCACTGTGGCTCTGCCATGTTCCTTTAAGAAGTGGCAGGCCTCTTCCAGCTGCTGTGGGTGTGTTGTAACCCTCAGATGATGCTCTAACTTATGAGAGGGGGAAAGCCTCAGAGCATCTAACCCAGGGTGCAGAGGAGGGCTTTGCATAATAATCCTTGATAAATGGAGTACAGAGACTCAGGAATGAGTTTCAACCAAGAGGCCAGATTCTTATGTGTAAATGGCTAGAAAGTTAATTAGTAGCTTAGAACTCATTACTCTGTGGTTACTATTAGTTGTTAGACTTTGGCCAAGTCATTTGTGTCTCTGAATCACAGTCTCCTCATCTGTCAGATGGGGACAAGAACAGCCCCTCTCAGGCCACCACTCGGGTTTACAGGTGAACCTGGGTGAGAAGGTGTTCAGGAAGTGACCAGCACAATACAGGCAGCGCTTCCAGTCCCTTGGCCCAGTATGCTCCCATATCTTGCTGCCCTTGCTTCTCTGATGCTTCACTTGGCAGGTTGAATGGTGAGTCTACCCCTGTAGCAGCACCAAAGCTGTCATCATGACCTATGAATGCAGCAAGTCCAAGTCCCTGGAATAGGGGCCACACCCACAGGTCTGTATCTTGTCCTTACCTGCTCTCAGGACTCCGAGGCTCTGTCTGGGTTGCTTGCTGGCTGGATGCCCATGCTGCTTACACACATAGCCCTCATCCACCATACCACGTCTTGGCAGGCCCTTGACAGAAAGCATTTGCCTATTATTAATTACTGGGAATCTGCGGGCTCAGAGATTTTATCCACGTGCCCACTTTTCCCTGGGTTTGTATGTCTGATAGACAGTGAGGGAAGAAGTGGGAAGAAGGTTCAAGCAAAAATGCACCAGCCACCACCTGTGGTGCTGTAAAATGAAAATACCCCCTAAGGCAATCACATCAGCACTTCAGGGATCTCTGTGCTAACCTGGCTGTGCTCTGGGAGATGCTGGGCCGCTTAACAACTCAGTCACATGCAAGAGATCCCTAAGGAAACTACTGTGTGCTTATGTAGAAGTTACTCTAAAGGGTAAAAATAACAACTTTGTCTCTTCTTATTCTCCTTCTTCTCCTTCTTCTTCTTCTCCTTCTCCTCTTCTTCCTCCTCCTTCTCCTTCTTTCTTCTTCTTCCTCCTCCTCCTCCTCCTCTTTTTCTTTTTCTTTCTTTCTTTCTTTCTTTCTTTCTTTCTTTCTTTCTTTCTTTCTTTCTTTCTTTCTTTCTTCTTCTTCTTCTTCTTCTTCTTCTTCTTCTTCTTCTTCTTCTTCTTCTTCATCATCATCATCATCATCATCATCATCATCATCATGAGTTACTTGCTCATAAGAATAGACTTTGTGCTCAGAAGTCCTGGGTTTGAATCCTGACTTTATCACTGAGTAGCTGTGTGCCCTTACACAAATCATGCCCTTGCTTGGAAAGTGTGACAACAATAATTAATATGCCATAGAGTTATTGAGATAAATGAAATATATGATGACATAAGGTAAACACTGGATGATGAATGTAAATAAATGTTGGAAACTCTAAGGAGCTTTGCAGAGAGATGTTGGCTGTCACCAATATCACAGGCTTAGTCCTCAGCAGAATGTGAGCTTTAGTAACTAGGTTTGTTTTATGGTCATCGTTCTGGGGTAACTGCTAAACTCGGTTGTTGAATATATGCTTCAGGTTCCAGAACTTAGGTATCTTTCCTTGAATACACAAAATACAACTAATGTTTTTTGAGAGACAGCTACATACCAGTCACATGAAACCCTCCACTATGACTATATATGGGAAATGTTGTACTCAGCCTCCAAGATGGCTCCCAGGGATCCTGTCTCCTGCTATTCCCATCCTTTCATTGCCCCCTCCCACATTGTGCCAGCATTGGTTTGTGCGACCAACAGAATATGGCGGAAGTGAAGGTATGTCACTTCCAAATTAGATTATAAAAGATCCTGTGGTTTCCATCTTGGGTGGTCTCTCTTTCTCCCTCTCAGACCTTGTGCTTTGGGAGGAACTAGCTGCCATGCTATGAGAGGCTCACATAGAGGAAGTGAGACTCCTTCCAACAACCATGTGAGTGAACTTGGAAGTGTATCTTCCAGCCCCAGTCAAGCCTTTAGATGACTACATCCCCCGGAGATGACCCGATTGCAACCTTATAAGAGACTTTGAACTAGAACCACCCAGCGAAGCTACTCCTAGAGTCCTGACCTTCAGAAACTGTGTGAGACAGCACATGTTGGTTGTCTTTAGCTACTAAGTTTTGAAATAATTTGTTATGCAACAGTAGATAACAAGTATAGGAGGAAACTACAAATCAGAGAAGCTACATTCCTGACCCCTCCCCAGCCCCTGGCACCCAAGGTCAGACAGTTGAAAATACTGGATTCGAACTAGGTCTTTTTGTCTTCAAAACTAGCATGATCTCATACTAAATATACTGCCTTCCCGTGATGGAAATGAACTATTTTCTTAAAGAGGAAAAAATAAACATAAAAATTAGACTTTTCAAGGAAGACACATTTTTTCATATATAATTTGTAGGATTACTCTAACTGATGCCTCAAAGAATTATTTCAAGTAATGAGTACCCTAAACTGAATATAAAACAGACTTAGCTGGGAGGAAGGGAAGAATCAATTCACAAATGGCTTGCAATCTACTGAATGCCAGGTTCCGTGGATAAAACTGGTTCCTGTTCCCATGGTGCTTACACTCTTCTGTGGAAGATAGTTCAATAAGAGATTACAACTAGGGGCGCCTGGGTGGCTCAGTCGGTTAAGCATCTGCCTTTGGCTCAGGTCATGATCCCAGCGTCCTGGGATCAAGCCCTGCATTGGGCTCCCTGCTCAGTGAGGAGCCTGTTTCTCCCTCTCCCTCTGCCCCTCCACTCATGCTTGCTCTCTCTCTCTTTAGTGCTCTTTCTCTCTCAAATAAAATCTTTAAAAAAAGAGAGAGATTACAACTAATAAGACTGTCTAGAATAAAAATTGAGGACTCTGGAATCTGGCTGAATTTGGTACAAATCTACTGCTTAGCAGGCGCATGATCTCAGGCAAATGACCAATTGCTTCCTATGCAAAGGATTGTGCTAAACTCTTCAAATTCATCTTCTTTTCCAGTGCTAAGCTCTTTATATGCATCATCCCATTTAATCCTCAGAACAATCCTTTGAGTAAGTAGTATTACCCCAATTTTATGGATTAGCACCTAACTCATTGGGTTGCTAAAAGAATTAAAATGTATAATCCACATAAAGAGCTTGACCCAGCGTCCAGCTCATGGTAAGTGCTGACTAAATGGTTGTGACTTAGTGTGGGTTGCTCCAAAACCAGACCCTGAGACAAGATTACATGTGCAAGTAGTTTATTTGGGAAAGTATGCGAGAAGCTGTGAGACAGTAGTGGAGTGAAGTGACATCGTGAAAAGAAGAAGCTAATAAAGTTAATAAATGAGCAGGTTACTTTCTGTGTGATCCTGGTGCTCGTTTGCACCACGGACTCTCTGAGACACAGTGTAGGGCACACCTCAGGATTTTCCTAACAGAGCTATAAGGATTTATCTACCAACTCTTAGGCCTCATTGATTGAGGTCAGCCTTGCAGAGCTTCCAGCCTGCCCCGGGCATGGGTCAGACATGCTCTGTGACCAAAGAACATTTTCAAATAGAGACAAAAGGAGTTCTTGAATAAGAGAAATGTCTGCAAATGACTCAAGGTAGGCCTGGACAGCTGTTATAAGTAACTGTTATTAAAATGACTGTTAATAATGAATTAACAATATTACAGAATGATTAATACTGTGATACAGATATGGTATAGCTTGTCTTGGAACACATTTGGACAAGAAAGTTAGGACAGGATTATCAGAAATGTGCGGCTGATGGGAGATGAGTAAAGGTTTTCGGGGAAAAAATCAGATGAGTAATCCAGGCAGAGAGGAGTCTGTGTGAGAGTTACAACCAAGGGTCAAGAAAAAGGAAGGCTTATTCTATTTTAAAAAGAAGAGAAAAAAAGAAAAGAAGGAAGACAGGAAGAAGGAAAGAAGGAAGGAAGGAGGAAGGAAGGAAGGAAAGGAAAGGAGGAAGAAAGAAATCTGGTTGTCTGAATTTTGAGTTGAAAGGAAAGAGCATTGAGAGGTAAGTCTGGAAGGGTCAGACTATATAAGTCTTAGGCCATATTGAGGAGCTTAGGCTTTATCATGAGAGCAATGGGAAATCCTTAAAGGATTTTCACAAGATTCATGTTTTGACATTTCACTCAGGTCCCTGTAAGGAAAGTGAATTTGAGGAAAGAAAGATAGTTGAAAGCAAAGAGGCATATTAGAGAAGCAGCTACTATAGTTTATTTATTTATTTTTAATTTTTTATTGTTATGTTAATCACCATACATTACATCATTAGTTTTTGATGTAGTGTTCCATGATTCATTGTTTGTGCATAACACCCAGTGCTCTGTGCAGAATGTGCCCTCTTTAATGCCCATCACCAGGCTAACCCATCATCCTACCCCCTCCCCTCTAGAACCCTCAGTTTGTTTTTCAGAGTCCATTGTCTTTCATGGTTCGTCTCCCCCTCTGATTTCCCCCCCTTCATTCTTCCCCTCCTGCTATCTTCTTCTTCTTCATTTTTTTTTCTTAACATATATTGCATTATTTGTTTCAGAGGTACAGATCCGTGATTCAACAGTCTTGCACAAATCACAGCGCTCATCATAGCACATACCCTCCCCAGTGTCTATCACCCAGCCACCCCATCCCTCCCACCCCACCCCCCACTCCAGCAACCCTCAGTTTGTTTCCTGAGATTAAGAATTCCTCATATCAGTGAGGTCATATGATACATGTCTTTCTCTGATTGACTTATTTCGCTCAGCATAACACCCTCCAGTTCCATCCACATCATTGCAAATGGCAAGATCTCGTTCCTTTTGATGGCTGCATAATATTCCATTGTATATATATACCACCTCTTCTTTATCCATTCATCTGTCGATGGACATCTTGGCTCTTTCCACAGTTTGGCTATTGTGGACACTGCTGCTATAAACATCGGGGTGCATGTACCCCTTCGGATCCCTACATTTGTATCTTTGGGGTAAATACCCAGTAGTGCAGTTGCTGGATCGTATGGTAGCTCTATTTTCAACTTTTTGAGGAACCTCCATACTGTTTTCCAGAGTGGCTGCACCAGCTTGCATTCCCACCAAGAGTGTAGGACGGTTCCCCTTTCTCCGCATCCCCGCCAACATCTGTCATTTCCTGACTTGTTAATTTTAGCCATTCTGACTGGTATGAGGTTTTGATTTGGATTTCCCTGATGCTGAGCGATGCTGAGCACTTTTTCATGTCTCTGTTGGCCATTTGGATGTTTTCTTTGGAAAAATGTCTATCCATGTCTTCTGCCCATTTCTTGATTGGACTATTTGTTCTTTGGGTGTTGAGCTTGATAAGTTCTTTATAGATTTTGGATACTAGCCCTTTATCTGATATGTCATTTACAAATATCTTCTCCCATTCTGTCGGTTGTCTTTTGGTTTTGTTGACTGTTTCTTTTGCTGTGCAAAAGCCTTTTATCTTGATGAAGTCCCAATAGTTCATTTTTGCCCTTGCTTCCCTTGCCTTTGGCGATGTTTCTAGGAAGAAGTTGCTGCCTGTGTTCTCCTGTAGGATTTTGATGGACTCCTGTCTCACATTTAGGTCTTTCAACCATTTTGAGTCTATTTTTGTGTGTGGTGTAAGGAAATGGTCCAATTTTGTTCTTCTGCATGTGGCTGTCCAATTTTCCCAACACCATTTGTTGAAGAGACTGTCTTTTTTCCATTGGACATTCTTTCCTGCTTTGTCGAAGATTAGTTGACCATAGAGTTGAGGGTCCATTTCTGGGCTCTTTATTCTGTTCCATTGATCTATGTGTCTGTTTTTGTGCCAGTACCATACTGTCTTGATGATGACAGCTTTGTAATAGAGCTGGAAGTCCAGAATTGTGATGCCGCCAGCTTTGCTTTTCTTTTTCAACATTCCTCTGGCTATGCGGCGTCTTTTCTGGTTCCATACAAATTTTAGGATTATTTGTTCCATTTCTTTGAAAAAAGTGGATGGCATTTTGATGGGGATTGCATTGAATGTGTAGATTGCTCTAGGTAGCATTGACATCTTTACAATATCTGTTCTTCCAATCCATGAGCATGGAACATTTTTCCATTTCTTTGTGTCTTCCTCAATTTCTTTCATGAGTATTTTATAGTTTTCTGAGTACAGATCCTTTGCCTCTTTGGTTAGATTTATTCCTAGGTATCTTATGGTTTTGGGTGCAATTGTAAATGGGATCGACTCCTTAATTTCTCTTTCTTCTGTCTTGTTGTTGGTGTATAGGAATGCCCCTGATTTCTGTGCATTGATTTTATATCCTGCCACTTGACTGAATTCCTGTATGAGTCCTAGCAGTTTTGGGGTGGAGTCTTTTGGGTTTTCCACATAAAGTATCATATCATCTGCAAAGAGTGAGAGTTTGACTTCTTTGCCGATTTGGATGCCTTTTCTTTTTGTTGTCTGATTGCTGTGGCTAGGACTCCTAATACTATGTTGAATAGCAGTGGTGATAGTGGACATCCCTGCCGCATTCCTGACCTTAGGGGGAAAGCTCTCAATTTTTCCCCATTGAGAATGATATTCACTGTAGGTTTTTCATAGATGGCTTTTATGATATTGAGGTATGTACCCTCTCTCCCTATACTCTGAAGAGTTTTGATCAAGAAAGGATGCTGTACTTTGTCAAATGCTTTTTCTGCATCTATTGAGAGGATCATATGATTCTTGTTCTTTCTTTTGTTAATGTATTGTATCACGTTGATTGATTTGTGGATGTTGAACTAACATTGCAGCCCAGGGATAAATCCCACTTGGTCGTGGTGAATAATCCTTTTAATGTACTGTTGGATCCTATTGGCTAGTATTTTGGTGAGAATTTTTGCATCCATGTTCATCAAGGATATTGGTCTGTAATTCTCCTTTTTGATGGGGCCTTTGTCTGGTTTGGGGATCAAGGTAATGGTGGCCTCATAAAACGAGTTTGGAAGTTTTCCTTCCATTTCTATTTTTTGAAACAGTTTCAGAAGAATAGGTATTAATTCTTCTTGAAATGTTTGGTAGAATTCCCCTGTGAAGCCATCTGGCCCTGGGCTTTTGTTTGTTGGGAGATTTTTGATGACTGCTTCCATTTCCTTAGTGGTTATAGGTCTGTTCAGGTTTTCTATTTCTTCCTGGTTCAGTTTTGGTAGTTGATACATCTCTAGGAATGCATCCATTTCTTCCAGGTTATCTAATTTGCTGGCATAGAGTTGCTCATAATATGTTCTTATCATTGTTTGTATTTCTTTGGTGTTGGTTGTGATCTCTCCTCTTTCATTCATGATTTTGTTGATTTGGGTCATTTCTCTTTTCTTTTTGATAAGTCTGGCCAGGGGTTTATCAATCTTGTTAATTCTTTCAAAGAACCAGCTCCTAGTTTCGTTGATCTGTTCTACTGTTCTTTTAGTTTCTATTTCATTGATTTCTGCTCTGATCTTTATTATGTCTCTTCTCCTGCTGGGTTTAGGCTTTATTTGCTGTTCTTTCTCCAGCTCCTTTAGGTGTAGGGTTAGGTTGTGTATTTGAGACCTTTCTTGTTTCTTGAGAAAGGCTTGTATTGCTATATACTTTCCTCTTAGGACTGCCTTTGCTGCATCCCAAAGATTTTGAACAGTTGTGTTTTCATTTTCATTGGTTTGCATGAATTTTTTAAATTCTTCTTTAATATCCTGGTTGACCCATTCATTCTTTAGTAGGATGCTCTTTAGCCTCCATGTATTTGAGTTCTTTCTGACTTTCCTCTTGTGATTGAGTTCTAGTTTCAAAGCATTGTGGTCTGAAAATATGAAGGGAATGATCCCAATCTTTTGGTACCGGTTGAGACCTGATTTGTGACCTAGGATGTGATCTATTCTGGAGAATGTTCCATGGGCACTAGAGAAGAATGTGTATTCCGTTGCTTTGGGATGGAATGTTCTGAATATGTCTGTGAAGTCCATTTGGTCCAGTGTGTCATTTAAAGTCTTTATTTCCTTGTTGATCTTTTGCTTAGATGGTCTGTCCTTTTCAGTGAGGGGGGTGTTAAAGTCTCCCACTATTATTGTATTATTGTCGATGTGTTTCTTTGCTTTTGTTATTAATTGCTTTATATAATTGGCCACTCCCATGTTAGAGGCATAGATATTTACAATTGTTAGATCTTCTTGTTGGATAGACCCTTTAAGTAGGATATAGTGTCCTTCTTCATCTCTTATTACAGTCTTTGGTTTAAAATCTAATTTGCCAGCTTTCTTTTGGTGTCCATTAGCATGGTAAATGGTTTTCCACCCCCTCACTTTCAATCTAGGGGTGTCTTTGGGTCTAAAATGAGTCTCTTGCAGACAGCATATCGATGGGTCTTGTTTTTTAATCCAATCTGATACCCTGTGTCTTTTGATTGGGGCATTTAGCCCATTTACATTCAGGGTAACTATTGACAGATAGGAATTTAGTGCCATTGTATTGCCTGTAAGGTGACTGTTACTGAATATTGTCTGTGTTCCTTTCTGGTCTATGTTGCTTTTAGGCTCTCTTTTTGCTTAGAGGACCCCTTTCAATATTTCTTGTAGGGCTGGTTTCGTGTTTGCAAATTCCTTCAGTTTTTGTTTGTCCTGGAAGCTTTTTATTTCTCCTTCTATTTTCAATGACAGCCTAGCTGGATATAGTATTCTTGGTTGCATATTTTTCTCGTTTAGTGCTCTGAATATATCCTGCCAGTCCTTTCTGGCCTGCCAGGTCTCTGTGGATAGGTCTGTTGCCAATCTAATGTTTCTACCATTGTAGGTTACATATCTCTTCTCCCGAGCTGCTTTCAGGATTTTCTCTTTGTCTCTGAGACTCGTGAGTTTTACTATTAGATGTCGGGGTGTTGACCTATTTTTATTGATTTTGAGAGGGGTTTCTGTGCCTCCTGGATTTTGATGCCTGTTTCCTTCCCCAAATTAGGGAAGTTCTCTGCTATAATTTGCTCCAATATACCTTCTGCCCCTCTCTCTCTTTCTTCTTCTTCTGGGATCCCAATTATTCTAATGTTGTTTCATCTTATGGTATCGCTTATCTCTCGAATTCTTCCCTCATGATACAGTAGTTATTTATCTCTTTTTCTCAGCTTCTTTATTTTCCATCATTTTGTCTTCTATATCAGTATTCTCTCTTCTGCCTCATTTATCCTAGCAGTTAGTGCCCCATTTTTGATCGCCTCTCATTAATGGCCTTTTTGATTTCAACTTAGTTAGATTTTAGTTCTTTTATTTCTCCAGAAAGGGTTTCTCTAATAACTTCCATGCTTTTTTCAAGCCCAGCTAGTATCTTTAAAGTGATGATTCTGAACTCTAGATCTGACATCGTACTAATGTCTGTATTGAGTCGGTCCCTGGCAGTTGGTACTACCTCTTGTTCTTTTTGTTGAGGTGATTTTTTCTGTCTTGTCATTTTTTCCGGAGGAGAATAGGTGAATGAGAGAACAAAATGCTAATAGGGTAACAACGTCCACAGAAAATATGCTCTAAACAAATCAGAAAAGACCTGAAGCCGGGGGAAAAGAAAGGGAAAGAAAGAAAAAAGAAAAAGAAAAAGAAAAAGATAAAAACAAACAAAAATAGAACAAAACAAAAAAAAAACAGAATATGATCAAATATGATCAGGCTAGTGCCTAGATCAGTGCCACACACTAGATTTTGGGTGTATTTTGGTCTGTTAGAAGAAAGTGCCTCCCAAAATTTTAAAGAAAGAAAAACTTACATATGTACAAAAATAAGGGTTGATATGATGAAGGGATGGAATATGACTGTAAAGATGAAAATTACAAAAAGTTTTATAAAAGGAATTGATAAGAAGTTGTTTGAAAAAAGAAAGAAGAGGATTTTAAAAAAGGGGGGGGGAGAGAATGTGATCAGGCAGGAGACTAGAACAAAGCCATACACTAGAGATTTAGGGTATATTTTGATCTGTTAGAAGAAACTGTATCTCAATATTTTAAAGAGAGAACAACTTATATATATATGCCAAAAATATGGGTAACTACTATGAAGGGATAGAATATGACTCTAAAAATGAAAAATAAAAATGTTTTTTAAAAAAGGGATTGATACGATGTTGGTTGAAAAAGGGAAAAAGAAAAATTCAAAAAAAAAAAAAAGACAGTTAAAAAAAATTAACTTTGAAAGACTAAAGAATCATGGTAAAAAAAGCCATGGATTCTATGTGCAGTATTCCCCTAGCGCTGGAGTTCTGCCGTTCTCATTGATCGGTAAACTTGGTCTTGGCTGGCTGTTCTCGGTGATCTTGTGGGGGAGGGGCCTGTTGCCGGAGGTGGAATTGCCCCGCCCTTGCCAGGTCCGGGCTAAGTAATCCTCTCGGGTTTGCTCTTGGGAGCTTTTGTTCCCTGCAAGCTTTCGGTACAGCTTTGTAAGAGGAGAGTGAAAATGGCGGCCTCCCATCTCTGCCCCGGAGGAGCCGAGAACTCGGGGCCCCACTCCTCAGTGAGCCCCCAGAGAAAAGCAGTCAGTCACTCCCAACTCCTCGGTCTCTGGCCGCACTCCGTGCTCACCAGGCCTGTGACCGAGCATTTCTATCTCTGCCACCCGACCCCATGTGGAGTCTCCAAACCCAGCAGATCCCTGCAGTGCGCTCCCATGCCGTTCCTCCCGGGGGAGGAAGGGGAGTCTCCCCGGATCTGCCGCTTGTTGGGTCCCTGCTGGAGGAGCAGTGGCCCAATTGTGCCACGGATCACGGTTTATGACAACCCCGAGCTGAGAGCCCGCGCCTCGGCTCCGTTTCTGCAGCCGGCTTCCCCGCTCCAATACCTGGGAGCTCTGCCACACTCGGGCACCCCCGGACTTTCTGTGACCCCGAAGGTCCTGAGACCACACTGTCCCATGAGGGTTCCACCCCCCGCTTAGCCACTGGATCGACGTCCCTCAGTGGAGCCGACTTCTAAAAGTTCCGATTTTGTGCTCCGCTGCTCTATCACTTGCCAGAAGCGGCAGACGGAGTCCCCCTCCCCCGCCATCTATCCTCCCGAATATTGCCTTGGATTCTCTTCTCCACACGTCCTACCTTCCAGAAAGTGGTTGCTTTTCTGTTCAGAGAGTTGTTGCTATTCTTTTCTTCAATCTCCTGTTGAGTTTGTAGGTGTTCAGAATGGTTTGATCCCCATCCAGCTGAATTCCTGAGAGCAGATGAAATCCAGGTCTCCTACTCCTCCACCATCTTGCTCTGCTCCCCGCTACTATAGTTTAGATAAGAGTTAACATGTACAGGGCAAAAGTGGAGAGATTGAAGCCTTAATAATGAAAATTCACATCTCACATAGTTCTGGTGGGTCGGGAATTCAGGAACAGCATATCTGAAGGTTCTGGTTCAGGGTTTCTCATGAAGCTGTCACAGAAAGTTGACAAAGGACTGTTGTCATCTGAAGGCTTGACTGGGGCTGGAGGTTCCTCTCCCAACATGGCTCACTCACATCAGTTTCCTGCTATGTGGACCTCTCCATAGGCTGTTGATGCTCTCATGATATGGCATCTGACTTTCTCCAGAATGAGTGATTCAAGAGAGAGAGAAGGAGAGAGAACAAGACATAAGATGCTATATATTTTATAACGTAGTCTCAAAAGTCACATTCCATCATTTCTGAAATATCCTATTGGTCATGCATGTAGTCCGATCCAATGTGGGAGGAGGTTAGACTATAGAAGAATGTAAATACCAGAAGGCTGGGATCCTTGAAGGTTCTCTTGGAGGCTGGCAATGACAGTCTGACCTCAGGCCCCAATAGTTCACATTTTTCACACATGAAAAACATATTCACCCCTCCCTAATGCTCACCCAAATCTCATTCTATTACAACATCAGATTGAAGTCCAGAATCTAATCATCCAAATCTCATTTAGGTGCAGGTAAAAATTTGGGGTGCATTTCCTTAAAGGATAGCTCTATGAGTGCAGGTCCTCTTGATCTGAACCCCTGTGAAGTAAGAGACAAATTATCTGCCCCCCACGCAATGGTGGGACAGGCATAGGATAACTGCTATACACATTTTTGTTCAAAAAGGTCACCAGAGCAATTCTGAAATCTAGCCAGTTAAATGTTGGAATTTCCTTTATTAGTACTCAGTCTTACTCATGCCAAGGAATGGTTCTTGACTCTCCATGGCTCTTGCATCTGCCCTACTGCCTTACATTGGGCATGTAACCCAATCAAAAAATGAATGCATGTCACTGGATTTTAAGGATTGCTTTTCGGTGCAGTGTAACCTAGCCCTTCCTGACTTTTAAAGTTACCAGACAGGGGAAAGGAATTTAAAGGGAAGGTGGAGAAGCCTGCAATGGAAACTAAGTAACCAGGGAGACAGAAGGAAAATGAACTTAAGGATTAAGGAAGAGAGTCTTCCAAGAAGTGGGGAGTAATCAATAGTGAAAAATACCTTTGATAGGTCACATTATGGTAGTGATTAGGTTTTTAGGTTTAGGAGAAAGACGGTTTGGGGAAACCATGGGAAGGAGTCATTTCAGTAGAATGGAAAGCTCAGAAGCAGATGATAATGGATGGAGGAATAGCTAGGAGGTAGAGAATTCTAGGCAGAAAGTACTGGCCAGTGGCAGCAGGAGGGGAGCATGGGTATTGGGAGGTTTTGTTAAAATGAGAGGGAATGAGCATTTTTAGACTTACAGAAAGGAACAAGTGAAAAAGGAAGAAACCAGAGACAAGAAGAGGTGTCTAAGAAAGCCAACGGGGGATGGGATTCAATGTCGGAGAGAAGGAGGAGCGCTTCTGCCATAGTTACAGCAGAGGAGGAAAGGGCGGGCATTTCTCCCAGAAGTGTCTGCTGTAGAACAGGAAGGCTGGGCAGGACTGCGTATGTTCAGGTTATAGTGAGAGGTCCTCATGACTGGCGGCTTGGCTGGCCTGGAGGGTAATGGGAGAAAACTGAGGGAGGAGAATGGGAGAGTAGGGAAGCTGGGGAGGGGCTCGCACTCGAAGGGCCTAGAATGATGCGTTTGGGCCATATCTTGTGTAAAATGGAGATTTGTCCAGGGATTTCAAGCAACATGTTGGCACTTCCCTTTCAGACCGGATTGGTGACCTATTGCCCATGAAAGCTGAGGGAAGAGGATGGCACAGACAGTCTAGTATCTTGGAGGGCTGTGGGGTGTCGATGCCACCAACCTACATAGGGACTACAAGGGGAGAAATAAGATTTGACATTTATTTTGGCAACCCTGGAAGATATTCAGATTTGCTGCTGAGCTGGAAGAACCGGGCTCCACATCACTGATGTGAAGTGGACCCAGCAGTTCAGAGCTTCAGAGCCAAGGGCCTGTCAGAGCTCCCCCCCACCCCTTCCCCAGGGCAAATTTAACACTGAGCAAAATGTTGATGCTGAAAATGGCTTTCTACATCAATGGGGTTTGAGATGAGCTTAAAGGGGAACTTTTTCTGCATCTAGCTGGTGTCCAGCAGAACCAAGGGAGAAATGAAATCCAGGCAAAGTTGTCAGTTTCTACAGACAGAATCACTGAATATCAGAATCAGAAGTCATCTCAAAGACTGTTATAGCCCTGGTGTCAGTGGAAAAGTGGGTTCAGCAATATGACCTCGGGTACATCACTTGCTACCTGGGCCGCAAATTCATCAGGTAAAGTAGTGATGGGAAAAGGCCTAGTTTAACAGGTTGCTATAAAGACCAATGATTCTTTTGTTTTCATTATGTATATGGTGTTTACAATGCTGCAGACACTTTTCTGACCATTTCACAAATGTTAACTAATTCAACCCTTATACGCCATTGTGGAGGGTAGGACTATCACTATCTACATATTCAAAATGGGAAAGTGAGGCCCCAAGGAGGGAAGGGATTTGGCCAAAGCCACCTAGGTTTTCAAAGGTGGAGCCAGGATGAGCACCCAAGCCTCCTGACTCACAGACTGTTCTTTTACACGCTTTCAACTGAATAAACACAGGCATGTTCCAGCTGCATCTTCATGTACTGGTACAGAGCTTGTTTCCAGGATATGGCTGGTGCCTGAGGAAATGGTGGGAACATTATGACATTTCTATTAAGGTTTCAGGAGCATCCTCTCCCCAGGCCCTCAGCCTGGTATGTGCTGATGTTGTTTGCTCCACCCGAGGGGGAGCTAGATACCCCAGAGACAGGTTGGCTTTGCAGCAGCTGGGTTAGGACGATTGGCTGAGATTGTGGGACACCATGTTCTGGGAGAACCACCACCTGGAGTGTACTCTTTCTGACTTTGTTCATCTTAAAAGGATCCACATTGCCTGTCTCTGCATTGTCTCCCGTTCCCTCTGTTCATTTATTCATTCATTCATTTCAGAGAAGGTTCCTAGCTTCAGGGAATCTGGACAGAATTTGAAGCAATCAATATTCTCCCATTTATGCATTAGATAGTAGATACAAGAATGTGGACTCGACATGTCTACTGCAGAAATGGAAAAACAAACAAACAAAAAGGTTAGTGACCTTAGCCTTTAGGTATAAACATGAAGAATGCTAGAATCAGGGGTCAGAAAAACTCAGCGTCCCAGAGTCATTATAATCAACTAAACAAATATTGTCAGGGTTGTTAGGACCCTTAAGCCCCATCTGGTCAAAGTGTCCGTTGGACGCTTGGAGCTCCTCCGCCCCTCTGTGGAACAGCCATGAACAGGCAATGTGCTTGATGCCTCCAGAGATAAGCCCTTCACTCCCTTAGGTGTTGGTCAGATCCCCATCCAGAATGGGGATTCTGAATGCTAAAGAAGCTCTTCATCGCTCTGAGTCCAAAGATTTCTTTCCGTGCTTTCTACCTAATAGGCCTAGTCCCAAGTTACTAAAAGAGCGATTCTATAGGATCCCTAACTAGTATCCTGGACAATAGAGTCTGAGCTATTACCTTCTTACAGAAATCTCTCCTGCTGTTTCCTTGTTTAAAATGGAAATAGCTGTCTTTACTTTCACCATCAAAGTCCTTTTCCCCCCAAACTTCAAATAAAGTACTTTCATGATTTCAAAGCTTTTCATATTCTAAATGACCTAATTGTTTTATCGAAAGAGAAAAGAATGGAACCACCCAAACCCTTCCACATGCAGATATTTGGGGAACACCTGGTACCTGGGAAGTATTAAACCAGGTCCTGGTCACAGGAGGAAATGATTTGGATAATCACATCTGGTGCTGGACACCATCATTCTGCTATTCTGCGTGGACCCAGGAACCAGCCCATGTCTCAGATCAAAGGAGCGGTCCGGACCGCAGGGGAGCTGGTGGGAAATCGCTTGAAGGGCGGCGGCCAGAGAGTGACAGGGAATGGGCAGGAAAGCGGGTTTCCCAAGAACGACTGGCTACATAATTTGCAGGGCCTGGTGCAGAAGGAAAATGTGAGCCGCTCGTTGAAATTATTAAGAATTTTAAGATGGTGCCAGCAGAGTGTTATGCCATGTGTGGGCCCTGGGCAACTCTAGGAGCCACACCAAACTCCCCATACAGGCCAGGGAACCCCAAGCCGTGCAGGGCAGGCGGTGCCGAGAAAGACCTTTCCTCATGCACCCCTATGGAAAGCTAATGGGACCAGGTCTCCTGGCTTTCTCTTGAGTGCCTTTCTTTTTCCGTTTACAGTATTTTCTCATTTAAAGGCAAGAAGGCAATTACTGACACAGATGAGATGAAACACACATCCCTTCCCACGTGTCTAAAAGGAAGTGGTGTACACGGTCAGGGGAGAACGACATCTGTCATCCAGTTCCAGGGCCCACCACCCACAAGCCACCTCCTGGCTCTGAGCCACACTGTCCTCATCCCTAGAGCAGGAATAAGAGAGTGGAGTCATCTTCACCATCACAGGCAGCATTAGATAAAAATAATGCCTGTAAAGGGTTTAGCACACCTGGTAATAGTATAGTCAATAGTAGTTTGTTGGGAAGAAACTCTGGGAGAGGAGTGTGAGGAAGATGAGGAAGGCAGGGAGGGAATGCAGAAATGGAACAGAACACTCTTCTCTCCTTCTCCCCGGGAAGGCTTGCTCATCCTCTAGGTCTCAGCTGTCATTTCCATGGGGGAAGTCGCTCTTTTCTGAAACTGCTTGTCCCCTTCCTCTGGGCTTTCCTCTGTCAGGGACCTCAGGATGGGCAGCAGTGGGCATCTGCTTTCTTTTTTGCCGCTAGATCCAGTGCTCCTGGTGGAGATCCTCCGTGCCATACCCACTTCCATGTCTCCAGGGACTGGCCCCATGCTGGACCAGGGGAAGTTCTCTGTTCCCACTTAACAAAAGAAAGAATGAAGGAGAGGGGAGAAAGAGAGGAAAGAAACTTGAGTGATTGCAGAGAGGGAAGACCTGCTATGCACTGTCTACCGGGCGATTGGTTCACTGTGGCGTTGCCTCGTAATGGTGAGGCCAGCTTTTCAACACCTGAAATCACTCAGGCTCATCTAGCATCCTCACTGTCTCTCCACAAGCCTCAACCTGTAGCCCCAGCTGACCATAGGGTCTTCCTCGGAAAGGTGCAAAAGGAAAAACATGGAAGGAGGGGTGAACAAGGTTGGGGGAGGCAGTGAAAGAGAGGGCTGTGGAGATGCTGCCCTCTTCCTGCCCCTTGCCTCCCCACCATCCACCAAACCCCAACCCTGGGCCCAACAGAATGGGAGGCTCAGGGCATCCCTGGACAAGGCAGCAGGACAAGAGAGAGAGGCAGAGTGAGGAGAGACACCTGAAGGGACACAGGTGGGCGTGGGCTCTCAAGGGGTTTCAGCAAATGACCTGTGGTTGACAGGGGAGGAGTGGAGGCTGAGGTCTGAGGTCGGAGTCCAGGGCTGGAGAGCAACTCCCCCTGGGAATTAGGAAGATGTGGAGATGGCTGGGAAGGCAAGGCTGGAGCTGGGGGTTGGAACACCTGCGTCAGTCCCTGCAGTGGATTATCAGACCCGACTTTCTGGAACATGCAAACTAGATTCTCCGTAGGCACCTGAAATGGCCCACACAGCCTGGAGAGAACTTAGACACTTATGACCCTGTGGCTCCAAACTTGACCCTCTTCATCTCCACTGCACCCTTTCTACTGCTTCCCAGAGCCCTCATCTCAATTGAGGGACCACATCTACGTCATCCGAGCCAGAAAGGCCAGGCTTATCCTTCACTTTGCAGTCAAATGCTCTACCACTGAGCTATACCCCCTGGCTTATCCTTCACTTTGACCTGCCTCACCCTCCCATGGACAGTTCTCTCTTCTCGGCTCTACTTTCCCATTCCGCAGGCACTGCTCCATTCAGGCCACCATCATCTTGAACTTGGAGTATTACAGCAGCTCCTCTCCCTCTGTCCTTCCCTTGGCCTCCCCTCATCACTCTCCTGGGCCACAGCAAGTGACTTACCTACAGACTGTCCTGACCATGTTCCTTCTCAACTAAACCTGGCCATGCCTCCTTCAGTGTTTACAGCAACAACTCCTTGGCCTGACTTTCAAGGCACTGTGTGATCTGTCCCCAGCCTACCTCTCAGGCCTCAGCTCTTCCTGCTCTCTCCTCATAGCTCAAGCATCAGCCACAGGTCAAATACCTGTGCCTTTCACACCTCCATGTCTTCGTCTAAGCTGTGTCCTCTGCCGGGAATGCAGTCCTAGTTCCATGTCTACCTGATCATTTCCTTCTTGTCCCATTTGAAAAGCCCAGCTAAGATGTCCCATCCTCACCCACACCTCCAATGGAGCCTGCTCCCCAGGACTGGTTTGGAGCCCTAATCACCTTACATGCTAATTAGTGGTCCGTGCCTGTCATACCACTCCCTGGAGGCTTCGTGCCCCCCGAGAGGGAAGCCTGCCTTGTTCATTTCAGACCTCAGTGGATGGTTGTTGATCTGAACTGCTTTGCAATATGTCTGGCACCTGATGTTGGCCGTGGCTGGGGTGCAATTGCCTAATTAAAACGTGCTAGAGACACTCTGTCTCTCCTTGCATCAAATCTGCTCTGGCAGGTCCTCCGGGGGCAGAGAAAATATTAGCATGGACAAGTCCATTACTCTAAGTGGCACATCAGAGGCTTGTAATTAGGAGATAAACATCTGGAGCACACATATTTCAGCAGTCAGAGTCCATACCGAGCGCCTGCCGACAGTCACAGAGAATGGGTTTCAGGTCACAGGGCTGTTTGTCAATGCAGTTACAGGATATCTGCACGCCTGTCTGAGGGAGTGTGGACAAGCGGGCAGGGAGCTGGTGCGTCACCTTCTCCTGGCATAAGCCTCAGAGATGTGAGTTCCAGAAAGTTAGAGCCACTGACTCAAGAGGAGGTCACTATGGCCAACTTAGTAAAGGGCCGTCTAACTATATAGGACATGGGGGAAATAATTTCAGCTGCTCATGGGATGCCAGCAAGACCCCACCTTGTCAGGGGTTCCTTTTTCCCTTGGGTTCCTGTTCCTCCACTGCCTGGTAGTAAAACCCACTCAGTCTCAGGCAACACTTTACAAAGCTCTGTGTCACGCCTGGTCCCATTAAAGGTGATGTGGGAAACGATGTGGCCAGAGTTACCCAGGAAATGAGCGATGAGCGGCAAAAATAGAATCCATCCTGTCTGTGTATTTACAGCCTCTTCTCCCCTTGAATTGGTCTGTAATGGGCAGAAGAGTGATCACCTCCCGGAAGTTCATTCCACCCTGAATCTCGGAATGTACCTTTTTTTTTTTTTTTTTTTTTTGGTATAAGGATCTTTACAGATGCAATTAAGATAAGGATCTCAAAATGAGATTATCCTGGATTAGGGTGGGCCTGACATCCAATGACCGGTTTCCTTATAAGAGACAGAAAAGGAAAAGACACACAGTGAAGATGGAGGCAGAGACTGGAGTGGTGAGTGGAGAAGCCAAGAACACTGAGCACTGCCTGTAGGCACCAGAAAGGAGGACAGGCACAAAGTGCATTCTCCCTCCGAGCCTCCAGAAAGAACCAAACCCTGACAACATCTTGATTTTGGATTCCTGGCCTCCTGAACTGTGAGAGAAGACACGTCCATTGTTTTAAGACACCTAGTTTGTGGTGATTTTGCACAACGGCCCTACGAATGCACATTACCTCAGTCACCTTGCTGTCAGTGGCAGGTGAAACCCCCTAACACCTGCAAACTATTAAAAATTACTTTTCCTTCCATTTCATTCTTGCAAGGAAATAAAATCCCCTCAGTGCCCTTTCTAGATCACTATCAAGGAGGATAAAGTCTAACAGAGAAGATGGGGAAAATATGTGTGGATGGTCCACTCTGTGCCCCCAGTAAGAAAGTACTATATCATCGTACTTAATCACTGAACCATTTAGCATGATCGGTAGCCTTCCAACCCTATTTTATAAATGAATCAAGCAAGATCTCCAGAGTAGGATTGGAACTGCGTCGACCGAGAGCAAACGCTATGTTCTACAGGACTGAGCTGATGTTCTTTTGATCTGGACACCACCAAGGGTGTCCAGATCAAGGGTCCATAGCCACCCCTGAGCACGGGAGCCTGAACCCCGAATTCTCAGAGAGCCTCAGCCCTGCTCATGCTGTACCTCACTGCTCTCCCGAACTCTCTTCTCCTTCTTCTATAGTTTGCCTGGGTCATGGGCAAACCTCCTCTCCCCCGCATGAGTGCTGTGGAGACCCCAGGCTCCCCCCAAGAGTCTGAGGAGCCCAGTAGCCTGGCGTCATTCAGTCCAGAGACAGGGTTTGACTTAGGACTTCACCCTTGTTCAACTGCATGCAAATAAATGGCTGTACCAGGCTCCCTGCAGAGCAAGGGCTCCATCTCACTCAGCCCCTCTGCTCCTCCATGTCCCCTGGTGCAAAATGGGAATGAAATAACAGTCCTTAATTTGGACGGGGCTCAAATTTTGCTTCTCCTGCTTTGACCACTTAAGTCACTTTCTGTCCCCGAGTCTCCCACATCCTGTGTGGGGCCCGAGCACCAGCGAGCGACTGTTCACTGACAGAGCAGATGAAAGCCACACGCGGGGAGCTGTGCAGAGGTTAGTGGCTATTCTCAACAAATTGAGTCGTATTTGATTTGGACTGTTTCTTCAGCTGCCACAATATTTTTGACAGCCCAGCCTAGCACTTAAAAGTGTGGCTCTGGAGCCAGACCGCCTGGGTTGAATTCCAGCTCTGCTATTTACTAGCAGTGTGGTCTTGGGCAAGGAACCTAATCTCTGCGTTCCTTAGTTTCCTCATCCATAAAGCTGGAAAATGCTAATACGGATCTTCCTTGACTTATGATGGGGTTACATCCTGATAGACCCATTGTGAGTTGAAAATAGTATAAGTCAAAAATGCATTTAATACACCTAATCTACTGAACGTCAGGGCTTATCCTAGCCTCCTTTAAATGTGCTCAAAACACATTAGCCTGCAGTTGGCCGAAATCATCTCACACCCAGCCTGTTTTATAATAAAGTGTGGACTATCTCATGTGACATATTGAATACTGTCCTGAAAGAGATAAACAGAACAGTCGTGTGGGTACAGAATGGTTGTGAGTTTATCGGTTGTTTGCCCCTGTGATCACACGGCTGGCTGGGAGCTGGGGCTGCTGCTACCCAACCTCATGAGAGAGGATCACACCACGTGTTATTAGCCTGGGGGAAATTAAAAATTCAAAGTGGTTTCTACCAATTGCGTATCACTTTTGCACCACTGTATCGTCAAAAAACCATAAATCAAACCATCCTAAGTCAGGAACCATCCCTCCATAACTCATGGGGCTATTGTGAGGAGTGAATGAGTTAATACACATAAAGTGCTTATCATAGGACCTGGTACTAGGGTACACTTCGTGAATATTGGCTTTTTAACATTTAACATTTTTCAAAAATATATTTTTGGATTCCAGTTACTTGGCAGTTATAGGAAATGACCCAGACCTGGCCTTGCTGTTCTTTTGCAGATGTCACTTAACATTTAGACTGGAACTAAGAATGTGATTCCATAAATTGTAGGTTGGAAACAATAACCTGATGAGATTCTCTCTGTGAAAAGTAAAAATGGAAACTGGACAGGTGGCTTGGTATAGTGAAGTCTTTACCTTGAGCCAAAACTCTGACACAACAGGCTGTGTGCTTTTGGACAAGTCACTTCTCTTTTGTGAGCTTCTGCTTACTAATCTATAAAAGGTGCACCCAGGTATGTGTGTGTGTGTGCGTGAATTGGGCGACAGGAGGGGTGGGGAGATACTGAGGTTGACCCTCTCAGCTGATGATGCCCGATGCCAGCGTGCCCTCTCCATCTGTAACCTCGAATATGTATCAGGGACAACCACACAGACTGTCCAGTTCAAGCCAACAGCAAGACAAGGACCAAGCAGCAGGCTTGGCAAGGAAGGGACAGATCTGCTCAGGTCTGCAGACTCAAGCAAGCTTCTGACACAGCCAGGGCTTCTCAGGGTCCATTGTGGAGGCCAGCAAGAGAACAGGGAGTGGGGACGCTACCCAAGCCATGCTCTTGTCAGGAGCGAAGGGGGGCTCGGGGAAATCCATGAAGGTCATCAGTGTCAGAAGCTCAGAACATACCAGGGCTGTGCTTGTCCTGCTGACACAACCATACAAACCCAACACTTTTCTGTAGGTCTAGGCTCTCTCAACCTTTCGAACAACCATTATTGATAGCCTCAAACCCCAAGAGTGCCAATCTATGCAAGGAACACCCTTTCATTCCCTGGGTCCTTGGCGCACGGCATAAAGAAGTGTCACAACCACACGACCAATTTGCAATGTTGGAGTTGAAGAGTGGGGGTCATTTCATTTCCTGGTTTCTGTTTCCTCGTCTGTCAAACCAGGAGGATGGATCAATCAATTGCTAAGTATCTTCCAGCACTGGGACTCTATGATTTTAGTTTTTCATGTGAAACCTCAGTTTTCATTCTAAGAGTCCCAGCTCACACAAAATAGAACATTTTCCTGTAGTTTTCTTAATAATTCCAAAGGGAAAGTCAGCCTTTAGTAGGTGCCCCTGACCTGAAATAATGTATATTCACTTGGCTGCTTTGTTCATAAGGAAACTGGCAAACACTGTTTCACCTGAGGAACACATATTCTGGAATCCAAGGGCTTGGGCTTGAGAAGTCTCCTGACTTTGCTTGAGGTTCTGTCTATCTGTCCTCAGCCTTTTCACACCCCTGTGTGTCCCACCCATGAAACACTCAAAAGCCAGTGTGGACGTCAGTCTCCTGGGCATTTCCTAACACTGTGTTCCCAATCCTGGCTTGATTTGGGGCTTCCCAAGCTTTTCGATTTCTGACACCTGCTTCAAGTCCTCCTTGTTCCAAGGACCCATTTGGACAGGCATCCGGGGATGCCAGTCTGAACTTTTCAGACTTGGCTCAACCCCCGCCCTCCCCAGACTACCCTAATTCCAGCAGCACAGAACATTCTACATAAGAGTTTCTCATCCGAGAAACCCCTCCAGCCTCTCCCCTTCCCGCCTCCCTCCTCCCGCTCCGGGAAGGGCTTTAGTAGTTACCTTATGTCAGTGGGGCATGATACTACATTGCCTAGCAAATGTAGAAAAGGGGGCTTTGTAAATGGAGACGAGCCACCTAAGCTTTTTGGGTTTGAGTGTACTGGTTCAGAACAGTGCAGAAAGGAGCCGATGGGGCTGGGTTTTCCTGCTGGCCCGTCCTGAACCTGGAAGAAAGCAGTCCCCCCCACCCCTGCAGTCCTCGCCTTTGGAAAAGGCAGATTTCAGAATGTGCCAGCTCTTTGCCTCAGAGGGGTCATGATGCGGTTCCTCTTAATACAACAGGGAATTCAAAACATACAGTGTGGCATAAAATATCAATCCAGCCCAGACTTTGAGTGCCGTTGCATGTTGGAAAGGAAAGAGGGAAGTGGTGGGAGGGGGTGTAATTTGTGTGGAGGAATGACAGATGTGGTTGATCCACTTTGGATTTATCTGCCCATCTGGACTTTCAAAAGAAAAGAAAGTGGTGTGGTAACAATTTCATAGCAAAGGCCACAGGCTGGTTAATCTTCAGGGATTTTTTCGAGCTAACTTCTGAAAACGTCGATTTGGCCTATTGATTTCATATTAATTGGCTCTGACTGGCTGGAGCTCCGCCAGAGAAATGCCGGCACGCCGCACACTGCAGTTGGTGATCCCACCTTCTTTGGGGCCCTCCGGGGTGCAGCATGGCTGGGTGGCTTCTGCCGCGGCACGTGGGCACTCTCCTAGGAAGCACTTTTGGCCAGACTCGGGGATTCGGAAATGGAAGGAGAGTTGATGATGAGGGAGAAAAATGAATCCTCAAGGTGCATTACTAGCTATCCCGGAAACTGAGCCCACTTCATGGGGGCCGGGGGCCAAGTTGCTGAGCTCCAGAAAGAGAGAGGGTCAGCAGTGGGAAGGGTTGGGGGGGAGAAAAAAGGACTGAGGCAGAGAGGGACTCAGAACAAGAAAAGGAGAAAGAGAGAAAGGGAAATGAAACACCAAGAGATGCAGAGAGATAGTAAGAGGTGGAGACGGATATGTAGAGACGGAAAGAGACAAAGTCAGAGACAGAGAGAGGGAGAGTCAGAAGTAAAAAGAAGCCGAGGGAGACACAGGGAGAGACACAGAGGACTGCAGAACAAGAGGGATGCGGAGATGGTGAAGCATATTCACAGGGATGGAGACCGAGGGTGAGGGATAAGGGACTCATCCTGCCAAGAGAGAAAGCATGGAAGCACGGGGAGGTGGCTCGAGTACAGAGGTGAGGGGATGAGAGTAAAGGGAACTCAGGCAGGGTCAGCTCAGCCCCAGAGAACCCCAGGGGCCTGAGAGCCAGAGCCCCCAGAGCCCCCTTTGCAGGCCAGCCGGCTCTGTGGGGCAATCCCGTAGGACCTCGGCCCGTAGCCCCCCAGGAAGGCATGCGGGGCCTCGGTGCAGTTCACATCCGGGGCCTGCAGAACCGGTTAGTGTGTTGTGGGACGGACCGATGACTGAGTCGTGAAGAACTGAAAACAACACAGGAGAACAAAGTAGGGAGGAAGAAACCCACAGTAATATTTTGGAATCCTCATTTCCTACGTGCAGTTGCTAAGCAGTTTCCTGCTGTGTGCGCTTCTTGCGGTCTCGAGAAGTACAAGGACTATGAGAAAAGCAGGTGTCAGGGAGGTCTGCTGTGTGGTCTCTGAGTGCTCTGGAGCGGAGGGGCCATTCTTCTCGGGGGGCCAGGAGAAATGCAACTCTCCTGAAAATCAAAATAAAGAAGCATTGACCTCTGAGCCTTCAGAGCCCAATTCCCTTCAAACCACCCACCACAGGGGAGGAAAACGGTGGCCCATCGATATCTCAGGGATCTATGGTCACCTAAGTCAGGAAAGTCACGCGGGCTTCTCTCCCTGTGTTACTCCGTAGGTCACTGGAGCCTCTCCTGCTGGACCCCTGAATTTTTGGGACCAGTACAGCACGCCCCAGGAGTCTCTGCACCTCCAGCCTGGGCTGTTTTCCTCAGACACAATTCTAACTGTCTCCCCTGTGGCCAATGTGTATCCTACCCAGTTCCTAGCACAAAGAAGGTGCTCAGTTTGTAGTTAATAAATAAATGAAAACAGCAGCATGATGACATCATAGATGATTTTCAGGATCTGTGCGTCTGTCCCGGTGCCTTTGTATCACAGCTGAATGAACTTAGAAACAAATGGGGGTGAGAGATACAAGTTCCCAGTTTGTGCTCATTCAATAGCAGAAAAAGTCTTGGTCGTTTATAACCCACAGTTTTACATTGTTTTCAGGTTTATTCTCAACTCCCCACACCACTGCCTTTGCTTTGTTGTAGCTTGATGGGGATACGCCATTGCTCAGGTCTGCCCAGAGATGCTAGTGGTCGGTGCCTAGAGCCCCCCGCCTCAGCAGATAAGATTTTCATTTATTTGGTACTCTACCAATTAGACTAGAACAATAGATCAACTGGCTAACGTGAGAAAACCAAACCAAGAAAGAATTTATTGGAAAAGTTGAGTGAGTTCACAGGAAGGATAATCAGTCCACAGATACACCAGGATTCGTGGCAGCCCTGTGGACCAAGGTTTCAGGAACCTGTGGATGGGAACCTCCCATCTCAGCCCCTGGGAAGAGCGAGCACTCATCGATTCCCCCTTGTGGAATTGTGTCCAGAATTTCTGCAAGAGAGCCTGAGTGATGGAGATGGGTCAGGGGTCTCCTCCTGGCCAAGAGAGGAGAGAAGCTCTTAAAAATTCCACCAAGACTGACTCTCAGTCCCACAAATACAGCATGATGAGAAGGAGCAGAAATTTCCTAATGAGCAATTCGAGTGACGTTGAGAAAAAGAAGGGAAGGGGCCCTGGGGAGACAGCAACACCTGCTCCGGGGGTTCTGTGACCCTGCCCGTCCTCCAGGAGAGCAAAATCACACCTTGCTGGGAGGTCATTCATAAGCAGCAACAAGCAGGCAAGGATCACCAGGGCCCCAACGTAGAAGGACAAAGAGGAATACATGATAGGGGGCTGGCTTTTTCTTTGCTTTGATTGTCTGGAAACCCCCATTCTGTATAGACCAATATGCTTCCCTGCATCAAACTTACATGAGAATATAGGAGGGTATTTTCAAAAAATAAGTCCTAGCCATTCAACCAAGTGAGCTTACCCTTTGGCAACAGTGACAATGTTCCCAGGGCTGAGATGGATCAGGGTAGGCAGGATCGGGTTCCTTAATGTCTCAGTGAATTCCCTCTGCTCTCTGTTCCCCACTACCTTGTCCCCAACTCTTTCTAATAATAGAATCTGCTGTGAATGCCATGGGGATTCCATTGTGCTTCCCATTTGCAATATTCCAAAGGCTTAGTTGAAAAAACAAAACTTTCTGCGTAGAAACCCAGATACCACTCCCAATTATAAGCATCAAGTTTGAAACTTGGCCGATCTTCAGGCGGAACACCTGGGCCATTCAGGCTGCTGCCCGTGGCTCAAGGAATGTGCCTCTATTTTAGTACAGCCCACACAATAATTAAAAGGACAATTTGCTTCTACATAAAGAATCACAGAATGCAGCCCCAAACCACATAAAAGCTGTTTCTGCTCGCACTGCAGTTTGGCTCTCCCTGGCCACAGTCTGTCCTAGGAATAGTGGCTGCTTTGTCTAGTGACTTCAGGAGCCACCAAAGTGGTGGGAAAATCCCCGGGTCCTCTCCCTTACCTTGCTCCACCATTCCCAGGCATCCATTCAGAACCATAGGTTGGCCATCTGCAAATTGGAAGTAGGAGTATGAACTCTGCCTTTCTCAGGGTTTGTGGGACAGATCAAAATGAAGAACTGTGTGTGAAATCACTTCAAACAATGTAAAGGCTTTGTACAAATCAACAATCTATTGCTTTGACTTCTGTGAACATAACACTAGAATTTCTCCAGAAGTACACACAATAAGCAGATGGGGCAGAATTCAAAAGCACCTTGGGAGGAGGAGAAAAGAATATAATTCAGAAAGCACCAGTAAACTTGTGAGTTCCACACTTGAATGCAACCTCAAGTCAAGGGCGTGTTGGCAAATATTGAACACCCAGCTCTCTGGAAGGAAACAAAAGGTCTCAGTTGGAGCAGTGACAAATTTTCATGGGGTGAATACTGCCAACCACAGCCAACATCAAGATATCAACATGACATCAACTGCCTAGCAAAATTCCTGGGAATTTGGCAAATCTCTCAGTCTCTGTCTGTCTCTGTCTCTCTCTCCCCCAACTTTGAGCTGGGTCCAGCACACCACTGTCTCAAGTCAATACCAAAGTTGTCTTCCATCCCAGCAACCTTATCTAGCCCTGTTCACCTGCTGGATTTCCAACAGAGCCCCCAGATTGACTAAAGCAGAAAGGGATACCCCTGGTGAGTAATCCTCCTCCGTGTTGTGGGTATGAGGGAGTTTGCGGGAACAAGCCCCTTTTCCACCGTGATAGTTGGTACTCGAGGGCCTTCCCCCTGCTGGATCTCCACTGACCAAGGCTCCCAGGCTGAAGCTCAGACTAATCCACTTGACCCCCTGGACTAGGAAACAGGAAGGTCACATCACATTTGCATGTTTCCTTTGCTCATTCCTTCAGTCTGTCTTTGTCAAGCACCTCGCGCATCCATCCTTTACAGGCACTGTGGCTCAAAGGGTCGGTAAGTTATGTTGTCTTCCCTCAAGTGAGGGAACAATGATAATGCAATAGGAACAGCGCTCTGATGGAGAGGAACACAACATTCTAGAGTAGATTCACCCAGGCTGGGGAGATCAGAGAAGACATTCCAGTTTGGGCATGAAAGAAAAAGCATGCCTACTGCTGATAAACAGCATTTGTAGAGCGGTGTGGAGCTGATGGACTCAGATTGAATCTGTCACCTTGCTGGATGCACACGGCAGCCTGGGAAGCAGAATCAGCGAGGGCTCTCACTTTCTTCCTCCCATCCTCCCAACCAGCAACCTCGGGTGGGAGAAGAGAAAACAGGAGCACCTTGCTTTGTGGAGGCTTTACCAACTGATGGTAAACTGTTAAGGGCTTGAGTGGGATCTTGCTTCTTCTTAAAATTAAGAAACGTGCTTCGGGTCAGTTCCTAATTGGCATGTGGCAGCTTTGGTCTCTGGAGGATGCCTCGAACTGTAGTGTTGGAGCCCATTTAGAAATAGCCACTAACTGGGCATTCTTTCACGATTTCAACAAACAATAAGAGATTTTCTAAATCTGCTAGTACACTTTCCGCCAAGGGGTAAAAACTGGAGGCATTGCAATGGTCCAGCCTTCAGTGGCTTTTGGAACTAAAAATAAGAGGCGAGTTTTGTTGTGCTCAGTTTTTGACTTCCCTCTGGGTATTCGAGAAGTGGGGATCCCGTGCCTCCTTTGGAGAGCGTGGTGATGTCGCTGACACCAGGTGAAGGTGTGGGCAGCCGACCTGCACCTGCCCAGTGAGCCCCAGACCCCCACCTGCAGTGAATCCTTCTCCCTGGTTCTTCTGCACTAGCTGTCTCCATTTATTGGCGACTGTGGAGTCAGGCGCTCTGGCGCCTGTCTTCCTTATTGGTGTCCACCTGGCAAATCTCTCCTCAAGGATCACCTCAGAGGCAGCTGGAGTGATGTTGATTCCCACATCCCCCAGATCCTGGCTTTCTAGGTGGGCTGTGACATCGGGACACAGGAAAGCTGAGTGTCTCTCAGATCTGAATGGTGCCCCTGAAGGATCTGCTGACTATCAGCAAACAACTAATCAGGCAGCTGTTCAGGACTCCCAAAAAGGATGGATGTTCTCTGTCTCTGTCTCTCTCTCTTTTGGCTTATGCATGACTCAGAGATGCAGCCCAAATCCTCCAGTAGTTAGAACTGGAAAAAGAAGTCCTTTCCAGGGCCCCAGGAATTCCTGCTCATTGGTCTTACTGCAAAGAAGTCTGTGGTTTCAGGCATGAGAAGCTGGGGCTTAGGGAAGGAGCCCCGATCCACTCCACCACGCCAAACACATATATCCCAGGAAAGCCACCAGGCAGCTCCAAATGGGAGGAGATTTTAGCCCCAGATTCCATCCAGGGCAGGAATTACTGCACAGGAGAAATTCTTTCTGTCATGCAATTAAAGAGTGGCGGTGTCTCTCTGTTTTCTGGAACTTTTTTCAACAAATAGATCTAGAACAGCTTGGATGATGATGATGGATTTGGGGAAAGTCGAAATGGGCAGTCTTGCCTCACTTGCCTTCTGGTTGCGTCAATCCAGATTTGGGTACTTTTCATTCTTTGAGAGCAATAATGACACATGTTCCTGTCTCAACTGCATTATTTGGGAGTAGAAGTCTGCGGACAGACCTGTCTGTAAATGAAATGCACAGCGCAGGGCCTGAAGCATGTAGAGTATCTTTGTCTGATTTTGTGCTTGATTTGGTGAGAGGAGACAGCTTGGAAGTCCAATGCTGAGCCTCGGTCTTTGGTGAAATGGGGATGTGATAACAATCTTTTTCCTGTTATCCCAGTGGCATTTGGGGGAAGATAAAAGGAAGTTTAAGACTGTGAACACATCTATAAACTGTAAAATGTTGTACACATGAGGGGCACATGAGCCTGGGAATCTCTCAGGACCACTGTGGCATTTGCGAGGTAGTAGAAAAGAGGTGGTGCTTTTGCTTTTCCTTCTGAAAGATATGAGTACTTTCAGTGATGGGCATGCTGTGAAAAACTCCTGAGTGCATCTGTAATATTGTGGTTTATAATAAATAGATACTTGGTCTTCATTCCCCTTTTTGGCATAGAACTCCTAAACCTTTGCAATTTCCTAATTGTTGTAAGCAATAAAGGTGTCTTTCATTACGTTAATGAAGCAACTTTTGGACCACCCCTAGGTTCCCTAAGCATGGGAGCTGATCACCAGAGCAATGTGATTACAGGGTTGGAACTTTCAATCCTACCCTCCCTGGAGCTCTGTGGAGTGAGGCGTTGGAGATTGGGTCTAATCACCTGTGGCCAATGATTTAATTAAGCATGCCTATGCAATGAGCTTCCATAAAAACCCCAACAGAGGGGGTTCGGAGAGCCTCCTAGTTGGTGACCACATGAAGGTGTGGGGGGAACAGCGTGCTCTGAGAGGGCATGGAAACCCCTGTACTCCTTCCGGCACACCTTGTCCTACTCCTCTCTTCATCTGGCTGCTCCTGAGTTATTTCCTTCTATAACAAAGTGGTAATCTAGTAAGTGAAATGTTTCTCTGAGTTCTTCCAGCAGCTCTAGCAAATTAATTGAGTGCAAGGAGGGAGTTCTCACAACCTCTGATCTGTAGCCAGTCTGTCAGAAGGACAGGTTTGAGTGGTGAGGAGCATTCTTGTAGGACCGAGCCCTTCACCTGTGGGGTCTGATGCTATTTCCAGGTAAACAGTGTGAGAATTGAGTTGAATTACAGGACACCCAGCTGGTGTCGGAGAATTGCTTAGCATGGAGAGAAACCCACACACTGGAATTGGCAGTAGAAGGATAGCATCTCAAGCAGTTTCTACATATAGGGTATGTGGCAGAATACCAGAGGCTTGATGCCCACAGGAGATTGGAATAGTGAGAGCTATCCAACTCATCCTTGTAGCAAAAACATTCAAACAGTGGTGTCTGGCAAGCTCTTGGAGAGATGGTATTGAGTAAAGAGTTCTGGCGAATGCCAGGTAGCCATCACTTGGTACAGGCTGGAGATGGAGGGCTGAAGCTCAGAAAGACTAAACAACTTCTACAGATTATTGAAGGAGAGAGAGCTAATCTAACCTGTGTCTCTGACTCCAAAGGCATGATTTTTCTTTGCGAAGGTGAAAGAGCACTCACAAGCTTAGAGAGGTGGTTTTAGTGTTCCTATAGAGCTCCCAGATCATCTGCAGCTCCTGCTTCTGCTTCTAGAAGTCTGCTTCTAGAAGGATTCATTCATTCATTTATCCATTTACTCACTGAGGAGAGCACTGAGCAGACAAGGGAAGCAAGGAGAAGACCCTTGCCCTGTGGGAATTCGTCTGCACATGTGGTGTGATGGGTGTCCAAATGGGATCTCTAATAGGGTCCAGGGGAAGACAGACTGATACTGCTTCTTTCAAAATGATCTAACCATGTTGCAATATATATCTGCAAACATTTTGGTCTTTAAGAATTAAGTGCACAGGCCCACACACACACAAGCTCATGCCAGCTGACTGAGTGACAGGAAGTGTGGACAAAGGAAGGAGTTCCTGATTCTTGTCAAAAAGCAGGAAGGACAGAGGTGCTGGGAGTTGTGAAATAAGGACAGCAAATTTCACTGAAAATATATGCAGGAGATTTGTCCATCCTTGAGAAATCTCTCTCTGGCCTGGTTTCATTTTCCTTAACTCCATTCTTTCCCCTTGGCCTTTTCTAGTTTCTGCTCTGCCTCCATGTTGCAGAGAGAGTACAGACACATAATATGGAAGTGAAGTTCTGTTTCTGGCCCCTGCTTTCCCCCAGTCCCAGTTCTGATGCTCTCCTGCTGTCTACACTCTACTGGGCCTCTGTCCTGCCTTCAGTGTGTTGTGTTTGGGGCGGCCGCAGGCACGTGGGTTTGAATGCTACTTGGCCCTGCAGTATCGTGTTGGCTCAAGTGAGTTAGTTATTAGCCTTCTTAAGGACTTGGTTTCAGAGATCATGATAGTCACTCTCTTGTAGGATGGTTTCGAGTTTTAGAGTTAATACACTTAAAACGCTGAGACATGAACTGGCGCACATTGGGTGCCCAGCCAACGTGACCGTAGTTATGTGGTTGCTGCCGTTTGTCACCACGGGTGCTCTCACCCAGCGCCTGCTTCTCTTCAGCCCTTCTCCCATCTTTTCTCCCCACATACAATTTGCATTCCAGCTGTGTGGACCTATGTGCGGTTACTGGAAGTTACCAGTAACTCCAGACTCTCCTATGCCTTGGGGCATTTGCTCAGGCTTCCATTTTGGTAAACCTTTCCCATGTTGCAAGTTGGCTGTTGTTGTAACAAATTACCACAAGCTTAGCGGGTGGAAAGAACACACATTTATTACCTTACTGTTTTGGAGGTCTGAAGTCCAACACAGGGCTGCATTCCTTTCTGGGGGCTCTAGGGTACAATCCCCTTCCTCACCTTTCCTAGGCGGTCGGCAGCCCTTGGCTCACAGCCCCTTCCTCCATCTTCAAAGGCAGCAACAGCGACTGCGGGTCCTGCCCCCACATCCCTCTGACCATACCTCTGTCTCCGCATATCCCCTGGAACGTAGTAAGGAAAGGAAGGTTCTCCATTTTTAAGGACTTGTGTGACGAGACCTGGAAAATCCAGGCCAATCTCCCCACCTGAGGTCTTTAATCTTAGTCACGTGCACAAAGTCCCTTCTCTTCTCTGTGAGGCTAGGGACTAGGACATAGACATCTTTTGGGGAGGAGAACATTATGCTGCCTCCTACACCTATGAAATTCTTGCATTTTCAAGACTCATCTCAGACATCACTTCTCTAGCACTTTCCAATTCCTCCGGCAGAACAAGGGGTTTGTTTGTTTGAAAATATGCTTCTTTTGTATGCTTTACCACAATATTTTGCAGTAATTGGCTTAGATAATTGCTGATCCCACAGAATTTTAAGAGCTGAGACTGGGTTTTGTTCACATTTTTCTGTTCCCGGGGCCTAATATGAGCCTCAGTAATGCTTGTTAAATAAATGCAACTTCCATCTTAAGACCCAGCACTTCTCTGCCAATGGAATACTACCCAAAACTGGAGGCATAAGATCTGGTTTAATACTTAATTATAATAACTAATAACTTTTCTGTATCTAACTTTTCATAGTCATCTCTGTCTTCGTCTTTATTACAACCCTACAATGAAGGCAAATTGGTTGTCACTTAGCAATTGAGAAGAATGAAACTCAGAGAGGTTAAATACCTCGTCCAAAGTCATTCATATAGCTATTTATTGGCAAAGTGGAGAATCTTCAAATCTAAATTATAAACCACATCAATTTTTTCTATTTTTTAAAAAAAATTTTTTTTAGCCAGAAAAGCAGTATTATGATGATGAGGCATTCATCCTGGGAGACACTTTGAAATTGAAACCTCTTAACGGCTAAAGAGTCATTAATTTGGAGCAATTGGATGGTGGGGTAGAAAAAAAAAATAGCTGAAAAGGGTACCTGGGTGATTCAGTCAGTTAAGCATCCAACTCTTGGTTTTTGCTCGGGTCATGATCTCAAGGTCTTGAAATCGAGCCCCACATTGGGCTCTATGCTCAGCTCAGAGTCTGCTAGAGATTCTCTCTCTCCCTCTCCCTCTGCCTCTCCCGCCTCCCATTTGTGCTATAAATAAATAAATAAATAAATAAATAAAATATTTATAAAGATTAACTTATAATAATTACAAAAATAATGGGTCTATTTCAGAGAGCTCTATGCATAAAAAATATTTATTTCACAATGCTATATAATTAAATTACAGAATAACTTAAAGTTCTAGCACAAGCAAACCAGACATGAGTTCTACTCTAATAGAAATCATAAGAGAATAGAGAAATGCACTCGAGTGTTCCCAGCACAAGGTAGTGTGACATGCCATGAAGAGGCATGATGTGGATCTGTGGGGTCTGAAATGAGTATGCAGGTTTAGCTGCAGGAACTAGAATACATGTTATAAAGAATCTTTTATGCACCAGCTTAGTGGGTGGATAAGAATTGAAAATGAGTAAATTCACTCTTGTATAATTGTTTGGAAATAATTCCTTTGGCTATTCAAAATGCTTCTTCCTCCAATCAGGTAAAAGATCGATCTAATCATTGTGCTTGCTATCATTTATTTTCTTATTAATTTTTTTTCTCATAGATAAGGCAAAATAAAGTCTTCAGTCACTGTCTGTAATCTGAAATTCCCAATCACTGGCCCTCAAATGAATAAGGCTTCACAAACACTTTTGCCTTCGTGGTCCAATAGGGATCTTTCCCAAACAGGGAGAAGTCCGGTGATCACCTAAGCACACTTAATATAAAACTGTAACTGGGCCTGGAGGAGAATATTCTGAAAGCTCATGTTGCAGTGTATATGAAGGATGTTTATTAAAAGACTAAACATTTTCAACCCATCAAATATATTGACATTGGCGAGTAAAGATGTGCTCTTATGTAAGAAAGGAATGAAGCATTATCCCATTTCTCAGACCGTGCTGAGCATATCGATGACAGTCTCGTAATAGAATAGAGCAGGGGAAACCATCACATGTGCAGATAAAGCCCTCTGACTCCCTCTATCTTTGCATCACACACAGGGCCAGACTAGTCCCCTGAGCTCATTCACTTCCACAGATCTTTGCCTTTTGCCTTGGTTATCCTTTTCCATACCCTTGAAGACCCTTCTCAAACGTCACTTCCTCCGTGAAGCTCTCTTGGTATCCTCAGCAAAATGAATTGTCTTTCTCTTGTGTTCTCATAGTCCTGAGTTCATTTCAATCCATCGTTAGCTCTTTTTCCCCACTAGACAGAGTTTCTCAAAGGCCGAGTGCCCTTTTCATTTTTGTAGCCGCTGATGGTAGCAATAGGGCATGACATAAAGAAGGTGCTTAATAAATGTTCGCTCGGATAAGTTGTATGACAGTTTAACATCATCATTCAAAAGGCCTGCCCACAACCCCACTTCCCTTTAATGACTGTGTGTATAAATACGAGTACGCATATAAATCTCCCACTGTGTCATGGAATTTCAGAAACTGGAAAGTCATAATTAATGAGACGCAGATATACAATGTATGAAATGTGCAAAATGGCCAACCTTGGAGTCAAGGAGGTACCGCACCCCTTTCCACATTATTGAGACAAAACTACTCCTTGTGGCCACATTTGGGTCATATCTGTAATTTTTACCAGTGTGCTTAATATTTTATGATTCAGTTATCTTTGCAATTAACACAGTGATTCCTGCCTCACTAAATCAGAATTGGGCTGGATGCCAGGAGTTCATTTTTTGGTTACTTTTTTGAAACTCAAACCATTTTCCCAAAGAAACTTTTTTAAACGTGTAGCTTCCCAAACTTCCCTGTGAAAATCTATTTAACTCCTTTATTCTCACCAGTACTTTCAGTGTCACTGAGTAGCTGACGGAAACGTGCTTGCTAATGTAGAAATAGTAGCAGGATGGAGAAAGAAGCAGGGATGGAGCAGGTTTATTCCTTGACTTAATTCAAGTGTCAATTCCTCTAGGAAGTATTTCCTCGCTCCCTCCAAGATGGGTTATGGACCTCATTGGTTGACTCCTTCAGCTTCTTGGGCTTGTTTTTCTCATAAGCCTGGAATCCTTGGGTGCTGTATCCCCAGGGCCAAGAACAGAACCTAACATCTCTCAGGTTGTGAATGAATGAATGAATGAATGAATGACCAATTCTGGGCACTAGTAACTTGTAAATCCTCTTGTATTGGTTACGTTCTTTGGTAAGATGCTATAGAAACCAACTGAGGCCAACCTAAGTAAAACATGGAATGTACTGGAATGAGAGAATTGCTCAGATCTGCAATTGGACGTGCTCTTGAGAGACTCCAGGCAACTCCAGGCTAGGTAACTAAACAGGCTTTTCAAGTCACTATCTTTTGGGTGACTCTTAACCATTTTATTCAGTCCTCATGTGACTCTGCTTAAGATTCAAATTCCAGGATTGGCTTCATGGGGTTTAGGAGAGGTGGGGGCATCTTGATGGGTTTATCAGGACTCCATCCAATGGAAGAAAAGTAGTTCCCCCAAATAAAAAAGGGAGATGGGGAGAGGAATGCAAGGCAGGAAGAAACAAAGCAGCATTTTGCACCAGCTTATTTTCATTAGAAAGAATATCCCACTGTTCTATTTATATAGACTGTGGACACTGAGGGTCACCTGCAAGGTTGTGCTTCAGTTTTTCACACAGCATCTCCAACCAAGATAGGACTTCTCCAGTAACAGGGATTGCCTTTCTCATCCACTCAGTCCAGCCTTTCAATTTTTCCTCCAGAATCCTCTGGATGTTAGGAAAAAAATGTCTATCTAGCTCTATCCAGCTATCTAGTGCTCTATCCAGCTATCTCTCTATCCATCCATCCATCTGTCCATCCATCCTTCATCTGTCTGCTTTTTTTTTTATTGAGTTGAAATTTGCCTCCCCAAAACATCTGCCCATTTCAACCCCCTCCCCATCCCAGGACAAATTGGCTACTTCTTCCAGAGGCCAATCTCTGAGCCTTGACTTGGTGCCTTTAAAACTATGTGACCCATATCTCCCCACCCCATGGCCACTACAGGTACAATACCTCTCACTAGGCAGGGCTCACATTACTGCTCACACACACTGCTCTGCTTTTGGCCCCTTGGTGCTTTCTAAGGTTCATACCTGTACCTCTCCCTAGCTCTGCGCACCCTTGACTGTTTCATGTACTTCCGCCCACCTCTCCCAGCCCCTGCTGCCAGAGCACCCTCCTCACCAAATATTCTCATTCTCTCTTGCATCAAGGGTGTTGGCTTTGCCATTAGGTAGATCTTGTTCCAATCTGGCTCCAAGGCTTACTCTTCATATTTCCAGAGAGCAAATGCTTCAACTCTCTGAAACTCAGTTTCTTGATCCGTAATATGACATAATGCCTATGTTTAGCACGTTGCTTATGAATTGTACGGGATAATGGGTTTAAGAAAATTGTCCTGGTGGACGCCTGGGTGGCTCAGTCAGTTAAGCGGCTGCCTTCGGCTCAGGTCATGATCCCAGGGTCCTGGGATCGAGTCCCACATCGGGCTCCTTGCTCAGCAGGGAGCCTGCCTCTCCCTCTCCCTCTGTCTGCCGCTCCCCTGCTTGTGCACGCGCTCTCTCTCTGACAAATAAATAAATAAAATCTTAAAAAAAAGGAAACTTGTCATGATACTTTGAAAATAGGTGATTAGCAGATGGTAGCTGTTACAGTTGTCTTTTTAAATATTGATTTTATCATTTACAAAATTACAAAAGTTATACTTTATCCTTTTACATATAAGTGTATAAACTTCTGAAAGATTCTCTCTGAGAATGGTATTGCTAGGCCAAAGAGTTTACACATTTTCCATTTTAGTAAATCTTAATAAATTACTATTTATTGAAAATAAGCATTATCAATTATATTCATAGCCACAGTATGTAAGAGTTGCTACATCTCCACACCCTTACCATAACTTGATGTTTTTAACCTTTTTCATGTTTTACAAACTACATGGGCTTAAAGAGGGATGTGGTAGATGGCTTTCTGTTTTGCTGATTACTAGTAAGGATTACCATCTTTTCCTGTGTTCAACAACCATGTGTATTTTCTAGTCTGTGAACTGCCTTCTTATGTCATTTACCTATAATTTTGATTGGATCATTTGTAATTTATTGAACAGTTGAAGCTCTTTATATATTACTCAGACTAACCCTTTGTGTCCTATGTAACAAATTTTTTTTCCCAGTATGTTTTCTATCTTTTAATCTTATTCAGGTTCTTTTTCCAATGAAAAAAATTTTAATTTAAATTACCATATTTATTGTTTTTTGTCCTTTTTCCTTTTCTTTATGCTGTGTCTAAGGTTTGCCTATCCCAAGAATATATTTTCTTAAATAGTTTTATAGTGGTTTTTAAACATTTGGGTTTTTAATCCATCTGAATTTATTTTTGAAGTGGTATGAAGTGCTGCATGTATTTAATGAATAGTCAGTTGCTGACTTAACATGTCCCTTTTATGATATACTAAATTCATGCTAAATTATATCCTTGAGGTAATTTCTAGGTTCTCTATTCTCTTCCACTGAGTTAAATAGATATTTTTGTATCAATACCAAAAACTATTTTAATTACTATAACACATGTGACATATTGTATAATGTTATACATATATTACATATCATTTATTTCACATATAATCCACATACATGCACACAGATTCAAATTTGGAGGTAGAAATAAGTCTATGGGATTTCAGAGGTGAAAGAATTTATTTGTAATTTGGGAAATCAGAGAACAATTTGATGGGGAGGTGACCTTTGAGTTGTGCTTGAGGTAGGATTGATCATGACTGACAAATCAAAGTGCATTCCAAGAAAAAGGAATTGCTTTAGTCAATGACAGAGGCAAGAAAATATGGGTTATGACCCATCCATCACCAACCCATAAGAGTAAGTATTGTAGTTTGGTCAGAATATAAAGAATGTTTGGAAAGGAGAGATGTTGGAAATAAAATTGAGAGAGTTGGATCAGGGCATCATCAGAGAAGCCCCAAGGGTCAGGCTAGACAGGATGCACCCTCTTGATTCTGGGCCCAGGAAGGAGCCCTGGAAGCGGTTGGCCATGGCATGACCTTGCCTGGGCTTTAGAAAGATGATGGGTTGGGGAGTTGATTCCAGGGAAGCCAGGTAGGGAGACCGGGAGAACAATCAAGTCACTGTTGCAGAGATTTGAGATTTTCTGCAGAAGATGAAGAGGCCTAAAGAAGTGGTAGTCAAAGAAATATTTCAGCATTATTTTGGTCAGCATTTTCTATTTTGTTCCTAATATACTATATCATAAGGAACTTATTGGGGATTGCAGGGCCAAAAGTCTTAATATTTTTGCAACAAAGAACAAAAGGCGACTTTCCCACTTTTTTCTCCCGAGAGGCCTCTGAGGTACTTCAAGTACTACGTTTTGTGCAGTGTGGGTGTTCTTGTAACAGACCATCTTTTAGGAGAGCAGTTCTGGCCACAGCCTCTATCTTGTTCAGGGTTCTCAACCTTGGAACTACTGACATTTGGGGCCTGATAGTTCTTTGTTGTGGAAGCTATCCTGAGCATTGATATTCAGTAGCATCCCTGTCCTCTATCCACTAGATGCCAGTAGCATCCCCCCGCCAGTTGTGACACCAAAAATGTCTTCAGATATTACTAAGTGTCCCCCGAGAGCCCCTCATCTAGTGGGCCCTTGAGCCAAGTTCTCTCTGGGTGGACTGGTGGCAGGCGTAAGAGGTTAGTGATGCTGAGATGGTTGACAACACTTGGACTTCAGTGTTGGATACCAACCCAACCCTGCTACTTAGTAGCTTTAGATCCTTGGACAAATCCCATATAAGCTCACTGAGTTTCAGTCTCCTTGCCAAGAAAATGAAGGTAATACTAACTACTTCATAGCATTGTTTGGGAGATTAGATGAGATGACGTGTGCGTAAAGAGACAAATGCAGTGCTTGGCACGCTACAGCTGTTCAATAAATATGTGCTGACTCAGATGCAATTATTCTCATCGCTCCAATGTAGTTTTTCTCCATACAAAGGGAGACTTGTATCTTTGTTGAAAAATGCTTTAAAATGCCCACTCTTCAGCTCAACCTAAATTCTAGGTTTTAGCATCTCACTCCTCTTTTATACAAGGCACATGAAGAATGTTAAGTGATAGCCAATAACCTAGGGTACGGGCCCATCACCAGTCCACTTGGGAGAGCTGCCTCCATGTCAACATCTGAAACAATATTGTTCTGAGAAATACCACAGGAACCCAGCATAAACCCTCACCCTGGATGGGCTGCTGTGGCAGTTCCATTAAGATTAGAATCTCTGGGGTATTAAGGATGAGAGTGTGAAGAGCTGAAAACAGTGGGCCTTCATTTTTCCCATGAAGATTCCAGATAGTAATTTCCTGTGAAGTTTTATGCCTGTAACTCTTTTTCTATCATTTCCTCTTCCTTCTACCTCTTGTTCTTTCTTTACTAAGAGTTGATTCTGTCTGCTCAACCTTTACTCTCTTCCTCTCACCATCTTCAGGAAATTTAGCATTTTTATTATGGGTTCCATTCCCTGCTATCCTTCACCTCTGCTTCGTATCAATGTCTTCTCTACCTCTCAGCAACCCTCTCTTAACTTCTCATTACATATCTAGTATTCACTTATTTTTTAAACGTTATGCTCCCTATTCATAATTTTCAAAGCAGAAGACTTGAATGTTAAATTTCTTTTTTATATTTTACTCATGTTTTAATAATGTGTAAATTTTCAAATCTTCCTGACCCGAGGAGAAAGGTTTCCAGCACTCTGACACAATTCTCCAACTTCATGTCTTCCCCTCATCAGTGCTCTCGCAGAAATCTGTCAGGATTGTTCTAAGAAGTTTTTCTTAGCAGCTGGTTTAGGCAGAGCTGGGGGGATTAATGTGCAAGTATGTGAAGAACACTGGGTATTTAGGTAGCACTGTTGTTTCAAGAGTCTCTGCAGAGATTGGCTACTCTTGACAAGACTAGAAATGGAATCACTAACACTCACCTCAGCTGGATTCCTACTAAAAGAGAAATAGTCACCAACACCCCCCCCCCCCCCGCAACACAACCACCCTTCCCTTCTACTTCCTCATTCCTTGTGCTCCCTCTTCAAATATGTCAGGACCCTTTGTCTACTTGACAATTGTCCTGCAGCTGCTGGTGGATGGGGTGCTGGAAACTGAGCGCTGATAATTATCTTGGACAGGAGCCCAGGAAAACCACCTTTTGCACATAGTAGGCACTCATTATGGAATTGAATGGAGGCCATAGTTGCCCCATACCTGGGGGTGGAATTTGTATCTTAAAACAACTCCCCATGATTTAATCTTTAGTACCTTGTACAACATGTATGCACACCAAATAAACACAACACAGAAGGATTTCAAAGAGGCACTGGTGTTTGCTTTTTTGTAGGTTGATCAAACAAGGGTGGAAAATAAGCCAGGGCAATGGTTTAATAAAGTTGTCTCTGGAAAGTGCCCATCAGTTTCTTGGGAAACTTTACTGGTCTGGACCAGGGCCAGGATTTGGGCGTTTTCATGGAGACACCCCCAAACCGTATAGGAGAAGAAACCCAAAACACAACCAACTGAATGGGCACACATCGGTGAGCTCCCACTCTGTTTTTGGAATCCAGGCTAGATACCACGCTGTTTGTGAGCACTTCCTTATTGCTCAGAGAAGGCCCCTTTGCTTCCTCCTCTTTGATCTCACAGCATTTCCTATACACCTTGTTTTTTTCCCTTAATATACTGCATTGTAATGATCCCTTTTCTCATCTCTCCTATTCCTTGAAGGCAAAGACAAGAGGTTTATTCTTCTCCGTATCTATACAGAGGCTAGCACAAAGTCCAGCCCAGACAAAGACTGATTAAAAAAAAAAAAAAAGGTCCCTATGGAGAGCCAAATCCTATTCACTGTTTTTGTAAATAAAGTTTTATTGGTATGCAGCCACACTCATTTGTTTATGTATTATCACTGGCAGAGCTGAGTTGTTGCAAGAGAG
The DNA here is from genome assembly GCF_964656455.1 of Halichoerus grypus. Taxonomy (NCBI): domain Eukaryota; kingdom Metazoa; phylum Chordata; class Mammalia; order Carnivora; family Phocidae; genus Halichoerus; species Halichoerus grypus. Next base: position 69,944,608 of record NC_135725.1, on the reverse strand, counting down.
AACATATGACCCTCAAGAGCTAAACTACTCATTATCGGGCCCTTTACAGAAAATGTTTACCAGCCCCTGCGCTAGGACACCCAGCCAGTTTAACGACATCAGCCAAAATGGTGCCATAAGAATGTAGGCTAGAATTAGGGAGCCCGGGCTATCACTGAAATGAGAGAGCCCATTCTCTCTTCTCTCAAAAAGACCTTATCTTTTGCTTCAGAAACCTGGAATTCATCTCACCTTTCCTTTTTCCACATTTGGTTTTTATTCTCATTCACCTCTCCAGGGTGTTTCTTCAGTATTTTTTTTCTTTCATTCCAGTAATGGAATATGATTTATCCACTAAATATTCTTTTCTGAAGCATGTTTTGTATCATAGTAAATAATATGAATAACACCAAGTGAAAAAAGCAAAATATGAAATTCACATATGGTCTAATTCCAGCTAATGTTTGCAAAAAACAACATTCAGGGACAGAAAGGAAAAAATACACCATAATGTCACAAGCAATTGCTTCTAGAAAACTAAATTTGAGTAATTTTCACTCTTTTCTTTATCCTTTGATATATTTACAATAGCAATGAATCTATCCTCTCTGCCACGTGTCTGTGATTTAAGCAGTTGTGATTTCAGTGCTTCTGTTATTACATAGACACTGTCTCTAATAGGCCATCCCACATTGCTACATGTTGGACTCACTCATAAATCCTACCTATGATTCATCGACACCATATTTGTGAAACTGCTTTAGATAAAAGTCACTGTGTATGTGGAAAATATTGTTAGCTCTGTTTTTTGCAGTCTCGTAAAGAAAAAAAAAATTCAGGTCATCCCCAAAGTCTAATTTGTGATGTTAATTCTACTCATCAGGTCTGTTCATGAAGAGGGATTCCACTTTTTCAGTTGCTTCCTTTAAGTAAGTTCCTTCTAATCCAGATTTCTAGCTTCTGCCAGAAGCTAAAAGAAAAAGGAGCATCTACAGTTTTGGTGAAGTGGAAAGATATTGGGTATGGTGCCTTCAAAGGTGGTCTCCAACCCCAGCTTTGTTGTCTATTAACCATGTGGCCTTGGGAAAGTCACTCTAGCTCAGAGACTCAGTTTTCTCATCTGCAAAATGGGGTTGGTTACAAATAACTCCCTGGGTTCCTGGGAAGATTAAAGAGAACAGTTTTCATACAAGCATCTACATCAGTCTAGTACTCAGTAGGTGGTTGGTAAATAGTCTTTTATTTTAAAAAGGAATGCTTTTAAAGCCAGTGAAAGTGCTTGTTATGGAAGGAAATGCAAGGTGCTTCCAGTGGAAGAGCTCCAGGAGGAAATGGTACTTCCTGTCTCTCTGACTCAGCCAGAAGCAGGAAGAATGTTCATTCACGTGCTCTACCAGCTATATTCTGTAACCTATTTGAAAGATGAGTCAGGGGACCAGGCCTGCCTTTGCCTCTAATTTGCTATACAATTTAAATGGGCCCCCATTTGCTCATCTGTGACATGAAGGCTCTAGAAGAGAATCTTTGTAAGGTTTTAAATTTCTAATACAAAGATACTGTGGATTCAAAATTTGTGTCATATTGTCCAAATAAGTCAATAAAATTTTTTTAAATATCACCTCTAGCAATGAACACATGCAACATAAGTACAGCACTTTATAGTTTACTGCATGCTTTGTCATCCATAATCCTCAGAAGAGTCCTGGGAAGTGGGGAAGGCAAGTATTATGATCTCATGTAACAGAGAAGGAAAACGGACCCATGTCACATAGTTAGCAAGTGATTGAACCTGCATATGACCCCAGGTCTTCTGAATCTCAACTTCTGCTAATTTTCTACTCTACCAAGAAGAATACATTTCAATACTGTGGTTGCTGACCTTGAAGACTTTAAGTTTCCAGTGAATCCTTAATTAAATTACCCACATATTTTCTGTTTGATTAGCTCTTCCTTGTTCTGCTCTAGAATTTACCAGCATGGAAAATTCATTTGCACAGAGTCATCTTAACAATGTCCCCAGTCTAGATTTTACTGAAGGGGAAGAGAGAGACACTATTCCAGAGTGCAGCTGGTAATGTCACCCACAGCACGCTGAGCAGAAGCTCTCTGTCCCATGACCTCAGCAGGAAACTGGAGGAGAGTCACTTCAAACAGAACTCCCACTGGCTCCGTGCATGGGTGAAAAACCTGCTTTGGTAGAAAGTTGCCTGGACTGGAGGCCAAGTTTAGCTGAGCACCTCAGGGCAAGCCACCTATGCCCTCGGGGTCTCAGTAACCCAGACACATCTGTAAAGTAACGCCTAACAAACTTACCCTTGACTTTAACCAGTAGCGTGTCTATCTTCTCTTCTAAGAAATCTGCCCTGCGTCTTCCAAACAGGACCATGGACCTTGCTCTCTATCCCTACATCATAGACTTTGTCGACTATACTACCTACTTACCTCATGTATTATTATTATTATTATTATTATTATTATTATTATATGTTCACTTATCTATTTCTCCCACTCGACTTGTTAAAGGTAGGGACTGTATGATTTTTCTCTCTCTCTCTCTCTCTCTCTATATATATATATACATATATGTGTGTGTGTGTGTGTGTGTGTATACGTATATATATATTTTTTTCAGTCTGAGCTATTCAAGTCCCAAAGGCATTCAGACTTAGTGTTTGCGACATTGTACCCTAACAGTTATCTTCACAATGGCCTCAAAGACCTGGCGGGACATGCCCTACCCCTTACCTCTCTGAGTCTCCATCTTCTCTTCACATCATTCATCCCACCGTAGCCTCCATGGGCTTCCCCGCCTTTTGAGGGAATTCTTCTCTCTTTCTGCAATGCTCCTCCTGCCGAAACCTGTAGGCTAACTTCATCACTTTCTTCATGTCTTTGCTCTGATCTCACCATCTTAATGACTCCAGACTGACCACCTGCTTAATTCTCCAGCCTACTTCCAAAGCCCCCCGATATTCCTTCCCGTGCTCACCATCTCTTCTCTCCCACAGCACTGTCAACTTAGGACATACTATTTATGACCGTGATTTTCATTTCTTGTCTGTCTCCTTCTCTAGAATAGAAGCTGCATGAGAGAAGGGCTCTATGTTCTGGTCACTGGTCTACCCCACATCCCTAGGAAAGTGTCAGGAGCAGAAAAACTGCTCACATACAGTTGTTGAATTGAATTAAATCTACTTTTTTTTTTCCTGCTGCTTGAGCTATTTAAGTCCCTCAGGACAGTCAGGCTGAGCTCTTCCAATATTTTGGACCTAAGCATTCCCACTGATCACTTTGACTCTCTCTGGTCTTTGTGTAGATGTGACCCTAATGAGGTAGTGTCCCATGGCATAGCTTTGCCCACAGGAAGTGATGAGTCCTTTAATAATACAGAACTCATTTCACTATTCTATAGCAATGGCTTTTGCCTTTTAAAAACAATCTGGTTTCTCCTTATACAATGGTTTCAAAACTGAAATTTCAAAATGGGTGGAGGCCCCTGAAAGGTGAGATGAGCTCTCCTTACTTGGTGAGTATGGGGCTGGAGCAGAAACCCCTTTCTGTGGGCTCACCTTCCCACTTGCATTGTCTTTCCGCCTCTACGAGTCATTAGCTGTGCTAATCACAACTAAAACAAAGCTAATAATTGCTTCTTGGAACGTTGTGTAATGCCGTGGAATGTTGCCACGGGCCTCTGAGAATCAGCCCCTCACTCTGCTCAGAGTAATTTCTCAGGGATTTTAAGTCAGCTCGTCTTTAAGCTGAATGTTTATCATTTTCCATTTTATTGTTTCTGGCCCCTCCCCTGCCTTTGAAGTTTCTGAGATCCTCAAGCACTTGGCTGGTCCCTATACACCACAGGTCTTCTCCCTCAAAGAGGGCACCTGGCCAAGAGAAAGGAATCAGAGCTCCTCTCTTGGCTGTGCCTGTAGAACAATCCGATGGCTCTGCAGCCTGCCATTTGAAACGTGAGCTGTGCTCAAAGTACAGATAATGCAGCATGTTCCAGGGAGATCAGAATACCCCAGTGGGATTGTGGGTGAATAGAGGGGGAAAGTAGTGAGTCCTCCACACACCGTGTAACCCTCTCTTATCCAGACTGCCCTGTTTATGAGGGAAGGTCAAGGACATGGACCCACCTTTTCTCTTTCCCATAACCACCTTGTTTTGTGAAAAGTCACAGAGGAGTTTAGAGCTGGGCATTTTCCATGAAACTATTTGCTTGTTCTTTTCTGGACCATTTGGTAACCTCCATCAATAGTTATCCTTTTCTCAACTTTGAAAATATTAGCCAAGTAAGGAGAGATTTCTTCCCTATCTCCCTCCTCTCCCAGAGTTCTTAGCTCCTTTGACAATTTCCAAGAGAAAGAGTGGGCTCCAGTCACTGTGCCATGAAGAGGCTCTGGATACCTCTGCTCAGAGCCTAGAGTGAGCATTCACACTGAAAAGAAAATGTATCATATATTTGAAGTTTAATTTTCATGAATAAGATCTGGGCCCAGATAGGCTTTATTCTTTCAAAGGCTCAGTCATAAATACAGAAGTTAAAAAAGTTGAGGGCACTGGACCACCTTGTTTATTCCGTCACCCAGTTGACACTGGAGTCCCAGCTACCATGTGCCCATCAGCTGCTCCTCCCATCTCTGTTTGGGTGTTTCCATGGATGGTGAGCCCCTGTCTCCCAGAGGCAGCTGAGTCTATAAACATGCAGAATATTTCTTTGGACTGTTGGTATTATTAGAAACCTGTCATGATATGGTCTGAATGCCTCCTAAATTGGTAGCTATCTCTACCTCCTAAATTGGTAGCTATCTCTTAAAAAATATCAGGATCTCATGGTCCCCATTATTTCCTAGGAATTCCCAAGGAAATTGGTATGCTCCCCACATTTGTAAAGGTAGACACTTGTGACTTTTTCCATCTGCCAGTGCTTGAAACAGTAGCTGCTGGATGGGTCTCAGGACACTTTATATCACCCATGCCAGTCCAGGCTGTTGGTGCTCTTGCTCTCTCTCTCCCTCTCAATCTCTCTCTCTGTCTTCGATCTCTCTCTCTCCTGATTCACTGTGGGTCAAAGTACCACCTTCTTCATATCTCCTCATAGAGATTGCTCTTACCACCCACAGTCTATAATCCCATTCTAGAGATCCCTCACTCCCAACATAGGGATGGCAAGGATCAACTTTTTCCTTCCTAGGAGAGCTATAAGATCTCCCTACCAAACAGGCCCCTTTTATGCCATGAGAAGAGGCTTAGAATAGTTAAAATTGCACCCACAGCCACATACACACACACCATTCTAATATGCAGCATTTGGATTAATTCATCACCTTAGGGCAGTTTCCCTAGAAGCAAACCTTAAGATGACAATTCAGATGCAAGTGATTTATTAGGGAAATGTCCCCAGAAGAACCTATAGAAAAAGGAGTGAGGGAAGGGAAGGAAGGCGCACAAGGGTACAATTCCAGGGAAAGTCCAGCCTCGGCCTGATCCCACGGGAGGCTCTGAAGTAGAAATGACACTTCAGTTCATCCAGATTCAAGGCAAGGGAGCTGAGCATTCAGATTCTTCACTCCAGTTCATCCTGGGCAAAGGGCCACCCAACGCATTGTATCCTGGGTATAGCCCAGGAGCTGTTGAGCAAAATGGCTCCAGTATCCCAAGGGAGCCATCTGTTAGAAACAAAGAGACCAGAAGCCAGAGAAGGAGTGCCTAGAAATGTAAAAGGGATCTGAGGGAATCTGGACAGAGCATCAACATGTCCACTCATTCACCCATGTCACCCCCAGTGAGTTTGATTGGCCCTTAGGCTTTATACATCTCTAATGTGGTATCTCTACAGTGAAAAATGGTCAACAAACCTTTAATGGAGTTCTCAAGGTAGGGTGGGCCTGAGAAAGTTCTGCCTCATTACACACCCCACTGAGTAGATATAATGCAGTTTGGTCCACACAGGCTCTTTGGCATGCATCCACATTGTGATGGACACTGTTCAAATAAATCTTTTGAAGCCACTTTATAGAGGCTGTTGCAAAGCCATGTTTGCTGAGCCTCTGTGTGCATATGAAGTTGGTCATGTCCCCTCTTTCACTAGAGCTTTCTATCTAGCTGCCCATCAAGACCAGTTGAATCGCTTTCTAAAAGACGATAAAGACTTTTATGAGCAAACCAGAGCATGTCTCCCAGTTGTGCAGATGCTGACATTTCTTGGAAGGCAGTGCATGTGTATATGCAAAATTACCCACATAAAGCTCCTTGCAAAGCCAAATACAAACTCAAGTCAAGCTGCTTTTACTTTCTTTACAGTAAATAAACCCAAATCTAGAGAACTATCAAATCAGATCCTTATCTTTGTGGGTATATTCTTCTTTAATTTTCCAATAATAACTACTAGACCCCTGGTGCTCCATCATTTTATACCCAAGAACCTATTAACATGACAAGAAAATCTCAAGGCACTGCCATTTAAGTTTTTACCAGAGTTTTAATGGCCCAACATTAGTTTCTGTTTTCTCTCTTTCTCTCTTTTTTTCCTCCCTCAAGTAAATAAAAGCATATGTTCCTTTCCCCTTCTCCCTCTGTCACCGAAAAAAGCAGGAGAGAGAAAACCCCAAAGAGCAAAGCCCTTAAGTCAAACCAGTCCACGCAAGTTAGTCTCTCATGTCTTTTAACAGAACTTATCCTGTTTCGTCTGACACCCACTCTAATCCCTGGCACAGGGTGGCAAGCATTCAGTAAGGTAGGCTTGCTGGTTCCTCCCTCACTCCCCTCCAGTAACTCTGGCCCCACCAAATTTCTTCCCCCAGTCTCCACGGCAGCCCCTGTGTCTTGACTGGAGAACTTGTTTCACTATTGATCCAGTTGTCCTCTACTCCCACAGAGACCAAGAAATGAATACATCCACATATCTGAGCACTTACTATGTACCAGGCACTTTCTGTCCATCATCTTATTTTAATCCTCACAGGGCTCCCTGTGAAGTAAAATTATTTTCCCCATTTTAGATACAAGGAAACTGAGGCACCAGGAAGCTCAGTGACTCTTCCAAGATCATACAGCCAGGACAGGAGTAGAACTTGACAATGAACTCATGTTTGGCTGTATCTAATAATTTCTGCCCTGCCCCAGTTCCTGTCCCTCACATATGCTTTGGGTCTTCAACTCCCATGTGAACACTGAAGAATGTCAAATATTTCTGAGACCCCACCCACCTTGGTGATCCAACTATGGAAAAACCCTGATTTGAAGCACATAAAATCTATAAAAAGAATCAACAACATGTACTTGGAAAAAAGAAGTGACACCTTCCTTCGTTCAGAAATGTCTGTAATAGACCAACAGTATCGTTGGTCCCCGACCAGACTGAAAGAACTTTTGTTTATGATTTCCACAGAATGATTTTGTCATACAAGTTTTTAAAAACATTTTTAGTGTATTATTCAATCAAATGACCATCCCTATGGCTTGCAACTCAAAATGTCATGGTGGTGAAATACTCATTAGTCACCTGCTATAAGTTCAATGGAATGTGCTAGAACACAGAGTCTGCAAAAGCAAATATAGTCTTGTTAAGCTGTCAGGTCACATAATGTACAGCCTCCCACTATGACACTGTCATCTAAGAAAGGCTTAGACTGTGTGCTTCGCAAACCGAGAAACTGGTTTCTGGAAGCCCAACTTTTCAATGAACGCTCTTTAAAGCCAAGTTAATGTGTTTCCTACTGTTATAACAACGACATGTGAGTCACATACGTGGTTTCAGGATTCCTAAACTGGATCTGTGCAGCTGCTGATGTAATCAGAAATAACCTCCGGGTCTTTGAGACGAGAAGATTCAGGAGGAAGACTGCCCAGCTGATGCAGTTGCTGATTTTCATTTGGTGCTCTCACCAGCATTCCCAGCATTCAAATCTCCTTGGGAGATTATTCATTAATACTCTACTCTCGTTTGGAAAATGTCTTTACTACCAAGGCAAGTATTTCCGGGATTCCGCCCACAAACTTCTCTCCTCTTACGTTCTGGAGGTAGTTTGTGATGGGGCAAAAAACCCGAGGTGGAGTGTCAGGCAGATTCGCATTTGAATTCCAGCTCTGCTGGATTGCAGACAGGTCGCTTAACCTCTCTATCCCTCCGTTCTCCTATCTGGAAAACTGCAAATTATTCCTGCCTCACAGTGTTGCAAGAATAAAGTTAACCAGAGAATAGCATTCAGGTAACAATAGGTTACAATGCAGGCAACCAGGTATTTGGACCCAGGCTTGCCCACAGGGAGCCTGTCTTGACTAAGTCTCTGGGTCTTGAGCCCTGTGGGGCCAAGACAGGAACCTGTTCCAGTTCTGGGTCCTCTAGGTTGTGCCCCTCTCCCCGACCCCCTAACCTAGGGATTGATTCAAACACCAAGGGCCTCACAGGAAGCAAGAGGAAAAGGGGAGAAAGGTAGGGAAGGGAGGTGGCCCTGGGGTTTGAGCCAGCTCTGGCGAACAGTCTTTCCTATGGGAATGCCATTTGTAAGTCCTTCAGGTCTGCGAAGCAGCAGGAGTATGTGATTGAGAATTCTGACCTTCAGAACTTCTGTGAGCAGCCTCTTTGCATTAGAATAAGAAGGGAGATGTCAGCTATAAGGCAGAAGATCATGAAAATGCTACAGTTTCCTCTGGGCAGAGCCAAGGTAGAGAGAGAAATCCTGTTTTCTGAGGGCTGTGGAAGATTCAGTGAGCAGGAAAGAGGGTGTTTTCAACCATCAGGGACCCAGAAGGAGGGAGCATGAGGGATTTGCCCTGAAGACCACATCACAGTATTGGTATCAGTCTTCTTCCAGTTAAAAAGCTTTTCCATACAGACCATGTATTTTGAGCCTCCCCCTAACACTATGAATCAGGAATCCCCTTTTGAGAGATGGGACACTTGAGCACAGCAACCTTGTATGATATGGGAATTCTCTCTGAGATCACACCGGAAAGACAGACCATGTTGTCTCAGTATGATAGGTGCCCCCTGGTTTACACTTCTTTCTTAAATGCATCATGAATTTGGATTATATCCTGAAGACCTGGGGAAGAGCAGAGGATGTTGTCCACTTTATAAAGTCCTTCCATGTTTTCATGGTTCTATTCCCAAAGAGGAAAAATGCAAAAAAAAAAAAAAAAAAAAATGCCATGCTGCATTGAAATTCTGTAGTGACTACTCAATGGCATGGGGTGGCTATGTTTCTTAAAAGTATATTTTTTTAAAAAAATCCTTAAGAAACAGTAAGCATCTTTATCTTATCAAAAGCTGATATGCAAATGAAAAATGCTTCTTTTTCTAATAGTAATAATAATCATTATTATATTATATATATATTATATTATATAAAGCGCTTGTCCTATTCTAGGCAACGTGTTAACTACTTTACCTCAATGATCCCTTCAAGCCCATGCAACAGATATTCCTATCCTTTTTTAAAATCTTTTTTTTTTAATTTTTTTTTATTTTTTATTTTTATTTATTTGACACAGAGAGAGAGACAGAGAGACAGCGAGAGAGGGAACACAAGCAGGGGGAGTGGGAGAGAGAGAAGCAGGCTTCCCGCGGAGCAGGGAGCCCGATGTGGGGCTCGATCCCAGGACCCTGGGATCATGACCTGAGCCGAAGGCAGACGCTTAACAGACTGAGCCACCCAGGCGCCCCTATTCCTATCCTTTTTTAAGAGATGAAGAAGAGGAGACAGAAAAGTGAAGCAAGCAGCGCAAGGACACTCAGCTGGTAAGCGGCAGAACCAGAATGTGAATATAATGCTGACGCCAGAGCCCGTGCTCTTACCCTGAACCGCCGCCTCCCAGAAACTAGACTGGCAGATCACACACATTTTTTTTTTCCACTGAATTATGAAAAAAAACAAAGCCTCGTGAGGTAGGAATGATGACTCTCAATTCTCAGAAAAGGAAATTAAAGTTCAAAATCTTTATGTGCCTTCTCCATGGCTGTCCCACTGGTCAGAGGAAGAGTCAAGATTGAGACCCAGGACTCTGTGCCTCAGACTCTTTCTCCTTTCATACCTCGCATTGTAATTCTTGATGGAAAAAAAAAAAAACCTGTGGGTTAGTTCAGTATTTATTCCTCCACAAGAAGAAATTGCTAAATTATACAAAATCTGACAGCAGGTAGGACTACCCCCACTCGCTGCCAAAAGACTCATTCACTCAGTTACCAACCAATATTTATAGCATAGCAAGTATGCCCCAGGCATTGTCCAGTACCTTGGAGTACAGCATGAGCAGAGTGAAAGATGAGTCTCTATCCTCATGGTGATTCTTGCTGTCTCCCGAATGCCTTTTTCCCAGACCCACTTTCCCGGGATTGATGAAAAAGAAGTCTATCTGTAAATCTCAGTGGTTTCCTACTGCTTTTACCCTGGGACTTCCCATTGCCTGTGACATCATATGGCTGCCTTTTTGGGGTACCTCAGAGCTGTGACCCCAGAGGCTGACTGTAGTAACTCTTTCACAAGTCCTTTAGACCCCTTCCTCACTAGCCTGGATTAGGAGTTTGTCCTGAGCGACTCTCTATAGCCAATACCAAGCAGCAAACCTCAGACCACAGACATGTGCCTTGAAGGCATCCTGAGTGTAGACACCTGCACAGCAAGTCTCTTTGGACCTTCCTCGTGATGGCTTGATTTCTCCTGGAAGAGCACCTTCTGGGCCCTGCGGGATGGACCGCGCACATGAATCTTCATCATTTCTGCTGCCTGGAAGAGCCGTCAGAGGGAGATTCCTTGGTGTGGTGATGAGAGCGCATCTTGTCGTCTGTCCTCCCTAAACGCAGGGAAGGACTGGAAAGAAGCAATCAGTTGGGGTGCCTGGCCACGAGCAGTTTCCAGCTGACTTTGCCAGGTCCGAAGAACTATGACCTAACCTCTGCTTCAAGGAGACTACAAACAAATGTAAACAATCAGTTTCCAAGGCCGCTGTCCAATTCCTGGTGTCTCGGTCCCCTCTGCATTGTAATGTATGTCTCAGTATCCTGGTAACTGCTGAGAGAGGCTCTCAGTCGAGATGACCAATACAGCCTGCAAATCTCAATAGAAGGCAAGGTCCACGTGTGCACATCTTTCTACAGTTAGCAAGATCTGCTATTTCCAATAGCTCACTTAATACCTACGATAATATGGAAAGGCAAGTCTTGCTATTCTCATGTCACTAATGAAGGAACAGAGTTAGCAACAGAGCTGGGGCTGCACACTGCCAGCATGATTCTCCATCTTTTGCTTTATGATAAGATGAGATGATTAATATAATCAGAAGACCTTCCTTGAAAGTTTCTTGTAGGGAATGGAGATTATATAAGCTAATTAATAAATGCATATATTTATATCTATATAGGTAGGTTCACATATATAAGGCATTTAGCTTTTTGCCTGGCACAAAGTAGTCCCTTCAGTAAGAAATAGCTCTCTTTCTCTCTCTCTTTTTTAAGTAAGGCAACATAGTGTAATTATTGAGCCATGGTTTCTGAACTCAGGACAACTTAAAATGATATCATGATTTGGGGCACCTGGGTGATGCATTTGGTTGAGCATCAAACTCTTGGTTTCAGCTCAGGTCATGATCTCAGAGTTGTGGGATTGAGCCGCCTGTCAGGCTCTGTGCTCAGCATGGAGTCTGCTTGAGTTTCTCCCTCCTTCTCCCTCTCCCCTCCCCCTGCATGTTCTCTCTCTCTCTCTCTCTCTCTTTTAAAAAATGATATCATGACCTTGGACAAGTTACTTAACCTCTCTGGGTATTAGTTTCTTTATTTGGAAATGGGAATAATGATTTTTTTAACCTCCAAAACTTCCTAAGTTTCGAATGAGAGTTGTATAAATAGAAGACAGGAATTTGCTCCCCAACACTGAGGTACAAGAAGCAAACCACTACTTTGATAAGGTGGAGTTGGGGAGGAACTCATCTTCTTTCTGGGCTATGTACAAAGATTGAAGGGTCTTTCATGGTGCCTGAAAATAGAAGAATATACTCTGTTCTCAACTCCGTAACTATTCACTGAGATGGTAAAATGAAAATATTTCCATTCTCAAACAGGAAACTCTCTGCCATCATGCTAAACATGAGCACTTGGCTATTTTGCAAGGATCCCACTGACTCTCAGGGGTCAATTCTGTGTCATCCATGCACCACTCTGTCAGAGATCCTGGCACTTCTCAGGAGGCTGCATGAGTTCCTGTCACTTATGGGACCTGCCGAAGCATGCTCCCCCACCCCCAGGCTCTGGGATGAAAATCTCTGTTTACCTTGTAGGGCCAGTTCTGCCTTCTTCTTCACCGCAAACACTAACTTCCCTCAAGAAGTATCGCAAACAAAGGCCTGAGGGTGGGAATAGGTATGAGGGTGTCTTTTAGATGACTTCTCTCTGCGGGGCTGCCGCAAAAAGCTTTTGATAAACTCGCCAAGGTGAGGGAACATGTACTCTAGACAATTGTCCAACCTCTTGCCAAATAGAAAACACAAATTAGACAATATGTTTTCCTGCCAAGAATAAGAATAAGAAGGGGCGGAGGAAGTGGAGGAGGAGGAAAGTGGGGGGGATGAGAAGAAGAAGCAGAGGAGAAGGAGGAGGAAGAGGAGAGGAAGAAATAATATATGTAGTGTCAAGTACAGTACGACATGTTAAAGACACTTAATAAAGGGTGGTATAACTATTGTGCTATTGCAGTTTTATGTTACTGAGACTATCCTGTGGTGCTTTAGCACTTTCTTTCCATGCTTTGTTAAAATAGGGGCAGGATCTTGGAGTGAGAAACTGTGATATAGAACAAGCACTTTGTCAGATGGGCAGTGACTGGGTTATCCAAAATGAATAGAAATGAAATCTTGAAATCTCATCTAGGCCTTCTCTTGCTCACCTCCCCCTTACTTGCTTCATGTTGTTTGGCTTGGCTCAAGAAAGGGGATTTGGCATAGATTAACGTTGGGCAATATCATCCGTGCAAGTGTAATAACCAAAATGTGAGCAGATCCAAACCAGCAGTATCTTAAAAGAATAAGACATCCGACCAAGCAAGATTCAGTCCAGAAACACAAGGATGGTTCAATACTGAAATGTTGATAACTGCATTATGTCATTACATCAGATTAAAGGAAAAAAAACATGAACATCTTGATGAAATTTACCAAACTGTCCTGATTAAACTAGAAATAGTACAGAAGGAATAGAAGGATAGTTCTTACATGTTAAAGAATGTGACAAATTGGGGTGCCTGGGTGGCTTAGTTGGTTAAACATCAGACTCTTGATGTCAGCTTAGGTCTTGATCTCAGTGTCATGAGTTCAAACCCCCCATGCTGGGTGTGAAGACTACTTAAAAAAATTTTTAAAAAGAAGAATGTGAGAAGCCAATTTAAAAATTAATCATTAAACACCAGGTGCATTATCATTAAATTCAAGAACAAAACACAGACATTTACTATCATATGTTATTATTTAACACTGTTCTGGAAGTTCAAGTCTGTGAAATAAAATACAAAGAGAGAGAGATATTAACAAAGGTATTTAAAAACCAGTTACCATTTTCTGTTTCTTAACCCCAAAAGAAAAAAAAAACAAAAACTAAACACTTAATAGAGTTTGGAATGGTTACTGCTTGCAAATAAATATAAAAAAACAACTTCTCTAAATAACTGCTATAGGTCATTGAAATATTAATAGGAAAAAAGAAATTGAAATATTAATAGAAAAAATCATTTTATAAATCAAATGATGTAAACTGTCTAAAAATAAATTTAATAACACCATATACAAAAAATAACTCAGCATTTGCATATACCTAAATATAAGAGCTATAACTGTGTAACTCTTGGAAGAAATTATAGTAATAAATTCTAATTACCATGGGCTAGGCAAAGTCTTATCTATGATGCCAAACGCACAAGTAACAGCAGAAAATACAGATAAATTGGACGTGCTCTAAATTTAACTTTTGAACTTCAAAGAACACTATCAAGAAAGTGAAAAAATAACCCACAGCTAAGGAGAACATATTTACAATTCATGTATCTGATAAGGGACTTGTATCCAGAATATATGAAGAACTCTTACAACTCAATAATAAAACGACAACCCAGTTTAAAAATGAGCAAATGATCTGAATAGACATTTCTCTGAAGAAACTGTGCACGTAGCCAATAAGCACATGAGAAGATGCCCAGCATCATTAGCCTTTACAGAACATGCAAATCAAAACGATGATGAAATCCCACTTCACACCCATCAGGATGATCGTGTGCAAGAACTGATTACTCAGTCCCCACAGCAGGATAATGGAAACAAATCATGTTTAGCTCAGCAGAAGTCTCAAATCGATATATTAAAAAATGGCATACAAATTTTACTCAAAAATATATATTAAAAAATGGTTACACTAGTTGAAATGTCTGAATATGGCATCAGAACTGTAAATAGGGACAGAGAGAGAAGATCACCATTCTTTATTGTAAGACCTTTAGTAGTAGTTGATTTTTTTAAAAAATCATACTCATACATTTTGTGGTTGAAAAATTAAAAATTGATTTAAAAAAAAGAAAAGAAAAACGTGCATCTCAAGCTTTGTAGAAATTGAGATTCGAAGACATAAACAATTTGAATTTAAGAGATTTAAGAGACAGAAAGCCAATTCCTTACTTCTCAGGTTTAACCATCTGAAACAAGTCACTCAAATCTCTCTGAACCTTGACTTAAATGTAACACTCTCTGACCTGTGTGTCTTTACCAGATTGTGCCGAAGATCAATGAGAGCATGAGTGTGAAGATGCTGTTTGAATTATGAAGTTCACTACAAATGTTAGCTAATTACAACACAAAAAGAGACTTAACATGTCTATGCAGATAAAACCAGCTCGGTTTCCTGCAATTTGGGCCAGTGGTTCTCCTCTGCACAGTGCCTGGTGCCTAGTAGGGCTTCCATTGTAATATACATGAATGTATAGGAATGTCATGCTTCAGAGAGATCAAAGATTAATAGAATCTCTCAGTAGAACCATGCATTGGGCAACTGTATCATTGTGGTGACATGCCTAATACATAGAGTGGTGGGGTACAACAGAAAATTGGTTAGAGTATTCCTAACACCCTCTTTAAATAAAAGGGTCCTGCTCTTCCAACTTTTGATGGAATAAGTATATAATAACATTTACATCGAAATGTAATTTATAAACCAGAATGGCCCCTGGACAGTGTGATTCAGTAGAATAATACCCTTTGGATGCACAAGTCCCAACTCTGACATTCAGCAGTGTCATGGATTTAGGTGAACCACTTAACAAACGTGAGCATCAGTTTCCATTTCACTAAAATAGGGATAATGACCTCTACATTGTGGGACTCCAGCATGGATGAGAGATACTATATAGAAGGAGCCTGGCGCAGGCTGTCTGGCTGATGCATGCAGTGATGTATCCCATTCTGCAGTGATGCATCCCAGCCTGCAGTCTTCCAGCAGTCAGTCCTCCGTGTGAGTCCTCATGCTCTCTGCAGTTGAAATCTGCTGCTTTGTCCACAATTTTCTCAGGAAAGATAATAAGGTAGTTATCATGGCCTTTTCCCAGTATATCACTTTATGAATACATAACCTTCATCTCTGCCTGTCTCTTGCCTTATTTAATTGTGTATTTAGCAAACTAAACCCGTGGCTCCTAACCGAAAGGATACCTGTATAAGCTCAGAGGCATGGCTAAAATAAGAATCCCCTGCCTCCATGGGATGCCAGTCTGCTGACTCTGCTGAATCCTCGCCTCTGAATGTGCCCATACTCTCCCCCATGAAGTGGCTTCAGTGACAGATTCCCACCTTCAGTGTCCAGGACTCCCCCTTTGGGAGTCTGTCTATTATTGCCTGTTTCCGAAGCATGGGCGGTAGATGATCAAGGGTGGCTTTCCTCCCAGATGCCAGCCAGCCTTGTGAATGTCCCTCTCAGTTTAAGAAAGAACCAGGCTGAGCACAGCATGCTTCCTGGCAGACAACAGGGGGATGAGTCAAGGCAAAAAAGCAGAACTGAGCCATGGTGAACTTTAGTCACCACAATGGCATTTGCCATTCAACAAACATTTATCAAGCTGTGCTGTGGGTATTTTCTCACATGTCGTCCCACCAAACCCTGTCACCCCATGAATGGCATTATGGGCATTATCTCCTCATTTTACAGATGAGGAGACAGACACACAGACGTTGGGTAGAGCTCTGTTAGGGCCGCAGCTAGTAACTGCTAAAGGCAGGATTTGCACCAGAACCTCCAGATAAGAAATTGTTTTTTCCACGTCACAGCTGCCTCTGCTTCAAGCCTGAAGTGTATTAATGAATCCTGCCTATGATTACTCGAGAAGCTGTCACGTTGAAGAGTGTAATACTGGGAATCTTAGATTTGTGCTTTTCTTAGGACAGTACTATTTCCCCAGCTCTAAATGATTTATTCATACATTCAGCAATGATTTACTGAGTACCTCCCATAGGCCTTGCACCACGCTGGATGCCGGAAATACAGAGAAGCCTGGGACACGGTCTTGACTGCCACCCCAGCTTCAGGAAGAGCAGAGACTCTATCTCACTGGTGTCTGCACCAAATGGGTGAACCCGAGGGCCGCTGTCAGCTCCGGGCCTTGCCAGGCCAGCTCTCCAACAACGCATGGGGCCGTCAGCTTACAAGCCCATCCCTACCCCGCCTGAGGCACCTTGGCCGTGTTGTTTGTAACTGAAGAGCAGGGTACAACAACAAGGCAACTCTGCGAGGGGTCCTGGCACCCCTCTCCAAGAGCAATGACCTGCCACCGGCACCTGCCGACAGCACCTAGCGTCTGGTGAGCCTGGCTGTAGCCGTTGGGTGGCTCTGCACCCGCTGCCTGCTCAGAGCACAGCCCCGTCTCAGAAAAGAGATGCCCACTGATATCCCAGGCCTCCCTCTCCCTCCCGACATGCATCCCATCTCCTGCTTGGACAAATTTCTGGTCTGACATCTTAGACCTATCAGCTGGGGTCCTGAGGACCTATCTCTTTCAGATTGACTTCTTTCTGAGTCCTGGGGTCTCCCCACCACCCCAGGCCTTCTGTCAATGGATGGGGCTGTTTCCTAGGCCGGGCTGACCCAGAGTGAACCATGGTGCGTGCAGATCGAAGGAGTGAAGACACCTGGCCCAAGGCTCTCATCGGCAGACTTGCCCTGTAGATCTCAGTGTAGGTGCCCCGAAAGCCTGAAACAGAACACCTAGACAAGTGTCTCTTTCAGGTTGCAAATCACAAAAAGTCAGGTTGCCTCGGATACAGAGGTTTTGTGATACTCAGGGAAGTAAGGAAATTCCAGAAACGGACAGCTGCTCTGCCAGGCTTCAAGGAGAATGGCTCCCATGAGGGCCCGTGGCACGAGAGACCATAGCAGGCGGCCTGGAATTTTTGTCTTTAGAAGCAGTCACTGGGCTTCCTGTTCTGGTAGTCCATCTTCCAGGGCTTCCTTTCCGTGTGTCTCTCTGTGTCCAATTGTTTCTGCCTCTACCCTCACGTTACTCTGCTATTTCTTCTCTTTTTCACTGATTTTTCTCTATATACCATATTCATAACTTCGCTAGTGAGAATCTGATCATGTCCCTTTATCAGCATATAAAATGGACTATTCCTGGAGGGTAGATGGTCAAACCAGATTCTCAAGGCTGCTGCTCATTACGTGATGTTGAGATTCTAGCCAGAGAGCGAATCTTGGTCTAATCAGTTGTCCCTGGCGTAGGGTAGTCACAGTGCACATGACAAGTTATACCCAAGGCACTAGATAGTCTGATGGGCACTTAGAATCCCCTGCACTCCTCTCTGCCATACTTCGTCAAGGACTGACCTCATCTCACCTCTTTGCTAGTTAGCCAGCCAGCAGATCTCAAAGGATCCCAAAAGATCCCTGAGGTCCCAGCATGCCTTGCAGCCCAGCCCAGTGAAATGACCACAGTATCATTCACAGGAAGCCATTCCCTATTATGTTGTGGGATGGACCCAATGCTAAGAAAAAGAAGAAATCATCTGGCTTTTTTCAATTACTGCCCTTCTTTCTGGTTCATCAGGATCCCAGTTTCCTGTTTGTTTGTTTTTTTTCACCATATTTTTCATCTATCTCTTAGAAAGAAACAAACCTGATTCCTCATGAACTCATTTAGAGTCTTGGCTGCAGTTGTTTTCCCGAGTAACTCACTCCACATGTTCATCCCTCTTGCCTGATTCTGTTCTCCTGGAGGAGCTGGTTTTATTTGTTCTGAAACAAATATTACTTAGCTTGATCTACAAGCCAGGTGCTGCAGTGCATTCGGGGAGTGATCGATCAATCGCCAGCCTCGTCAATATCATTACCGTCACCAGCACCACCGCGGCTCACTTCGCAGTTGCCAGGGGGCTGACTCCAGGATGGGTGCCTTCCAGCCACGCATTGTCCACACTGTGTCAGTCTCATACAACCACTTGGGAGGCAGTTGCTATTTGGTCTCCATTTACTGTTGAGAAAATCGGGACTCCAAGAAGTTGAGTGCAGATAAGAAATTAAGATCATCTGGAGCCCTTTGGAATTTCCAGGTGACCTACTACGTGAGAGTGGCAGACTGCCCTTTGGCTTGAATCTGCCCTGTTGATCTCAGTATGTTCTGAATGCTCTTCTATGCCAACCTGTATTCGGAGACTACAACACGGTTCCTTCCATAACAATAAACACAGTTACTCTGCAAGGTTCTCCTCGACCCCTGCCGCCCAAACAGCCATACCTGTGGCACCAACACGGGCCATGTGGGCACACACACTACACCCATGGGAATAATGGTCCAAAGCTGTCCAGCACCTCATACTTTGCTCTGCTCTCACTCACCTCGTATCTTTACCACGAGAGCTTTGCCGTCAGCTTTCTCATCCTAGCCTGAGCCAACGGACTCTTGGAGGCTTCAGGCCAGCATCCCTTATTGAAACAAGCCAACAAACAAAAAGCTTTGCCTGTGTATAGGCTTTAGAATATCCAGTGCCATTTTCCTCTCTTAAGCCCCGGTTCTCTCCTTGCTTCGTCCAAGATGAAACTGGTCCACAGAGAAGTAAAGCAACTTGCCCAAAGTCTCAGGGCAGAGGTGAGACCTAAGCCTGAAACCAGGTTTCTTCCTGGATCTTCCCGCAGTTGGAACATGGGATTAAAATCGTGTGCATACCCATTACGTGCTGTCTTTCTCCTCCCTCCTGCTTGTGTCCCACCTCATACCCTTGCAACCCAGCTTGCACTGCAGCCATTGCTGGTGGGGTCTGAGGCACTGTGCCCCAGCTGTGACACCTCCTCGCTTGCTTGCCACCGTAGGGTTTCTCGAACGTCATGAGGTAGAGCATCCATGGGTACCTGCTCAGCACTTATGCTTGGGCAAATCTGGAAATGCAAGGGGGTTAACCATCCCATGGAGCAGTCCTTAACCAATGTGGGAGGAGAGCAGGTGGATTAGTGACCCCATTTTCGTCCTCAGATGATTATGAAGCACTTCCTATATGCTCCTAGGAGGGCCCCAGCAGATTCCAGCCCCCACTGCCCCTAGTGATGATCGGCTAGATAGAGCACCCTTGCGTTGGCCTGCTTTCTTCCTCGTGCCCCTGCTTCCCAGCCCCCCAACTAGTGTTCCCTGAGATTATGGCTAAAAAAACTATTACCTGCCCACAAACCCTCATGTCAAGCTCTGCTTTCTCAGGGGGTGACCCAGGCTCTGACGGCTCTCTAGCTGTTCTTCCAACAGAGCGGCTGCACCTCATTCTGTTCTTTATCCTGGGCTTCTATTTACGATTGCTTTTAGACAGAAGACCCTACTGCTGAAAGGAAAGAGGAAAGTTGGAAAGCAGACAGCAGGCAGGCCAGAAGGAAGGAAGGAAAGAAGAGAGGGAAGGAGGGAGGGAGAGAAGAGAGAGAAAGGGAGGGAGGGAGGGAAAGAAGGAGGCACCTGGAATTGAAAACCGCTGGCCTCCAAGACAATATCTGTACTCGTTACATTGGCATTCGAGGTCCTTGAAACCCGTGAAGTAACTCCTTACCTTTCCAGCCGTATCTAGATGCTCTAGAAGGAGCATGACCTTCGTACTGAGCTGCCACTACTTTCTAAGAATCCGCACCATCTCATACCTCCTTGCCAGTTGTCTTTCCCTGTTGATCCCTCGGCCTTCTGGACTCTTACTCGTCTCTCATGCCCCAACCCGGTGTCACCTGCCCTGTGATGCCTCCAAGTGCTCCCTCATCCCCACATCCCCACGCACCTACTGAGCTCCTCCAGCGGGCCAGGAGCTCTACTAACCACTTGGCATAGACTGTTTTATTTCATCCTCACGAAAGCCCTGTAGGATAAGGATGATTATGATACCAAGGATATAGGGCCAGCTGGGGAAACTGAGGCTCTGGCAGGTTCAGGAGCTTGTGATGCTGGAGAGTGCTCCCGCAGGGTTCACACAGTCATGTGATTCTTCATGTGTCCTCTTTCTCACCAGACCTAAGTGCTTTTGGGGGGCAGGGATCGAGTCTTACACGTCTCTGGGATCTCCTCAAAGCAGAGCCTAGCAGGAATCCCAGCACACAGCAGATAGAGGAAAGTACTTGTTTATGTGATGAGGATCCACACCGGCCTAGGGGAAGAAGGCCCCCTGATCTCAATCAGACATCGCCCTTCCCACTACACCGTCCCACCCCCAAGACGAAACTCGGAGCCTCCTTGCTGCTCCTAAAGCTCTAAAGTTGTTGTAAGAATAATTGTTAACTTTTTTCAAGGACTTGCTACAACTAATTTAATCCTCAGATGAACCGATGAGCTTTTGTTGTCATGGTAGCTTGATCATATTGTGTTATGCACGAGTCTCCCAGCCTCCATTGTGAGCCCCTGAGGGTCTCCGGGACAGGGTCCTCCTGGCTCTGCTTACCCCTTCCACAGCCTCCTGCCTGGGGTTGAGCGCAGAGGAGAAGTGCTGTCACAGAGCAAGGGCAGGGCAATTGGGACAGGCCCACTAGGTGTGGTGGCCTGGTGTTTTCCCCAGCTGGGCCCAGGCCCTGTGGTCCTGTGGTCAGCCTCAGGGCTGACCTTCACTTCTCAGACCTGCCTTTGGATCTGGCTTCTCCCAGGAGCCCAGCTTTATAAACAAAAAACAAACAGAGCAAATAAAAACATTATCTCATTGGTGCTTGAGTCAGCTGCTCCAGATGCTTGGGAAGATGGGGAGGGGGTGCCGCAGAGCCGGCAGGAAAGGGGCTGCACGGGGTGCACGGGGGCTGGGGGACAACTCCTCAGGTTTGAGAGTCTGCGGCCCATGGGGCACCTTCGCTGGCATCCCCACCCCCACCCCGCCTCCACCAGCTGGCCGGGACGGATGCCTGCTACCTCCTGGGCATCCAGTTCCCACCCCTGAATCCCCAGGGGAGGCACAGGGCAGCTGCTCTGTTTGATAAACAGAGCTGTTGAATTAGGTACCTTCATATCCATTATCTCATTTACTCGCCAGGAACCGTCCGTGAGCTAAGGCTTACCACCCCACTTCACAGGTGAAAAGCTGAAGTCCAGAAAGTGAAATCATGTACCCAAACAGGAGCAAACAAGTGGAAGAACCTGGACTTGACCCAAGGTCATTGGCCCGGAGCTTCTAAGCTCGTCCCAGTCCCCCCGCCCCACCCACCCCAAGAAGGTGTGGCAACATCAGAGCTGAGAGCAAACGGTTCGGCTCTCCTCTCTGCTGGGGACATTTGTGAGGGTGGAAGGGGAGACAGTTTAAAAAGAAAGTCAGCTTGTGTTTCCCAAGCTCACATCCCTCTGTTGAGCTTCAGCAGAAAGAGCACTTGCCGAGGAGCCAAGGAACCTGGGTTCAAGGCCCAGAACCCCTTGGTACTGACATGCTGTGTGCACTGAGTAAAGTCACCTCCCCTCTCTGGGCTGCAGTTCCTCTGATGATAAGTGAGTGTGTTTGAGATGAGCACTGACACCAGGCAGCCCATATGGCTATAACTTCCTGCCCCATATTAGGTGTTCCACAGTTTAAAGGAATCTTCAACCCTTTTACCTCTTTTGAACCAGCCCCAAACACAGAACTTCAGTCAACACCATGGGTTCGTGCAGCAGAACCCAGAGCAAGGCGAGGCTTCGCAAAGCGGCGTCCTGGCTCTTGCCCAGCCACACGGATGTCTCCCCCCCCTCCCAACCATGTTGCAGAGGCGCTGAAACTCCCAGAACTGTGCCCCATTCTCCTATTTTTCTCATGTGTTTCAGGTCTTGGCTCCCTCTAGCATTTCATTCTCCAGACGTGATTCAGCGCAGAAGTTTCATTACATCTTGACATTTTCCACCCAGTCTGAAAGTCCTGCATGCGGGCCTATCCTGAGGCTCTCTTGCTGTTTGTTCAGTAACTAATTAGTGCTGGTAGAGAAACAAGTATAGCCTCCAGGTCATTGCCAAGACCAACGGCATCCAATTCCACTGGAGGTACGAGGGGGTGGGACCAAGTCCAAAGTCTGGCAGAGGCCAGCGGAGCAAGGACATGTTGTGGCAGGGAGGGGAGACAAGGTGGCCAGATGTGTGGTGGAGAGGCCAGGGACCGGGGCGATGGGTGGTTTTCAGGGGAGCAGTCTAGCTAGAACTTAGAAGAGCATGCCAGAAGATAACGTCTCGTCCCCTCCCTCCTGTTTGCTGACATCATGCCCTGGCTTACACCCCAGTTCTAACACATCTGAGAATTTTAGGGGCTGCTGTCCCTGTGGATCAGGTCTGATCAATGGAAGACCTCCACTGCCCCAAAAACTCATTTCGATGGTTTAATTGACATTCAGTGCATGAGCCCCTGCTCTGGCTAGGACACGCTGATGTAGAGGCGAATGCATCATGGTCTCAGGTGCTCCAGGACTGACCAGCCAGGGGAGAAGCCGGTGGGGAAAGAGGCAGGGGGCTCAGTGTCAGAAGAAAGAGGGCAAAGTGTTGTGTCATTTGGGAGGCTTTCCTGTTAGTCCTGCTGAACCTTGATGAGGATAAAGAAGAGAAGGCGATGGGCCATGAGTGCTCTCCTTCTATTACTCCAGCTGAGTTTTGATGATGGAGAGCAAAGGCGTGGGGAGAGGGGGGAGTGGCAGGAGCTTCGCTCTATCCTTCATTAGTCCAGGTGAGCCTTGATGGTGATAGAGCAGAGCAGGGAGATGTGGATAAGTGCTATCATCGAGCCAGAGGACCAAGTCTTTCCCAGAGCCGCTTCCTGCTGGGGCTGATGGGCTTGAGTGCCCTTCTCTGGTTCATTAGGGCCCAGTGTCTTCCCGATGTCCACAGAATCCCGAGGCTCTGCCACATCAGCAGGGATTCAGACCCAGACAGTCTGGGTTCAAATCCTTCTGTGGCACTTGCTGGCTATATGATTTTGTGAAAGTTTTAAAGCTTCCCTCTGTTTCTGTTCCATGTGTGAAGTGGGATGACAATGGCACCTATGTCGTAGGGTTTTTGAGTATTTTTTGAGTATTATCTCATTTGATCATGAGATAATATTTGTAATACACATGAAACAGAATTTGGCTCATAATAAGCCTCAAAGGAGTATAATCTCGTGTCATGACCAGGAAGCAGTGGTGGCTTGAGGTTTAGAGTATGAACTCTGGATCATTCTTTCTGTGCTTGAAACCAAGCTTGGTCACTTTCTAGCCAATGGCCTTGGAAAATGTATCTCAAATTCTCTGTGTTTTCATTTCCTCATCTCTGAAATGGGGCTAGTACTAGTACCCGCCCCAGAAGGTCGCTGTGAGAGTTCAGTGGATCATGTATGGAATGGACTTAGACCGCCACCTGGCCCAATGATGTGCCCATAGTGTAAGCTCTTCTCATTGCTGTTAATGTTATCAGTGCTGTTCCCGTTATTATTAAGGAAGCAAGGCAATCTTCTGATTCTCTCATACTGAAATATTCTATCCCTCCCCCCAGTGCTGACTCCCTTAAATGGTGCTGGTAGTAAGAACACTGAGTTGGAGATCTTGTTCTTACTTCTACCCCACGAACCCTCCAATGGAATCATTTCTTCTTTCTCTTTGTTTCCAGGAACCTATCCCACCTCATCTTCCAAGTTGCTCAGGGTAACACACTAGAAGTGGCTCTTGATAAATAAGGGAGCTTCAGGGATCTTGAAGTCTTTTGGTTCTCTTCTCAACAAAATCTGGCTTCTAAGACTCTTGACTCACTACAATCAAGTGGAAGATGTCAGAAGTTGGGTACAATGCTGTTCTCTTTGCATTATTGCTCAAAAATTATTTAATTCTTTCCCAGGGAAATGGATGCCAGGGTTTCAGGTCCAAAGGCTGGACCCAGGATGAGTCAACACAGGCTCTTTTCTCTGCTCCTTGCAGGTTTGCAGTGGGGTATCCTTTACACAGGGCTTCTCAATGACCCCTCTAAATTCCCCCTAGGCCTTTCCCAAAGGACAGTCTCAAATAGACATCACAAGCATATCAGAAGCCCCTAGCAGATAGCCCATATAGCTGGGGAACTGCTGACTGATGGAAGTGACACCCATGTTTTTTAAAGCCTTTTAATTCCTGTCACTAATCCCCCCACATTCTTCCCTGCGTGTTCATGCGTATAAATCAGATATGATTATGCCCTTCACCACTACACTTCTCTGAATCATCCTGACATTGATTCTAGGATACCTCCTCACCGTTTCTGCACCAAGGAGAGCCTAGGGGATCCCTGGGATTAATTTGAGGTCACTGACCTCAGAGTGGTTATGAGAGGAGGGGGGTTGGTAGCTGGCTTCTGCCTGCCAGACAGGGGGCCAGACCTCTGGCACTTTGTGTGGGTTCTCTCACTTCCTCTAGGCCATGGCTCAGTGAGATGGGCGTTACAGTGCTCAGTTTGTAGGAAAGGACACCAAAGTTTGGAGATCCAGTGGCTATGCATGCAGCTTGTCAGAGATGGAGCTCAAATTTGAATCTGTATCTCCATCCCTCCGAGACTCTTTGCTTTGTTGAATGTCCCATGGCACCTAGTGCCATATTGGCAAATTGGAACCTTAGCAAATTGGAAGGACTTGATGGGTCCATTTCTATCCCTGGCCTCACTCAGAGTCCCTATTCATCCCTCAAAATCAAGGAGAACATATAATTTACCATCCACACTGGAGACTTCTATAAAGGAAAAGGTTTAACTGTCTATTAATAATTACTCCTATACAGCAGGCAAAAATTGGGACATAATCTGAGTCGCCCTTGTAGTTGACAATATGAAGCTCTCTGCATAGGTCAGGGGTTGAGAACTAGACACGGGAGTGAGTGTTTATTGGCAGGAGGGAAGTGGGAATCAAGGAGTGGACAAAGTGGAGGTCATTGGAGAAGATGTGGAAGAGGCAAAGTATAGAGAAAGAAAGAAAAGGAAAAACTCTGATAATCCTGGAATGGTCCCTTTCAATCTTCTTTCTGGACACCTATTTTTAAATATTGTAATTGAAACCATATAGCTTGTATTCTGCTTTTTTCACTTAAAAATTTAAGTGAGCGTTTTCCAATATCTTGAAGATATCTCCAATATCTTTAAAAATATTGTATTGTCTGCCTACTTTTCTATTGTAAAGATGTAACAACATATGCCTAAGCAGTCCCTTTCTCTTTGGGCATAAAATTTGTTTCTAGTTACTTGATTCCATAAATGGGGCCACAGTGGATCATATTATAAGTCAATCTCTGTTCATATTTCTTTTAGCTTGTGGGGAAATACTAGCATTTCTGATAAAAGGGGTATATGTGGTCTATGTTATCCCCCTCCCCTTCCCCCTGTCTTGAAAACACTGTGATACCCAGAGCTGTGGCAGCCGTTTTGTTTTTGTTTTTGTTTTTGTTTTTGTTTTTGACGATGAGGTGCTCTGAATGAATTAAAGGCTGAAGGAATTGCATGACCCCTGGTCTTGACATTGATGAAACATTGAGCCAATCCCAGAAGCCAGACTTAACATATGTGAGAAAATCACCCTCTGAGTATTTACACCACTATGTTTCAATGTCTCAGTTTCCTGAAGCTGAACACTTTCCTGCCTGATATAAGTGGAAAAGGGGAAGTGAATTGGGAAAGAATTGCCTTTAATGGGCTGAGGAAGAGGGAACAAGAGTAGGATGGTGAATATTTATAATTTGCTACTCTTTCTTGTGGTCCTTTTTCATAACTTTTTCATCCTTTTTCATAACCTACGATATGTAAAGCACCAGCAAACACCTTCACTTCTGCTCTACCAGCTGCTTACCTCCCTTATCCATTTTTACTGCCAGTTCCTTTTTCATTTGATTTATCATATATACATTCTGTACATCGAAGTCTAGAGTCCCATAACTGCTCCAATCTTACTCATAAGTAATCCTGTGTGTATGAGAATTAAGCAGTAGAGCAACTCGTCCTGGAGGTAAAATTACTAGTCCACTTATTAAATCACATATCTATGGAAGTTTCTTTGGGCAGCAAAGACCAACTGACACAGAACAAGAAGGAAGCATGCAGGTGGCCTGTGCTTGTACCCCATCATGGACCTGAGGTCACATCCATCAGGCCAGGACCCCTGTCACTGACAGCTCTCCTTATTTGTCTGTATAATGGACACTGGAATGCTGGCCTCTATCCACACTAAGGGAACTTTACAAAACAACATCCATTAAGTCTACCCCTCCATTTGTTAAAGGGAGTGGTAATATTAGGGCACTGTGTAGGAGATGGAGGCAAAGGGAGCGGAAGCGTTGATTTAAAGATTTATTTATTTAGAGAGAGAGGGTGTGTGTGTGTGTGGACATGGGAGGAGGGGCAGAGAGAGAGAGTCTTAAGTAGACTCTGCACTAAGCACAGAGAGCGATCTCATGACTCTGAGCTCATGACCTGAGCTGAAACCAAGAGTCGGATGCTCAACGGACTGTGCCACCCAGGTGCCCCAGGGCAGCACTGATTTAAACCTACCATAAGCACAGCAATGTGCTAGGCATTTTATTCTCCAGCTTTTTTCAGGTATCTCTTGTCTGAGTGATTTTTATTTTCAAAGTGATGCATACTTCACTGACCTCAGTCAATATTGTGCTGATGCTCAGGGAAGGCTAGAGGGTTGCAATTACCACAATAGTTATGAACATAGAACCTGGAGTCGAATCCTTGCCCCATCACTAATGAGTAGTACGATCTTGGATGAATTACTTAATCAGTTTCTTCAATACTAAAATGGGAAAAATATACGCGGCCATGTCACAGGGCAGTGGTCTGGAGGAAATGAAATGATCCATGTGAAAATATGGCGTGCGGTGCCCAGCACATCATAAGTCAGTTTTCCTTACCAGGGTTTCTCCATCGGTGTTCTCCAAGGAACCTCAGCCCCTTCCCCTCCATACCCCCTCATCCCTGACTCCTGGACCCTAGAGAGAGGATCAGAGTGGGGCAGGCAGGCAGCCTCTGCTGTCATGTCCATAACCAGAAACAGTATATTAGGAGAGCTCTTTTCATTTCTTTTAAACAGGAACAAATCTTGAAAAAGGGAGTGTGAATGGCTTCATTTACTGGCTGATGGAATTTGCTTGTCATCTCTGAAACCGCCTTCATTTTCCTCAGATTCAACACTTTCCCTTTAGTGAGCATGGAGCATTTTCTGAGGGTAGCCTTCCTGGACTCAGTGCCTGTCTCGCAACCTCCCAGGAGGGGGAAGAAAAGGCCTCTTCCTGCAAACCCCTTGTCCAATCCTCCCAGTTCTTTGGTTTCTCACTTTGAAGTTAGATCGTTGCTTGGAATTTAGACTTTTAAACAATTATTTGCATTTTTTTGTATTACCTCTATATCTATAGTCTTACGAGTTTTCTCTTCAAGACATCACTTGTTCAGTCATTGTCTCCAAAACTTGACTGTCACAGTGTCATTGTCTTTCTTCTGTATCCATTTGATCCATTATCAAAAGAAGTTCCCCACCCACTCTCGGCCCCACCGAGCGCTGTGTCTCTCTATCATTGTTACTGCCAGAGATTCCTTCTGCATAATTGGCCCCTATATTTATACTTGAAAAAAACTTTGTTTGAAATACGTCCCAGAAAGGAAAGTCCCAAGAAGGTAAACCAGTGATTGCTTCAACCTATCTCTTTAATTGTCTTTATTTCTTTTTCTTTGTTCCTTTTTTTCTTCTTTCCTTCTTTCCTTTCTTCTTTCTTTCTTTCAACTAGCACTAGTCTGAGGTCTACATGTGTCGGGCTAGTAGGAATGAATCAGACCCCTTCCCTACTCCATCCCCCATCTTAAAACTCACTTCAGCTCCTTTGGTAGCTTGACTGATACCATATTCTTCTCTGCTTCCTCCTCAGCCAGTTCCTTGGTGCATTTGGCATCTTTAGCATTCCCTGGAGCAACAAGACCCCTTAAGATCCACCCCCAAATCCCTCAGCTCCCCACTCCCCTTTTATTTTTCAATTTGTGGAAATAGAATATGTTATCCATCTCCTGAAACTGCCTCTTCAGTTGTTACTGATTAGAATATTTGGATTTAGAATGCATCATGGGATATTTAGAATAAATAGGTGTGTGTTACAAACAGAAACAAGAAACCAAGATGATCACCATCAGATTGTCAAAAGATCAGGATTGAAATCTTGAATCCAGTTTTAGCTCCATAGCCTCAAATAAGAGACTTAACTTCTTTAAGCTTTCATTTATTCCTCTGCAAAATGAAGACAGTCGTGTCAAATTCACTGGAAGGCACACAGGACATAATATAGGAGAGAGATTTCTCTACACATATTTGATACTTTGGAGGTTATTATTATACAAATATCTTAAAAGGAATTTATTCTGAACAGTTTTAGATGTCCCTTGATGTTGTAATCCCACAAACCCTATAAAAGTAAAAGGATCCAGAGTTAGTTGGTGAAATCAGTTGCTTTCTTAATACACTAACAATGCAACTGTAGAAAGAGAAATTAGAGAAATGATTCCATTTACAATAGCACCAAAAACCATAAGATACCTCGGAATAAACCTAACCAAAGAGGTAAAGGATCTATACTCTAGGAACTACAGAACATTCATGAAAGAAATTGAAGAAGACACAAAAAGATGGAAAAATATTCCATGCTCATGGATCGGAAGAATAAACATTGTTAAAATG
Organism: Halichoerus grypus; assembly: GCF_964656455.1. NCBI lineage: Eukaryota > Metazoa > Chordata > Mammalia > Carnivora > Phocidae > Halichoerus > Halichoerus grypus. The sequence continues at coordinate 69,915,520 of NC_135725.1, read as the reverse complement.
TCTATGCTCCCCAGAGCAATCTATACGTTCAATGCCATCCCGATCAAAATTCCAATGACATTTTTCAAAGTGCTGGAACAAACAATCCTAAAATTTGTATGGAATCAGAAAGGACCCCGAATCGCCAAGGACATGTTGAAAAAGAAAAACAAAGCTGGGGGCATCACGTTGCCCTATTTCAAGCCATATTACAAAGCTGTGATCACCAAGACGGCATGGTACTGGCACAAAAACAGACATATAGACCAATGGAACAGAATAGAGAACCCAGATATGGACCCTCAACTCTATGGTCAAATAATCTTTGACAAAGCAGGAAAAAACATGCAATGGAAAAAAGTCTCTTCAATAAATGGTGCTGGGAAAATTGGACAGCCGCATGCAGAAGAATGAAACTCGACCATTCTCTAACACCATTCACAAAGATAAACTCAAAGTGGATGAAAGACCTCAGTGTGAGACAGGAATCCATCAAACTCCTAGAGGAGAACATAGGCAGAAACCTCTTTGACGTTGCCCACAGCAACTTCTTTCAAGATACATCTCTAAAAGCTAGTGAAACAGAAGCAAAAATGAACTTTTGGGACTTCATCAAGATAAAAAGCTTCTGCACAGCAAAGGAAACAGTCAACAAAACAAAGAGGCAACCCACAGAATGGGAGAAGATATTTGCAAATGACACTACAGATAAAGGGCTGGTATCCAAGATCTATAAAGAACTTCTCAAACTCAACACCCAAAAAACAAATAATCAAGTCAAAAAGTGGGCAGAAGATATGAAAAGACACTTCTCTGAAGAAGACATACAAATGGCTAACAGACACATGAAAAAATGTTCATCATCATTAGCCATCAGGGAAATCCAAATCAAAACCACATTGAGAGGGGCGCCTGGGTGGCTCAGTTGGTTAAGCGACTGCCTTCGGCTCAGGTCATGATCCTGGAGTCCCGGGATTGAGTCCCGCATCGGGCTCCCTGCTCAGCGGGGAGTCTGCTTCTCCCTCTGACCGTCCCCCCTCTCATGTACACTCTCTCTCATTCTCGCTCTCACAAATAAATAAATAAATCTTTAAAAAAAAAAAAAACCACATTGAGATACCACCTTACACCAGTTAGAATGGCAAAAATGGACAGGGAAAGAAACAACAAATGTTGGAGAGGTTGTGGAGAAAGGGGTACCCTCTTACACTGTTGGTGGGAATGCAAGTTGGTATAGCCACTTTGGAAAACAGTGTGGAGGTTCCTCAAAAAATTTAAAAATAGAGCTACCCTACGACCCAGGAATTGCACTCCTGGGTATTTACCCCAAAGACACAGATGTAGTGAAAAGAAGGGCCATATGCACCCCAGTGTTCATAGCAGCAATGTCCACAATAGCCAAACTGTGGAAAGAGCCAAGATGCCCTTCAACAGATGAATGGATAAAGAAGATGTGGTCCATATATATAATGGAATATTACTCAGCCATCAGAAAGGATGAATACCCAACTTTTACATCAACATGGAAGGGACTGGAGATTATGCTAAGTGAAATAAGTCAAGCATTATCATATGGTTTCACTTATTTGTGGAACATAAGGAATAGCATGGAAGACATTAGGAGAAGGAAGGGAAAAATGAGGGGGGTGGGAATTGGAGGGAGAGATGAACCATGAGAGACTATGGACTCTGAGAAACAAACAGGGGTTTAGAGGGGAGGGGGGAGGGGGGATGGGTTAGCCCGGTGATGGGTATTAAGGAGGGCATGTACTGCATGGAGCACTGGGTGTTATACGAAAACAGTGGATCGTGGATCACCACATCAAAAACTAATGATGTATTGTATGGTGACTAACATAACATAATAAAATTAAAAAAAAAAAAAAGTAAAAGGATCCAACCTGTGTTACCTGGTTTTTCTTCATGGTCATATAGATTAGTGGTCCTGCAATCCTGTCACTGCTCCTCATCCAAGCTCTGGAAATGGCCGCAGGGAAAAGCAAGATGTTTTCCCAGTCAGAAGGGATGATATAATAGATCTTAGATCATTGAGTCTCCCCCTCTCTCTTTGGTGTTTCCAATCTTTTTATAAGCTCTATTATAGGCCCTTTCCTTTTAGTCCTGGTTAAGCTAGAGGCTAAGGATTTACTCATGAAGGATACATGAGGCTCGTAAGGGATTAGTTATATGTCCCAACATGGTCCCCCAAATGATACCAGAGTGCTATGAAGACAATAGCTCACCAGACATGGAAAACCCATTTCTTAGACCCTCTTCTTACCAATGGAACCTGCTGAGTGTGAACAATGATCAACCATGACTTCGCTTTTTGGAGGCCACTTCTCTCAAATAAAAAGAGTCCTGAGCCAAACTAAAGATGTTTCTGGTTCCAGCTCTGCCAATATCTCCCTGAATAGGGAGCCTGTGGTGGTCACTACCATTCTCTGGACCTCCAAGTCCCTTAAACACTGATATTCTGGGGTGTTATCCTGCATATCTTCCCTATAGCCTTGACAACAATCCTAAAGCACTTTCTGTCCTCCCATGCCTCTCAGCTCTGAATGTGCGGAATACCCGAGCCAGATTGCCAGAGCTACTGTCCCACATGCCCTCAGTGTTCCAGGCAGAGCTGACGTGAGTTGATGCTCATGGTATTGGGGGTGCATAAAGAGATTTAAGTTGGTACATGGAATAAATCTGTATGTTAAGATGCTTCCAAAGGCAGTATAGATGGTAAATTATTGCTCCCGATCCAGGTTTCCATTTTATTCTCAGCAAAGCAAGACCCAGGACACTTGGAAGTCCATGTTAAGGATTTAGCTGATTAGTACTCTGGGGAAGCAGTATAGAAAGGGTATTTGGAGTCCAACCTAACTGAATTCGTCTCCATTCGTACTGTCTCTATGACCTTGGAAACCCCTCCGACCCTCAGTTTCCCATTTAGAGTGTTGGGACAATTAATCAATGGTGGATGTTTCTAGAGCACCACTTAGTAAATCAAAGCATAATGATGGCTTAAGAACAAATTGTAGCAGCTGATGGTGATTTCCTTCCAGAGTACAGAGTATGAAAAAGGGGGAAAAAATAGCTTTGCAGTGGAGGAACCTGACAGATACTACCTTGGTGAGGTGATCAAGGTCAGTATCAACGGTCCTAAATCATGTTGATAGATGCACACTTGATATGACGTGATGATGTGATGTGGCACTTTACATCTGTGAGAGCTTCCTCTTACAAACACATCACCCCAGTCTACTCGTGAGAAAGACATTACATTACGAGAGGGGGAGAGCCTATAAAATACCTGACCAGTACCCCTCAACACTGTCAAGGTTGTCACACCTAAAAGGAGCCTAAGGAGACATGACCACTAAATGTAATGGATGGGATCTGGGAACCACGAAAACCACAAACGAGGTAAAAACTGAGGATATCTGAATAAAACATGGACCGTAGTTAGTAATAGTGCGCCAATATTGGCTCATTAACTGTAGCCTACGTACCCTACCAGCGTGAGACGTGAATAATGGGAGAGCCTGGGTGCAAGGTATATGGAAACTCTATACAATCTTCTTAATTGTCCTGTAAACCTAAACTGTTCTAAAAAAAAAAAAAAAAAAAGGCCTATTTTAAAAAGTGGACGATGATAGCCATTTTCTGCAAAGAGTCAGTATTTATCGCCCTTGCGCGGAGTGCCCTGTCAGTGCGAGGCCCAGCGCCGGGTGCCCGGTTACAGACAGGAACGAGGCTGGTCCTGGCCTCCCAAAGAGCTCGGAGCCTACTGGGAAGTCAGCCACGTACTGAGACACCGCATGAGCAGAGATGGGAACGATGGGCCATGGGGACAGACACTCGGCCATGCTTCCCCTAGAAGGCTCTGTCATCGGTCCGGAAGAACTAGTTAGAGTCTGCCGGCTAGGGAAGGGGCTGGCGGCCTCTGGGCAGAGGGAGCTGCATGTGTAAAGGAACTGAGGAGGGAGGGGACAGTGGGGAGAGGAGTGTGACAGCCGTGAAGTGTGGAGGGACATGGGGAGTGACATGAAGCCAGAAAAGTCAGAACTTACTTATTCCACAGGTAGGGCTGCTGGAGCAAATGACCACATACTCAGTGGCTTCAAAAGAGCAGAGAGTTCTATTCCGAGCTCTGCGGCCAGACTTCTGACGACAGATGTCAGCGGGCCGCACAGTCTGAAGGCTCCGGGCGGGACTCATTCCTTGCCTCGTCCTGCTTCTGGTGGCTGGCAGCATTCCTTTGCGTGGACCTGCACAACTCGAGTCTCTGCCTTCATCTTCACACTGCCTTCTTCTCTCTGCCTGTCTCCACGTTCTCTCTTCTTCTTATAAGGACTAAGGACACCTGTCATTGGATTTAGGGCCGACCCTAAATACCGGATGATGTCATCTCAAGACCCTGAACTTAATTACACCTGCAAAGACCCTTTTTGCAAACAGGATCACCTCCACAGTTTTCAGATGTTGGCACATGGACATATTTTTTGAAGGCGGTGGGGGGGGGGGGTCACTATTCAACCCATTTTCGTGGCCAAGGAAGGACTTTCTGAGATGGGGACATTTATGTAGGAAACTGGCAAAGAACAGATGACGAGTGTTCTAGGTAAAGAGAATAACATGCCCAAGGACCCTGAAGTGGGAAAAAGCTGTGTGTATGTCTGACAAGCTAAAAGGACACAGCAGAGCTGGAACCTGGTCGGCAAGGGAGAGCGGAGGCCAGAAGACCTTGGAGGGCCGGGTAGGAAGGTCCCAGATTACAGCCGCTCAGGCTGGAAGGGGTCTCCTAACGACTTGCCCCGAGCTCCAGACTCATTCCCTCTCCAGAGCTCTCCTTTCTACCTCCCCGCCGCTCTGGAGGGCCTGTGTGCAGCGCATTGCCATAACTCAAGATCCAATCTACGCTACGGGAAGAGGCTCTTTGTTCCCACCCCTCTTCGGCCATGCAGCTGGAGAGGCAGCAGCTTCAGAAGCCACAGTGAGCCTGGTCTCAATGCCAACTTCCAGTTTCGATGAGACATGCCCCATCAGGCCCCGCTGCAAGCTGCTAGCTTGTGCCTTTGAACAAGCCTCGCCTGGTTTGGTTTCAGGCCATTCAGGCAATTGGAGTGTGGGGCATGAGCTCCAGGCCGAAGTTTCTTACTAGGCACAGAGACCTGGGGAAGTGAGCGAGGCCCTCAAAGCTTCTCTCCCCTCACCTTGAAGACAGAAATGAAAAACCCCGTCTTGAAGCAAGGCTATGAGACTCAAATGAGATGCTGTGTTTGAAAATGTTTTGTGACTTCTCAGGTATTCTCCAGCCCGAGGGAGGTGCTCTCAATAGCATTGACGCTCTGGGTGTCTCTACCCGTCTTCCTGGAGGCAGAAGGTGCTCGGGACCCAGCACATCCCATCATCTACTCGTATTCCCTTCATGGGACAGCTGCTTGGCATCGTTTGTCACTCCCCAAGGGGTTAACATGCATCACGTCCCATCTAGATATCATCATGGAGCCAGCTCCCCAAATGGAAAGAAACACAACTCAAATTTGTCTCTCTATAAAAGGCAGCCTGTCTTTGAAATTCGACCTCACTGAAAACCTACTGAATTGAGCATGGAGGAAAAGGAGAAGGAAAAAAAAATCTGTGTAATTAATCAGCATTTTGTCCAGCCCAATTTGGTTTCAAGGACATTCATGAAGACCAACATACCTGTCCAGGCCAATCCCAGGAGCCCCGTTAGTGGCCACGTGGACTTGACCTCCCTGTTGTCTGCAGTCCACTCATTTGCAAACTGGTTTCAATGAAGGTAACAGTTTGTGGTAATAGGAACCATATGCGCTGGTGGCCGCTGTCAGTAAAAATAGCCAACATGGCCTGTGTGGCCAGACACAACGTCAAGCTAAGAGCAGGAAGACAAAAGCTGTGTGAAGGAAGGAAAAAATTGTTTCAGAAGCCTAGAGACGGGAGGCGGTGTCAGGCACTGGGACATGAAGCCAAGGGACTTGCCAACATTTGCATGAGACAGCAGCCCTCCCCAGCCTGGTTTTCCACACTCTCATGCCCCAGTGGAGAGGGGACAGAGAAGCCTCTGGGAACAGAGCCAAGGCTCAGCACATGAACAGATCACTGTGGGATGTGTGTGGGGCACAGAATCCCTTCTCACCTAACCGTCCTCAGAGATGCCGGAGCCTGAAGGAATGATGCAAGGAGGCAAGGCCAGAAATTTAAAAAAAAAAATTTTTTTAAGCATAAATTTTAGGGTGCTTTTCAAACGTAATGCAATAGAGCATGAGTTTGCAGATTGTGAGACCTGATTTAATCTGTCCATACACACACTCTTGAAGCAAATTATTTAATCTCTCAGAGCTTAGGCTTTTTTAGTCTGTAAATGGAAGATAATGTAGCCAGTGGTTGTTTTCAAGGGTACATGAACTGATGCTCCTTACTATTATTTGCAGGATAGAAAATGCTATTCATTCATTCATTCAGCAAATATTTATTAAGTACCTACTAGGGGCCAGGCATGGTTGCAGAGGAATACATCAGTGAACAAAAAAATAAAACTATCTGCTCTCACAGAGTTTATATTCTAGCTGTAAGTAAAATATAGCATATTGGAAGGTCAAAAGTGCTATGGATACCAAAAAGTAGGGAAGGGGATCAGGAGGGCTGGTACTGGGGTGCAGTTTTAAATGGGGGTAGTCAGGGAAGGCTTTGTTGAGAAGGTGACATTTGAACAAAAGTGGCAGGAAGTGAGAGAGTGAGACATGGAACTTTTGGGAAGCTAGTATTGAAAGCAGAAGAAACCACTGGAGTGAAGGCCCTGAGCAGGAGAGAGCCTGGGGTACCCAGGGGCAGCAAAGAGATGAGTGTAGCTTGGAGTGGAAGGAGGCAGAAGTCAGAGAGGTACGGGGGCCGTGGGGACTGTGGGAAAACTTTGGCTTGACTCTGTAGAAGTGAAGCATCTTGGGAAGGTTTTGAACAGAGGAGTGAAAGGACTGGACTTAGTTTTTTAAAATAGAATGGCGCTAGCTGCTGTATTGAGAAGAGTTTCTAAATGAGCAAGTCCAGAAGCAGAGAGTCTGGTCAGTTGCAAGAATCCAGGTGAAGGCAAATGGTGTCTTGGATCAGAATGCTAACGAGAGAGGTGGTGAGAAGGGGTGGGGTTCTGGAATACATGGTGAAACTAAAGAGAGCCTCCAGGATTTGCTGATAGCTTGAACATGGATTTGAGAGAGAGGAGTCAAGAAAGACTGTGAGGTTTTGAGCCTCAGCAGCTGGAGGAAGCTGCCATGTGCTGAGATGGGGATAATTTGTAGGTGAAGCAGGTTGAGTTTGAGATGCTTGTTAGACATTCAAGAGGAGGTGCAGAGTGTCTAGGTAGATGACAACCACAAACATGTAGATGGTATTTGAGGCCAGGAAACACTAGGTCACCATGGGAGTGAGTGAAGCTAGAGAAGATAGAGATGTTTCTCCATGAGGCATCAAAGATGTACAGAGCTTCAGGAGCCTTCCATACAACGTCATCTTCCAAGTTCATGAGCTACAAGAGCAATTATATGGAGAGTCTATGTGGATGTGAAACCTTGTAAGAGAGATAGATAACATATGATTATTTTATATACCAAAAAAGTAAGAACCAGAGAAGTGAATTCATTTGCTCACTGTCAAACAGCTGATGAAAAGCAGCACAGGAATTCAAACCCAGGTGTCCTGACCCCAGGGCCCTTCCCGGGCGGGACAGCTGTCCCCCAGGGCTGTGCTTACTTCTAAGGTAGACACGCATCTTTCGCCCTCAAGGTATTTGTCAAGCTTCTCCGAGTTTGACATCTAAACCAGGGCATTCTAGCAGTTAAGTACTTTTGTTTTCCAAGCTGGAGGTCTTACCAGCCTTGAAAATTTAAAACATGTCATGAAAAACTGTCTTTGGCAAAGAAGAGCGACAGCAAAGGAACGAGAGGGAGAGAGAATGACAAAAAAATCTTGCCTTCTATTTTCCCAAAGGTACTCACTGTCTCCTGGGCTCTAAATCATCTTCTCTATCTTTGGAGGAGGTAGATATAAGGCAGATACAATATTCCTTGTCTTCTAAGTCAGGCATGAGGGAGCGGTAGAAAAATAAAGTGATCTATGTGGGGTCACCAAGTGATGCCTGAATGTGACTTGGAAGAGGTCCTGGTTCCTGAGCGCCCCTCCTTTCCCCTCCCCAGGAACACAGCCTATCAAACACTGCTGAATACCATGTGTACACAAACTGGTAGAAATAAAATACTATTTGAAAATCTATGGAGCATTCTTATCCACTCTGGTTGCAAAACGCTTTTTGAGAAGCTACTATGTATGTTGACATTCATCTTAAAGTTGAGTAAGCATGGCTCGAAAAGATTAAGTAATTTGAATAAGGTTACTATACAACAACAGCAACAAAATGTAATTTTTAAAAATCTTATTGGGGCACGTGGGTGGCTCAGTAGGTTAAGTGTCTGACTTCGGCTCAGGTCATGATCCCAGGGTCCTGGGATTGAGTCCCGCATCAGGCTCCCAGCTCAGCAAGGAGTCTGCTTCTCTCTCTCTCTCTCCCTTTGCCGCTCCCCACCACTCTCTCTCTCTCAAATAAATAAATAAAATCTTTAAAAAATGTTATTATAATCCCTAGAAAGTAAATAGAAATCTATTTTTATAAGCACTTCACTTGGGCATCTACAAGAACTACAACAAGCAAGTCCAGCTCTGTCTGGTGTCGCTGTTTTCTGCAGGAGGGCTCAGCGTGCTAACTTCCTCTGTCTTCTCCCTTCCCTGTTTGGTGAACAGCTCTCCTTCTTGAGAACCACCTCATGTTGATCCCCTTGAAGAAACGGCCTGGATCTTCTCCATCCTGGCATCCTCAATGCCTTTCTGGTCTCCTGACATAGCGCAGGATATGGCAAATGTTGGCTCAGCTGCACTGAGCTGAATTGAGTGAGCCGAAGAGGAGGAGGAATAAGGTTGTAACTGTAGGTTAGGGTCAGACTAAGCTAAAAGAGCCTTGAATGCCATGCGAAGCTGTATGCATATCCATCTATAATTAGCGGATTAGTACCAGCATCACTGCCTTGGGTAGCCCCCAGGTCCTGCATGGCCATGGTGGCTCGTCTTACAGGAAGAAGCTTGCTGGGTAAATCTAAGTGGGGGGTGAACACATCTTCCTCACAAACTTCAGAAAAAAATCCATCCCAACACTTCCTACTGTTTTTTTTTTTTTTTTTTTTTTTTTTCCAGATTTGAAAACTGGACTTTATTTTTTCCTTCCCACTCACACCTAAGGCCTTTTCAGGGCTGCTGCCAAAGAAAACCAATTCCAAGACAGGGCCATTTCAGGCTTATCCTGACTCCACGGTAGGGAGATGGCGCGGAGGAGATGACATTTGATGTCTTGAGATTTCCTGCTCAAATTTAGAACCCAACAATTTTGTGTGGGTTGTCTCAGTCAGATGAGCTCGGGAGAACTGTTCAATTGCATTCAACTCATCCCATATTTATTAACTACGCTAGCACAGGAGGAAGAGAGAAAGACACCTCTTGCCCTTGAGCAACTGTCTGTCCACCCAACGGGGAGGGAAGAAACAGAAATAGACAGATAAGCACACAGTAAAGTGGAGCCCGATGCTAAGACATGGTGGCCGCGTGCTGTGTGGACGTAATCATGTGCAGTTAGCGGAGGCAAAACAGAGACTTCCTTTGGCAATGACACTTGAAACTGGCCTTCAAGAACACGTAAGATTTTGACGATAAAGATGGAATGGGAAGGAGGTCATTCTACTCAGAAGAAACAGGGGCTAAGTGAGAGAGGCAGAAGGTCCCAAAGAAGTGGATTCAGAGAGCAGTTGCTCTTTTTATTTGACATGAGCTATTTAGGGACCTCTGGTGACATTTTCAGAGCTGTATATTGAGGGAAATGTAGCCTGGTTGATTCTAAATACACTGGGTTTGGGAGTCAAGGATAAATTATATATATATATATAAAAGAAGGAATTGGCTCATGTAATGATTATGGAGACTGACAAGTCCCAGGATCAAGCAGGGTGAGTCAGCAAGTTGGAGACCGGTGGTTCAGTTCTAGTCTGTGTCCAAAGTCCTGAGAACCAGGAGAACTGATGGTTAGTTCTAGTCTGAAGGCTAGTAGGCTCAAGACCCAGAAAGAGCTAAAGTTTTCGTTCAAGTCTGAAGTCAGCAAAAAAGCCAATACCCAAGTTTGAAGGTAGTCGGGTGGGAGAAATTCTCTCTTACTCCGGGCAGGGTCAACGTTTTTGTTCTACTCAGCTGGACCTTCAACTGATTGAATGAGGCCCATCTGTATCGTTGAGGGCAGGCAATCTTATTTACCCAGTCCACTGATTTAAATGTTAATTTCATCCAAAAACACCCAGAATAACGTTCGACCAAATATCTGGGCAGCCTGTGGCACGAGCAAGTTGACACAAAATTAACCATCCATCACAACCATGTATTTTATTTAATGGTTTTAAATCTACCTCCTTACTGTAGGAATATAATGCATAAATTTTTTCTAAATTTGTTTTCGGGCTTTTGTTTTGTTTTGTTTTGTTTGTACTTCCTGGACCAGGGAAATGTTTTTTTAAAGAGGGAAATACCCATAAGTTTATTAACCTGTTATTCTTCCAAGTAATACAATTAGAAATAATTTAAAATAAAAACAAAAACATCTTCCACCAGTTGCTATGTCATTTCATAAAAGGATGACAGTTTTAACACCCTGGCCCCTCAAAAGGGAAAGGCATTAACTCAGAAAGAAAAACCATTTTTTCCAGAAAAAGACAGTTGGCAATCTAACACTGTCATTTTAACAGGACATTTTTTTTTTAATTTGAAATAAAAACACAATGTAATGTTGCATCTAATTATGCTGTAGATAATATTTCTCTTGACAGAAGTTGTCAATTGAGATAAGTATATATGTGCCATATTGCAATACAAAGTGAGCTTGAGTCTCCAACTCGTTTGTCACTTCATTATTAACACTGTCATCAAAAATACAATTTCAAAGAGATTTATTGACGGAAATGGAAAGCATACACTCTCACTGCTTCATTCAACTTGTAATATCCTGGGCACACTCAAAGAAATGCGTGAGCAGCTCAGCTCACGGGAGTGTTAGCAGGGGCGTCTCCTTTCTTCCCCCAGAGCAGGGAGAAGAACTCAACACCGTGGCCCAGGAGTGCGGCTGCTGAAGCTGGCAGGAAAGGACCTGCCAGTATTTTTTTGTTTTTTCCTGCCTGGCTACCCACGGCCAGGAGGACTTTCTCCCCCTTTAGGCTGACATGCAGTGCTCGGAATGTAGCTGAGTGGAGCGTCACCGAGCTGACTTCAACACAGGCAGCACCTTTCCAAGTGTGCGTATCTAGAAAGCGCTCAGCTAGTCTAATCCTCTTACTTTTCAGATGAGGAAACTGAGCCCCAGGGGCCTGGAGATCAACTTGAATCAAAGTGGGTTGAGGACGCCCTGGCCCGGACTTGGAAATCAGGCCCACATCTCCCTGGCAGCCAACATAGCTTTGACTTTTACCCGCATTCAGATGCCTTCTGGTACCTGACGGGCCAGGCCCGCCATGGAGCATCATGAGGTAGGTGGATGCCTGTCTCTCTCACCTGTTTAATGCCCCAGGGATTCCAGAGCTGGGTCCTTCCACAATCTTGAACTCTACTGCACTTGAAAACACACACACACACACACACACACACACACACATACACATGCACGCACGCATGCACACACACCCAAATCAGAAAGGCGTAATTACAGAAAGAAAAATCATCCTTTCTGAAACTTATCTGAAGACTGAAGGCCTGGCTCTAAACCTAAGTCTAAGGGACCTGGGGTCCCACTGCCTATTTACAGATGTCTCTGGATTTGTCTGGACAGTAAACAGTATGTGTTATGTTTTTAATACCATCTCGGGCTAAACCCTGTGTCTAGCATTCTACATGCATGATCTCATTCATTATTCACAAGACCCTTTGAAAGTGAAATGGATATGCCCCCATTCTATAAGGATACTGAAGCCTAGCAAAGCTTCTGTGACTCCCAGAACCACACAACAGATGAACAGCAGAATGTAAGTTCAGTCCTCTGCCAGGTCCCAGTGTGTCCTCAACCAACATGCCACATTATCCAGGACCAGTCGTATGGCAGGTGCAGGAGAATTGTTCAGATGAAGAAATGCATACGTAACTTCCTCCTTCCACGTGAAGATGCTGCCCCACCCCCCAGATCAGGCCACCTCCAAAGTGATTCACGAAATGTCCCATTAAATGTGCACCACAGCTCTGACCATAACCTTCACACAGACTAAGGGCGTGCTAGTTTGCTACACTTTTAATTTAAATACTTGGTGTAAGTTAGACTTGAGGCCTGGGGAAGTCCCTAGATCCTCCCTTATGGCGGGGGCGGGGGGGGGGCCGGGCTGGGCTCTCATCTATTCTCACACAATTGATTGTTTGAAGGGAAATGCTGGCCCTCACAGGGCCCCCTGCTGCACTTCATCTCACTGGATTTGGCTCATTGTTCCAGCCAACTGAGATCATTTAGAAGTTTGATTTTGTCATCAATCATTTCTTCTATCCCTCCCAGCTGCATGTCAGCCACAGATGTGATAAGTGGACTTTATATGTCTTTGTCCAAATCACTGGTACCAAATATTAAACAGGGCTAAGCACATTTCTCTGGGGCCTACCTGATCCCAGGGCATTTGCATGAACCTTTAGTCCAGCCTTGGTCCCATGACCTTATCATGTTGTTTTGGTTTTTTTATGCAGTATGCAAGCTCATCAGGAGTCGAGCCTTGCTATTACATGCCTTTTAGTCCTCACTGGGCACAGTGCTGGCCACTGGAGAAAAATTCAGTGTTTGCTGACCAGGGCAATAAACAGAGCCATTGATTTGGTATCAGAAGACTCAGGTTCAAGTCCAGTGGCTACAAAGAAGCTAGTTATCTTCCCAGGGCCTCAGTTTCTCTATCTATAAAATGGGGATAAGGATCACTGCAGACACCCTCATTCAGGTGTCATAGAGCTCAATGAACAATGGACATGAATGTGCTGGTTCACTCATCCCTAGTTGTGCTTTTATGCACATATTTCTTCAATCTGATTCATTTCTCCTTTATCTGATCAACACCGCCCTCACCCTGTTCTCCTCCTTCTGCTTCTCTGGGAATCCTTCCCTGGCCCTGTGAATAGGCCATCACCATGTCCTCTGAGCCCCCATAGCACTCTGTAGGACTTCACTGGGGCCCTTGTCCCCGTATGTCCCCAACTTTCTGGTTACTTGTCCATCTTCCTGTCCAGACGATGGTCTTAGAAGTCAAGAGCTGCACCTTACGTATCTCTGTGCTGGGCATCAGAGGACACTCCATACCAGGTTTATGGAACAAATACAAATGTTGCAATCCTGTTCTTGTCTTAATTGTGACCGCAGGGAATGGTGTGGCTGCAAGGGTTTTGCTTGGGCCATGGGCAAGTGGACCCATGAGCACCCCTCTAATGGGGCTGGATGTTCTAGGAGAAGCCTTAGGGAGAAACAAAGGTGGGTCTGATGACAAAGCCAGCTTCACAGCTCTGTGAGAACAGGTGTCATGTGTGTTTTGCTTGCCACTGTCACAGGGTGGGATCCCCAGCAAGCAGACTCTGAGACGGAGATGTGCACCCAAGAAGTTTCCTGGGGAGAGTCTTTGGGATCAAGCCCTGTGAGACAGTGTGGGGAACAGGGCTGGGCAGATGGCCCTTCAGTGTTGTCTCAGACTGAGACAAGACCCTCCTGTTGACCTGTTTTGGATGAATGCTGCCTCAGAGGGAGTGAAAGCTTGGGCTAGGCACTTCTCTTCGGCCGAGGACATTCCCATAGAGGGACACGGCTGAGGGCTGCCAACACTCACGGCTGCTGGAAACCTGACCTCCTCGGTGCTGGAACGGGAACATCTGTTATATCGCTGTGCCCAACAGCGTCAGGCTCACTGTGGCCCCTTGGTGAACACACGTTGAGTGAATGAAGGAATCCGCAGCTCACCTCCCATGGAATCCTGTAGGTTCCCTGTAGGATTTCCAACACCCATTCAGTCCATTCACCTTTAGAATGTGCAGCCCCGTGGCCAGGACTGTGTGGGTTCTTGGCTCAGGGGTGAGTAAGACGCGTTGCCTTCTCGGGAGAAGAAAGAGCAACACATAAACAACCAATCCTATCCCCAGGGGAGGACTTCAGGTGGAGTAAGCTCAAAAGGCCCTGACAGCAGCGAAGAGGCAGATGGCTTCTTGAAGAAGAAGGCCACATTGAAACTGAGCCCAGAAGGACAAGAAACAGGCAAATTCCAGGAAAACACGCAGCGGAAGCAAACAATACTGGCATGAGGGACCCCGGTGTGGCCCCTGTGGCGGAGGTGGGCCAGGCGGGGTTCTAGGGGCCTTGTGGGCCAGGCAGCAAGGAAGGGTTTCTGGCAGCGGCCTGACAGCCCAGGCTTGTTTTCTCAAAAGAACACAGGGTTCAGTTCCCTGTGTCATTTTCTTTCCAAGAGCTCAACAGAAACCAGCCACCTAAGCATGTGCCATCCCTGTGGCCTCCGCCCAGAGCACAGCATGCACTGTCCCCGCGGCGGGATCCTCTGACAGGCTGAGGGAGCCGCTGCCCCTCACGAGGAAGGGCGTATTCTGCAGCTCCTGAGGGTGCGGTCCCAGTGAAAGGAAACCCAGTCAACATGGAGAAGTCGGGGCGACTCTTCCCACACCGAAGGGGCAGTATCAATCACACACTGGGAAGTCTGCTGCCCCGGGAGTCTGCGTGGGGGGCCTTCCGTCCACCCTCGGCGGCTTCCTGGGTCCACTGTCTGGGCAAGTCACGCACCCTCAATTTCCTCATCTATAAAACGAGAAAAAGCGTTGAACCACACTAGTGGTAAGGACACTCCAATTAACCCCAGGAGGAGATACGGTTTTATGTGTATCAGATTGACAAAGCTTTTTTAAAGATAATGATCAGTGCTGATGACGGTGGATAATAGAAGCTGGCTCGTTCCCTGTGGGTAGGTGTGGCGGACAAATCAACAATTAAGTATCGAGTCTTTGAAATTCACATCTCCTTTTACCCAGATGTTACACTTCTAGGAATTTGCTGTAAGAAAAATTGAGAAATAAAAGGGGGGAAATGCATGTTACATGGTGTTTAGCAAAGCATATTGATGAAAGCAAAAATGTCCATGTATGGAAATCACCTAAATGTCCCTCAACATCTATTAGCAGATAATTGTATTAATAAATTACAGCACACCCGTATGTTGGAGTGTTGTCCAGGAATGCGAAATTAGGCTTGCAGTTTTGATTTATTAACATTAAAAAAGGTTGCAATGCAATGCAAGAAAAAAGAGTAAATCTTATTTATATTTCAATCCCAATTTTGTAACCACAATAAAAGCTAGAAAAATATCTTTTGTTGTTATTGTTATAAAATTGGGATTGAAATGTCGTTTTGTATTTTTTCACTTAACGTTGTGACTGGTTTACCAACAAATTAACTCATTATCAATCTGGATACTAGGGCTATTCTAATTTCCTACTCCTTTTTTTTTTTTTTAAGTATTTTAAGGATTCCACAATTACTGTTTCTATATATTTTTGAGAATCAGAAAAACCCAAACATAATTTTAAATACTAACAATGTGTGCCTCTCTTACTGTAATGACAAGTAAGAATGCACATGAAGGAGCCCTATAAACAGTGAACCCCATATGTCCGTGAGAATGCATTCTTTTCTGAACCTCTGCATTTCTTTTTATGAAAGCATCCTGCAGGAAGGACAATGTCCATCTTGAGCACCTGGTAACCCGGAAGGGTCTTTGGTAGGCAACAGCTGATTTATTGGCAGTGACTGAAGGGTGCTTCTTAGCTATCTCCCTGGTCCTTCCTATCTCTCCAGTCCCACTGTCCTGTCCTGGTTCAGGTCTCCATCATCTCCTTCCTGTACTGCCACATTGGCCCCATTTTTGATCCTTTCGTCTCCTGGATCCCAGTCTCCTTCAGCCCTCATCCCGGTCCCCTTCAACCCACCAGGTACCTCTGACTGTGTTATTCCCATGCTGTTACTAAAGGGAAAGTCCAAGCTTCTTGGTGTGATGCATGAGGCCATGAGTAATCTAACCTCCATTCAGTTGTCCAGAGGCATCTCCTACTTCTCCACCATGCCTGAAAACATGACCTTGGGTGCAGACAAGCTCTAGTAGGTTAGTTCCCCAACACTGTACTCTTTTTTAATGCCTCCATCTTCCTGCAATGCTCTTTCCCCCCTCATCCATCCTGAAGTCTCCCGTTCAGCCTTTCCAAGCATTCTCTGTGAAGTTGCCTTTTCTCCACCCCCCAGCCCCTGCCCAAAGATGTCATTTGTGACATTAATAATTCTAATGTAGGTAATTCTTTACATGTCTGTCTCCTCCATTGGACCACAAGCTCCTTAATGAAGTGTTTTATTCACCTTTGAAACATTGCCACCTAGCATGTACCCAATACAGTCCATGGGTTTGTTCATATTTTCTTAAATAAATTTTGTCAGAATTGTACCCCATGGCATAAGGCAAATCATACCTACATTTGCCCTGGCTGTTCTGTAATGCTGACTTCACGAAGTCCCCAGCCACCCAAGTGATCTCGCATAGTTGTCATCTGGAGGACAGGAGAGCTTTAGGGGAAAAGCAGAGCCCCTCAATTACCAATTCTGACAATCTTCATTTTAGCTCAGGTCTCCCCATGCAAACAGACAGTCGACATGTGATTGGAGAAGAAATAGAAGTATGTTTCTATTAAAACCATGTTCCTTAGGTTGTCACTCTGAATTTATATCCCTCTGGCCCTTGCCAAGTTGGCTCTTGGCTATACTCTGTCCTGAAATGAGAGCATTCTTCTTATAGCCCCAGGAGATGCCTACAATGCCTGATGATTGAAAACAGACCTTGCAACATAGATTTGGGAATTTGTAGAGTCCAAAGCACCACTGTCCACAACCTTCCCCAGATAACGTAGCAACTCTTCTCACCTCTGATTAGAGTTTTGCCGGGTAGAAGAATTCACTGCTTGAATGATGCTCCTGCTACCCAAGAGGATGGGCAAGAAAGAAAGCTGGGGTGGTGAGAGTCAATCAGCTCAGGGTACAGGAAAATGCCACCCACGGTTGGTGGGTTTTGGCCTTTCGGTAGAACCAACCATGGGGTATACGTGCCTCTAGGTGTTTAAATCAATAAAAACAAGCGATTATTGGGTACTACTATTTACAGGGTCCCTTGCTGGATCTGGTGGGGAATGAAGGGTTAAGCAAGAAGGTCATTGCCCCCAAACTGTTCATTTACACTGGAGAGGAAAAGTCTGGATCTAAGTCGCCATGACTTACAGGAGAATAGGATAAGTATTATGAGCCATGGAAAGTGCTGAGTGTGTGTGCCAGTGGGTAATATGGAATGATGAAAAGAGCATAGACTTAGCAGCCAACCAGATTCAGGCTCAAATGCAAGTTTAGCATGTTACTTTTAGGCAAAGTACTGCACCTCTCAGAGGCACTGCAATTTCTTCCACTGCAAGATGGGCTCCAACAACCACTTCACAAAGAAGGAGTTAGGAGGAGTTCAAATGAAATAGAGCAAGTGAGGACCTGAACCACAGTAGCCCTGGCTTCTCTTCCTTTCACTGCCAGTCAGAGCTAAGACCCAGTGACCCCACAGATAACCCTGGGCAAACACAGGTCCCGGGGGGGTGGGGGGTGGCAGGAAGGGAGAGCAGAGTATGCTCTGGTGAAAGCCTTTGCCCTATTCTTTCAGTTTTTAGAAGAATGTCTTCCTGTTCAGTGACCTTCAGTCTGCATGTCTTTGGACTTAGCAAATGCTCTGTCAGGTTAAACGCTTTCAGTTCACTTGGGTTACAATTTCTGTCAGCCTGAGAAACTGAGCTGGGCTCACTCAGACCAGGAACTTAGGAGTCAGGCCAGCAGCCCGTCCCCTGCCTAGAGCATTAGATGAATGCCTGTCCCAAAGAGGAGAGTGATGGGGTCACCCCTAAGGATCCTCATGTCCAGAAGCAAGACGTTCGTAACCTGAAGCCACCCTCCCAAGAGCGTTGCCCCTGGATCTACAAAATAGTGAGATCCTTGAGGGCAGGGGTGCATCCGATTGAGCTGACATCCCATTTCTAGGTCAGGGCCTCATGTGGGTTGGATGGGAACCTGTTTGTGTCAGAAGAAGTCTTCAACCTTAACTCCTCACTTACCCCCAACTTGCCTATGGAGGCTCTGTTTCCACCACCTCCCCTGATGGGTGGAAGTATAAATGAATGGATGTAAACCCATGTGCTTCCTCCTGAAGGCATCAAAGAGGTTCAACAGGGAGTGGGCTGGGATAGGGGCACTATTACTTCTCTCTTTTGAGTAGAGAGGTGTTATGAATTGACTGAATCCCCCAAAATTCATATGTTGAAGCCCTAACCCCAAAGTTATGGAGATACGGCCTTCGGGAAGTAATTAGGGCAAGATGAGATTATGGAATCATGAGGCCCTGATCTGATGGGATTAGTGCCCTTCTAAGAAAACACACCAGAGAGCTTTCTCTCTCCCTCTCCCTCCCCCCACCCCCTAAGTGCACATCAAGGAAAGCTCATGTGGGCATACAATGAGAAGGCAGTCATCTGCAGACCAGGAAGGGAGCTCTCATCAGGGTTACGCTGCCACCTTGACCTTGGACTTGCTGCCTCCAGGACAGTGAGAAAATCAATGACAGTTGCTCACCCTCCCATTCTAGGGCATTTTGGGATGGCAGCCTGCGCTGACGAACACAGGAGGGAAAGACAATTCTTCTCTAGCAGTTGACACCATCATCCACCCACATGTCCGAGCCAGAACCCTGAGAGTCATCCTTGACTCCTCCTACTCCTTCTACCTTTCTCACCTCATCAATCACGAAGTCTTAAAAAACCATTTCTCCAAGCTGCCTTATTCTCTGCCAGAGCTTCACCAGAGGACTCACCAGGGCCTCTGCATGCCCTGGACCTATCAGCAGTTCTGACCCTTAACACTTCTCTCAGGGAGCTGCTGCAGCAGCCCCTTGATGGTCTCCTGCCTTTAGTCTTTCCACTCAAATCCAGCCTCCAAGGGATCATCAGAGCTACTTCATGCAACTTGACCTGCCACTGCCCTGCATACTGCCCCTCCCGGATTCCTATTTATCCAAGCCTGGCCCATTACCTGGACATAACGAGGCTTCAGATAACCCACCTCTGCCTACCTCAAAGCCTCATTTGTCAGCTCAGCATGATGCCCCCCAGCCCCTGACTCACCTTGCAGTTTCAGCAGGCTGTCCTCTCTCACACTGCTGCATCTTCACATCCCTAGTCTGTTTTCCTGCATCCCACTCTCCTACTGCCCCCAGCAAATGCCTCCGTGTTCTCTAAGACTCAGTTAGAATCTTTCTTTCTTCCCCAGTGGATCTTCCTCAGTCAGCCTCTGACACCCTCCCTCTAGAGTTGGAGACCTCCTCTAGGCTCCCATACCAACCCCAGCTCATGGCCATCCTGATGTTTATTGTGCAGTATTTTTGTTGACCAATTCCTTGTCTGTCTCCTTTTTAGAATCAGTGTCTGAGGTTTGCTGGGGCTGCCATAACAAAGCACCATAGGCTGGGTGGTGTAAACCACAGAAATGTATTGTCTCATAGTTCTGGAGACTGGAAGTCCACAACCAAGGTGTTGGCAGGCTTGCTTTCTTCTGAGGCCTCCTCCTGGCTTGTAAATGGCTGTCTTCTCCTCCGTGTGTGTTCACACGGTCTTCTCCCTGTGAGCTAACATCCTCTTCTTGTAAGGACACCAGTTGTATTGGATTAGGGCCCACCTAATGGCTTCATTTTTAACTTCATTATTTTTAAAAAGTCCTATCTCCAAAAAATAAAACAAAATAAAAATCCTATCTCCAAATACACTAGGTTTTAAGATTTCAACCTATGAATTCTGGATGGGGATACAATTCAACTCATAACAGCCAGCTATGAGCTTCTCGAGAACAGGCACTGTGTCTCATTCACACTGCATCACCAGGTCTAGCCCAGAGCGTGGGTCATGGCAGATGTCTCAGGAATTACCTGTGGAGTGAAGATACTCCGTGAAATTCTGAGCCAATCAGAGAGACTGCTCTCTCTGTTCTGTGATGGCCAACTCTGGGGACTCCCTCCTCAAGTCTCATTCACTCTTTGAATCAGACAAACCAACCAAATCAAAAGAGAGAGAACATGTGGTAATGGGAGGATTGTTTTGCTATGGACAACCAGCCTGGACTCCAGGAACTCAGTTAACTTCAGTTCTCTGAGCTTTCACCTCTTCAGATGAAAAATGAACCACTGAAAAAGAACTAGTGGTTTTCATTCTGGCTGTCCACTAGAATCTTCTGTAGAAAGCCCTGAGCACTGATTATTTCTTAAGGGTCCCCAGGTGATTTAATGGGGAGAGTTGAGTGCCTCTAAGACAGAAGACAGAAATGGTGACCTGTATCAGCGGTTGTGAGGGGCACCCAATCTTACTGATGTTCACTTAGCTGGTAGGAGGGGCAGGCAATATCTGTCCTGGTTTAGGCAACAATGAGAAGAGTTTCAAAAGTTCCCTATATCTGAGCAGTTTCAAGTTCTTGGCAGATGGTAGAAAGGAAGAAGCAGAGAATAGATGTATTAACTCATTCACTGTGCCAGGCACTGCATTAGGCGTGTGATCTCATGGAGTCACCACGATCCTGGGAATGTTCTGCCCATGTTACAGGTGAGGAGACCTGGATTCAGCAAAGGGAGATGACTTGCCTCGTGTGGCCTTGTGTGGCCTGCTGGTGGGAGAGGAGTCCATGTTAGAGGTGAGTGCCGACTGCATATCCCAGTCTTCTGGCATTGTCTTGTGCAGAGTGGTGACCATCTGGGGACTGGGCCCAGGATGGTGGCTTCCAGCAGGTGCTCCACAAAGATTTGCTACAGGAAGGACATGAAACAGCACCTACTGAGCACTCCCATGTGCTGTGTGCTGTGCTATGTTTGTACATTCTTCCCCCACGGAGTTTGGTAGCATCGCCAGATTGTACAGAGAGCTGGAGAGGTTAAATAACAAGTCTTTTTGAATATGTTTCAGCATCTGGGGAAAAAAAAAAGACAAAGCTAATTCTTCCTAAGGATTAGTGAAGGTCAGACAGTTCATGTGCCCCTGGATCGGGGATTCCAAACCCAGGTTTCTCTGGCTCCAAAGCTCACGTTCCCCTCCCCACAATCCACTCCCTGACACATTCAGGACTTTGCCAGGCATCTTCCTGGAGGCACTGACATGAGCTCACGAAACTGCCTCTTCTTCCATGTGACGGGTCTCTGTTGGAAAGGGCTTCTGCTGATCTTCACGTGCTGCTCGCACTCTCAGCTGCCTGGAATCCTGGA
This sequence comes from Halichoerus grypus, assembly GCF_964656455.1. NCBI lineage: Eukaryota > Metazoa > Chordata > Mammalia > Carnivora > Phocidae > Halichoerus > Halichoerus grypus. The sequence goes on along the minus strand of NC_135725.1, from coordinate 69,894,080 downwards.
ATCCTGGGCCCAGAGTGGAGTCTTAGGAAGGAAGAAGTGTATGATTGGCTATGACACTGTGCCCTGGGTAGGCCTCCCTTCTTATGATTATGTAACCACAAATCAGCAGCTCGTGAAGGCACCCTCAGCTCAGCACAATTTCCAAGGCCAGGCAAGACCCAGAGCGGGGGATTTCCCTCTAGAATGCAACTCAACTGAGTATGTTTGGGGACAAGAGGTAGGAGCGATGGTGGCTGTTGAGTGCTGGCTTTAGAGCCCCAGAGATCAGGAACTTTCCCCAGGAAAAGCCAGTTAAGAGGACCAGCCTGCTCTGTGCTCCCCTTCTGCCTGCTAGATGCTCACAACAACCACTCAGACTCTGAGTGAGGCTGCAGACACCAGAGGGGTTTTCCCTAGGAAGCCAGAATAACCAAGATTTGCAAAGTTAAAAATAAGAGCCTAGATGTGGAAGGCATAGCTCAGCCCTCCAAGGGAGTGATTCATAGCGTGGAGGTGGGGTTGGCTCTGACCTTTCATCTTCAGTTTCCTTGAAGCAGCTCTTAAGGAGATATCTCTTTTCTGAATTGAAAGCAGGAGAAAAGCATCTAAACTATCATATTCCATTGTCCTGTGGTACAGCCCCAACCATAAGAACAGAGACCTGTTTTATACATGGCGGCTCCCTTGGCTAGGGGAAGGGGCTGCTGCCATTTACATCGTGGCGTTTGTGGTCACTGGCAAGCACACACGTGCCGTGGCTGTAGCCCCAACTTTGAGGTTAATATTTTCTTCATTCCACCCTGACTCCGTGTCCCCTGCTGTGTAACACTGGGCAAGTTCCTTTACCTTTCTGAGCCTCAGCTTCCTCACCTGTAAGACGGAGGGATAAAAATAGAAACTAAAATGTATTGAGTGCTTCCATATTGCAAGTCACTTTGCAGGTTAAAGAGGGATTTCAACTCAGCCATGCAGCCTCATTACCAAAACATCCCCCACCCAGTACTAGGGTGTCAAGGCAGCTCTCAGCAGCTTCGATGGCTGACCTGGCATTTGTATTTCAGAGCTCTTGTTTGATTTTCATAATTGTCCCGTGAGGTGGACCTGGATGATGTCTACCATTTTGAAATGAAGAAATGATGCTCAGAGAGTTTGAGTGGCTTTTCAGAAATGGAAAAGATGGGTCTGAACCCAAGGCATAACCACGGTGCTACGTGCCAGGCATGTGTCTCACAAATGTTTCACTTAATATAGAGAGTAGTCATTGTCAACCAGAGGCAATTTTCCCCCAGGAGACATTTGGCAATGTCCGGAGATGGTTTGGTTCTTACAACTTGGGGCGGGGGGGGGGGGAGGGCTATTGCTTCTGGTGTAGAGACTAGGATGCTCTTAAACATCCTTCAAGGCTCAAGACAGCCCCTACCACAAGGAAATAACCTGCTCCCAAATGTCACTAATGCCAGAGTTGAGATACTCTGATACAGGGTAAAGCAATAAGGCAAATTGTTTTCATTTGACAGCTGATGAAGCTGAGACTTAGAGATTAGGGGTCACATAGGAAGGACATGGTCAAGGGGGGAGTAAAAGCCAGTTTGGACCTACACCCAGCTTGGTAACCACTAAGCAATGTTCTCTCTCCGAGGGAATCTGGATAGAATCCATCTGAGTCATGGAAGATACCGAAGGGACAGTCTGCCTTCAAGTGAAGAAAGTATTTCCATGCAGCAACACTTTTATGCATGTGGGGGTTTAGACCATTTGCCCAAACAGAAAATTTAGTTCTCTGGTCTAAACCTGAGACCTGAGAGCTGGACCTCTCACCCGCAGAGAATCTCAGCCCTTGATTTCTTTTATACCGAGTAGTATGCTTCTTTTTCCCCAAAGGAATGTCTATATTCTCCTCCTCCAAATGCCTATATTCTTAGTCCTAGACTCTAAAGAAATGAAAATGAAGGACCCAAAGTGGTTATCAGTGAAACCATGGCACAGGGCAGGAGGAAGGTGAGGCTGTGCTTTCAGGCTGAGGTGCTTGGGCCTCCTGTACCACTGGCGATCATGGGATCTGGCTTGTTTGCATTGGAAGATGCTGGGGGTTATGTAGATCCATCCATACCCTCGTGTGACCAGAGGGAATTTCCCCTCTCTCTCTGGATCCCAGTCCTCCTCTCATTTATAAATTGAGGGACTTGAACCTGACACCCTCTTACTGCAGCCCTACCTGTCTCCAAAGTCCTGGTCTCCACGTCAATGGTTTGCAAGCTTTTCCCTACTACCTCCCATAGAGAAGACACTCTCAGGTATGGCCCGCTTACTGGGTATGTCTCACCTTTTATGAAACTCCAGTGCATTTTGCAGATAAAGATACATGTAATCAAAGGCACTATAATCATCCTTAACCACCATCACATTCAGTGAGCCATCTTCCACATGAGACCTCATGGGGCTGTGGATTAGGCTCAGTTCTGGGCCCAGGACCTGTGATAGCACTGTCCTGTGGACAGGGACCTACGGGGCTGCTGGAAGGGCTGCTGTGGTAGAGGTTCAGGGGGCTTGGGGGATAGTCTAAGCTATGGTCAGTCAGGGTAGGGCAGACCTGGGAAGGTCCACTGGGGGCCCTGATGGGTACAATGCCAAGGAGCAGCTCCATTCCCTAATGTCACATGTACTAGATACCTCTTTTTATTGGTGGTTAATGGGGCTTTTCAGTGGTGTATTAGCTGACCGAGGAGTATCTGCTCTGAGAATGTTTGCCTATTGCACAAATTAGAGCTTCATCATTACTCTGAAACCCTTGACATGAAGAGGGGTTTGTATTGAAATCTATTTCATTTTTATAAACAATCGAATATTTGCCAGTAAAAAAAGGAAGAGCTGTTACGTTCTCTAAATATAATTTCAAATGCAGAAAAATTTTAATGGTTATAAAAATGTTTTACAATTTGAACTACCTCTATGTAAAAAGTTTCTAGTCTATGGTCAAAAGTTTGAGTCAGTTATTAAAATATCACGCTCAGGGATTGTGAAATCATTTGCAACACAAGGATTATAATTTTTAAAAGTCATATTAATGGGTGTAAGCTCAATTACTCACTGGAAAATTTAAAAACTTTTATTTGGAGGCTTTATATAAATTTACTATTTAATATTTCATCATAATTTATTACATAAAAAAATCATGATTTTTAAAAAATCAAGCCTAATATAAGCACTAAAAAATCAAGCCCCATATAAGCACCACCAGATCCCTTCCAATCTGCCCTCATACACCATACAAATACGTCATTTTCTCTGTGTTCTATGGCAATAAAGAGATTGGGCAGCACTATTCTAGAGGACAGACTGGGTCTGTGTCCTGATCTGCTAGCCACATTTATGTGCCACCACAGCTAGATTGTAAGTTCTCTGGGGTAGGAATTGCCATTTACACATCTTCAGATGTCCTATGATACCTCAGACAGGGTTTTTTGTTTTGTTTTGCTTTGTTTTTTTTTTTTTAAAGATTTCATTTATTTATTTGAGAGAGAGAGAACATGTGCATGAGAGAAGGGGGAGGGGCAGAGGGGGAAAGAGAGAGAGAATCCCAAGCAGACTCCCCGCTGAGCATGGAGCCCGACCTGGGGCGGGATGCGGGGCTTGATCCCACAACCCTGAGGTCATGACCTGAGCTGAAACCAAGTCAGACACTTAACCCACTGAGCCACCCAGGCACCCCTTGGCTTGGTTTTGAAATTCAACCTGAGACTTGGTGCTTGTAGAGGAGAGTTTAGTCCATTTTCATTTTTGTAATATTTGGAAATATTTTGATCATCTCAATTAATATTTTCTATTTGCCATGATTTTTCTCCTTTTTCTCTATTCTCCTTTCTATTGGCTAGGTCGGGTTTTATTTCCCTCTCTTACATGCAAGCTTGGAAGTTATATATTCTATCTCTGTTCTTTTATTGGTTACCTGTAACTTTTAACATAGAATTCAGCAAGTCTAAAGTCAGTTGATTTCTTTATTATCCCTTTGATAATAAAAATCTCATGACCCTGAGATCAAGAGTCGCATGCTTCTCTGAGCCAGCCAGGTACCCCAAATTTACAATGTTTAACTCTGATTCCCCTACTGTGTCTTTCATGTTGCTGGTTTCTAATATTTCTCTAATATTGCATTCTTATTTCTAAACCCTCTGAAATTAACCCTCCAAATTCATCTTTTAAAAAATTAGTCAGTGTTCATTTATTTTGGCCAACACACTTAAAAATGTCTTCCCTCACTCTTGTTTCTTACATCTCAATCTCCCTTCTGGGTTCAGCTTCCTTCTTACTGAAGTGCATCCTTTGGTTCAGAGAGACCTCATGGATGGTAAACTCCCTCCGTCTTTGTTTACTCTGGAATCTTTATTCTGCCTTTCTCTTGAAGGAGAATTTCATTTGGTGTAGAATTCTAGACGGTTGGGTACTTTCTCTCAGCACCAGGAGGCTATGGTAGCTCATTGTCAGACAGGGTTTCAAACAGAATACTTTCCATGCTTATCTCAGACATTTCTTCTCATACGTAGACCCATAATTTGAACTTGTAATAAGTACAATGGTAGCTACCATTTATTGAGCACCTACTGTATTCAGCACCACATCAAGTACCTTATAAACACTATTTATTTTTTATTTTTTTAATTTAATTTAATTTTATTATGTTATGTTAGTCACCATACAGTACATCATTAGTTTTTGATGTAGTGTTCCATGATTCATTGTTTGCGTATAACACCCAGCGCTCCATGCAGTATGTGCCCTCCTTGATACCCATCACTGGGCTAACACATCCCCCCAACCCCCGCCCCTCTAAAACCCTCAGTTTGTTTCTTGGAGTCCATAGTTTCTCATGGTTTGTCTCCCCCTCTGATCCCCCCCCTTCATTTTTCCCTTCCATCTCCTAATGTCCTCCATGCTATTCCTTATGTTCCACAAATAAGTGAAACCATATGATAATTGACTTTCTCTGCTTGACTTATTTTACTTAGCATAATCTCCTCCAGTCCCATCCATGTTGATGTAAAAGTTGGGTATTCATCTTTTCTGATGGCTGAGCAATATTCCATTGTATATATGGACCACATCTTCTTTATGCATTCGTCTGTTGAAGGGCATCTCGGCTCTTTCCACAGTTTGGCTATTGCAGACATTGCTGCTATGAACATTGGGGTGCATATGGCCCTTCTTTTCATTACATCTGTGTCTTTGGGGTAAATACCCAGGAGTGCAATTGCTGGGTCATAGGGTAGCTCTATTTTTAATTTTTTGAGGAACCTCCACACTTTTTTCCAACGTGGCTGTACCAACTTGCATTCCCACCAACAGTGTAAGAGGGTTCCCCTTTCTCCACAACCTCTCCAACATTTGTTGTTTCTTGCCTTGTCAACTTTTGCCATTCTAACTGGTGTAAGGTGGTATCTCAACTCGACCATTCTCTAACACCATACACAAAGATAAACTCAAAATGGATGAAAGACCTCAATGTGAGAAAGGAATCCATCAAAATCCTAGAGGAGAACATTGGCAGTAACCTCTTCAACATCGGCCACAGCAACTTCTTTCAAGATACATCTCCAAAGGCAAGTGAAACGAAAGCGAAAATGAACTTTTGGGACTTCATCAAGATAAAAAGCTTCTGCACAGCAAAGGAAACAGTCAACAAAACAAAGAAGCAACCCACAGAATGGGAGAAGATATTTGCAAATGACACTACAGACAAAGGGCTGATATCCAAGATCTATAAAGAACTTCTCAAAATCAACACCCAAGAAACAAATAATCAAGTCAAACAAATGGGCAGAAGACATAAACAGACACTTCTCAAAAGAAGACATACAAATGGCTAACAGACACATGACAAAATGTTCATCATCATTAGCCATCAGGGAAATTCAAATCAAAATCACTATTTTTTAAATAAAATATTTGACATACACAAAAAGATATATGTAACGTATCTGTAAGTGGGAGACCTAATAATATAAAAAGCATTTTAAAAAGCATTCATTGTAATCCTCACCACAACTCCACTGAAAGATCAATGTTATTGTCCCTTCTTTACCAATGAGGAAAATAAGGCATAGGGAGTATAAGTCACCATCCAAAGCCACACAACAAATGATGTCATTTTAGGCTATCAGTATTTGCTTGAATGACTTAGAAAAGCATGTTTCAAAGTCTACAGATGTCAGACCAATGTAGTAATCAACAAACTGAAGAAGACCTGCCACAAATAAAAAAGGAAATACTTATAGAGTTCTGATCAACACCAGGAAAAACCACATGTAAAATCTGGGAAATTGTTTCCAACCATAACTTCTTTAAAAAAAAGAAAGGGCTAAGAAGAGAGGAAGAGGAGGAGGAAGGGAGCTCGTAGAGGCCTGAGATGAACTGTAATATAAGCTGAAATTCTGCCCATCATATTCTCAATTCATGATGCAACAAAGTTAGATGAAAATAATAAAGCCACAGAATTCTGATCACATGGGATTTTTTTTTTAATCTAAAATCATGCATGTGTCAGTGACGCAATCCCAGAATATGACCAGTAGTTTTTATGGCAAAGAACACAGACCACAATGGTCCCACTTCCTTTTGTCTGACAGCATCCGGACCTGGTTTTCAGTCATCAGAGACACGCAACTGGCCATCATGGGCGGGGGGTGGGGGGGGGGCTTCACTAGGAGGAAAGAAGAAGATAAAATTTCTCCCTCAAAGCCCACTAGCTGCCTGTCCACAGGTCCTATAGAGCGGTAAGGCAGGATGGGGTTCCCTTTGCCTGGGAAGCTGTCAGGTTTTAGATGACCAAGAAATGGTGGTGGTGGCCAGGGGTGGTGGTGCAGTGTTAGAAGAAATAAGTCTGGATTGAAACTTTGTTTGAGGGAAGGACCACAGATATGTCAGGAAATATCACATTTTGACCTGACCAGTTCAATACAGTGGGAAGGAACAGGGATTCTAGGTATCAGACAAAGCTGGGCATACTCCAAGTAAAACCAGTGTCCTGGGTTTACGCTGAATCTTCCAGGAAAATTTAAGCATGACCCTGGTGTCATGGAGGTTAGAGTGTGTCCAGAAGTGAGCCTATAGGTGTAGAAACATGACCAGTAAGCAAAGCATGCCCCAAATCCATGGGGTGGTAGGAAGTAATGTCTCTACATGTCACTAACAACCTAACTCAGGGTGCAATGCACAGTGTGTCTGTGAAGAAGTTATTTCCCCATCCTCTCTCATGGGGGGTGACCAAGACAGTAGTGGAAAGGAAAAATTATTTCTTGAAATATCTTTAATAATGAAAAGCAAAGAAAAAATGTGATTTAAATCTATTCCTCAGTGATTTAGAAAAGAAATAAGAAGCTAGATGGCATCTGAAATAAAAGTGGAAAGAAAATAAAGACACATTAGTATCAGCAAACTAAATGAAAAACTGGTGTGTATGCTGTGGAGGCTTGGCATGGCTAAGTCCAAGATCTACAGGAGAGACCATCATGCTGGAGGCCCAGGAAAGACTTGCAGTTCAAAGTCAAAGGCTGCCTGCTGGAGGAATTCATTCTTGCTCTGGGGAGGTCAGGGTTTGTTGTAGTAAGGCCTTCAACTGATTGGATGAGGCCCACCCATATTATGGAGGGTAATCTGCTTTGCTCAAAGTCCACTGATTTAAATGTTAATGTATTCCAAAGCACACCTTTACAGAAACATCCAGAATAATGTCTGACCAAATATCTGAACACCACGGCCCAGCCAATTTGATACATAAAGTGACCCATTGCAACTAGCTGATGGAAGTAATCTGTGTGTAGTGCTTTGTAGTTCTCAGTGTAAATTTAGAACCTTTATTTATTCTATCCTTTCATCTACTCAGTACATTTTTGTGGATTAGCAAATTGAGGCTGAAATGGTGAGAAACTCCCCAAACACAACTCGGAAGCATCTTGACCAAGTTCTCTGATCTTTTCCACTGTGCTACCTTCACAGTGGTGCCAACAGAACCAGGCTCGACCCCAGGCTCTGACTCCAGAGCTGTGCCCCTTCCCTGGCATCAGGCTCCTCTTTGAAAATAATAATTCAAAAAGAAAGACCAATGTGAACCTCTCAGCTGGAAGAATTTATTATTGTGGGTGCTGAGGAGAAGGGTGTAGGACCAAGGAATATCTCATATTCTTTTTCAATGTTACCTATGACCAATGATTTTGCTAATATCCTTACTTTCCTTATTAGAGAAGATCTGATCTGACCTTGAAACTATTTTCTTTAAAATAGATGTCCTTTTGGGGCACCTGGGTGGCTCAGTCAGTTAAGAGTCTGACTCTTGATTTCGGCTCAGGTTGTGAGATCAAACCCTGCATCAGGCTCCGCACCCAGCTTGGGATTCTTGGGATCTTGGGATTCTCTCCCTCTGCCCCTCCCGCCTCTAAAATAAATAAATAAATAAATAAATAAATAAATAAATAAATAAATTAGATGTCCTTTTAAAAAATCAGTTTCATACATGAAGCTTTTTCACATTCATCCCAGTGAATATTCGTTCAGTGTCCCTCATATGTTAAGGAAGGTGAATTCCCAGTAGAAAGGCACTGGAAACCAGACACAAAAGTGTACCTACTGTATGATTCCATTTATATGAAGTTCAAAAACAGATACAACTAAAGTCAGAATAGTGATTATCCTTGGTGGGAGCTATCGACAGGCAGGAGACACACAGGAGACTCCTGGGTGCTGGAAATGGTCCACATCTTGATCAGAGTGGTTGTTAACCAAATGTGCACGTAAGCAGAAAAATCACTGAGCTGTACACCTGAGATGTGTGAGCTTTACTGCATGTATGTTATGTCTAAATTTTAAAAAGAAATGCTAGAAGAAAAACAGAAGAAAAGTGGGGGCAGGGGGACCAAAAAAAAGCTCTGGGAAGTACTTATTTCCAGCATTGGACTGGTACGTGGGACCATAAGCAAAATAAGAACATACCATTTGTTGCAGAGTCAAGGGAGGCAAGACCACAGGATGAGGATTTTCTTTTTGCAGAGCAAAGCCCAACTCCTGGATGGGATGGAGGGAAGAAAGGAAGTTAGGAAATTTTGCTTAACATAAGGAAATCACAAGTATACTATTTCCTGGACATCTCAGGGAAGGGATGAATGCAAAGCCATGCATTTTCTTAGGAGATTTACAAGTCAAAGAATGAAGTGAAACATGACCTATTGTATAAGAAGTTTTGGAAAAGCTAAACTGCTTTTTACTCTAAGGCATGAATTCCAAAAATCCGGAGTCACCGTCTGTGGATGAGTAGGTGGCGTCTCCTGTGGGATCGTTAAGGGGATGGTATCTGGTCCAGTGGTAGGCTAAAGTAGTTACCTAACAGTTTGGTTGAAAGTTCTGGGATGATGAAACCTCCTGGGTAAGCATGTCATGTCCCTGACCTTGAAGCCCTTTCCAGGGTAGATGTAGATTTCTATTTACATCCAGGAATCTAAAGGATCAGTGTTCTCTTCCTGGTCGGTGCTCCCCAGAGATGGTTCTGAAACAGAAAGGAGAAAAAAAAAAAAGCTACCGGCCTGGATTTCTGGATGGTTTCTAAGAATTGCTTGGGTTTTGGTGAAAAGAGAATTCTCCCAAATAGAGTCATCTTGGATTTTCCGATTACATGCTCTAATTGCAACAGAGACCCAGGGCTCTAAGTGACTCTGCAGGCTACATGCTGGGCTTGACTCGCTGGAAGCGGAGGGAGCTGGCCAAGATCAGAGTGGCCCACAGCCCAGCAATTGCCTTTGATTGGGCTCTGCTGCCAGACCAAGTGTGAAGGGGTCTGGCCATGTCTCCCCAAAATTTTGACTAAGAATGAAACACTTGGTTTCTGGAGAAGCATGCTCTGAGCCCTTGTGGCTGCCAGCTAGTGGGGCTAGCAGGGACTTCACTGGGCTCCTTATGAGCAATGCTTGTGGGACCGATCCACCCTGGTTGCAGGTTCTTGGATGCCAGATGTTCCTGGTAAGGAATATGCCAACTGCCAGCCATCCTCCAACCACCATCACGGCCTAGGGACAGTGACCCTATCTCTAAAATCCAAGCCATGATTTTATAATGAGTGTAGGAGGAACATAGCAATCTGCAAGATTCATCTAGCAGTCATCTTTCAGAATGTTTATTCCTCTTCCAGAATGTTCTCTGTCCCTTCACCTTTTAGTCACTCCCCTCCTCCTCCTCTTCTTCTCCCTGTCTCTCTGTCTCTCTCCTGTGTGTTCACTCAAAATCCTTATTTCCCTTCTCCTCTAAACTAGCTAAATCTTGACATTTTAGCTGAAGTCTTCCTTTTTTTTTTTTTTTTAAATTTATTTATTTGACAGAGAGAGACACAGCGAGAGAGGGAACACAAGCAGAGGGAGTGGGAGAGGGAGAAGCAGGCTCCCCATGGAGCAGGGAGCCCAATGCGGGGCTCGATCCCGGGACTCCGGGATCATGACCTGAGCCGAAGGCAGACACGTAACGACTGAGCCACCCAGGTGCCCCTTCCTTTTAAATATGGAAATTGATTTTAAGGGAAGACTAAGAAAAACCCTTGACACTAGAAGACACTGGAATAGGGGAAATGGGCACTCAAGTGATCACGTGATGAGCCATGCAACATGACTTCATTTCAGTTCAAGCATATCTGTTGTCTCTGTCAGGCATTTGCTGGATGCTTCAGAAGATCAAGGGGGAAGGAAGGCATACAAAACGGATGCACGTACGACAGCCGGCACTTAATGAGCGTTCTCTTTGTGTCACGTTCTGTGGTAAGCTTTTTATATCTATTCACTCATTTAATCCTTCCAGAACTTTATGAGGAGGGCCCTGTTGGCCCTATATTACAAAAGGCTTAGAAGTTTGAGTAACTTGACAGGACTGACCAGCTAGTTGGGCGGGGGGAGGCTGTCTAATCCCAGAGCACTAAGCTGAGCCGCAAAGCCCTTCATTCACACGGTCTTACTCTATCATTGCAACTAACTTGCAAAGTAGGCGGCTGTGTTATCCTTGTTTCGTAGATGATGAAACCAAGTCAGAAAGGTTAAGCAACTTATCTAATGTCACACAGCTAATCGATGACATAAAAATTTGAACCCAAGCTTGTTTATCTCCAGAGTGTATGTTCTTTCCACCAAGTCATGTGGACACAGTCTCCAAAAGTAAGGAGTTCTTCATTTACTAAGAGTATTAAGACATACAAACAGCTATGGTAGAAAGACAAACAAGGTGTGGAGGAAGAAAGGCCACCTCTGGTTGAGGGCAAAGCAAGGCCTCCTGGGGAGGGAAGCATTGAGAGGGGTTGAGATGGATTGAAAACCATGGCCCACAATTGCTCCATATCTCCAAGGGACAATGATCGCCTTAGTCCCCGTTAGCCTGGCTTGCTATGTGGGGGTCCTAGTTCTCTCTCTCTCTTTTGGTTCAGCTCTTTCTTCTGATAGAAATCTTTGGTAGAAGGATTTCCAAATAGAAAACGTAGAAGGAATTATTATGGAATGGTTAGAGTTTTCCAAGAATATTAAACAATGTTTTTCATGTCATCAAAAAACCTACATTTGATTAGTAATAATGACCACTTGGAGCTCTGATGGCATCTTTCACCCAAACGCCTACCTCTAAATCAAGTCAGCCTCATCATCAATCATGAGGCTGCCTCTCTGTCCTGATTACTATCTGAAACTGGGGAAATGCTTCCAGGGCAGCCAAGATGGGTTCTTTAAGTGGATCACTAAGTCTCCTTGAGAAGATGGGAGAAGGACTCCCAGGCTCCCCCATCCCTCCCTGAGCTTGCTTTCCTGTCCCGCAGATACAGCACATCTGTGCTGAGTGCCTGTTTTGGACCCAGAGCTGTGCTGAGGCTGGGAGGTGTGATGGCCCCGGTGGGAAGGAGGCAGGGGTGCTGCTGCACCAGCAATCGCCTCCCAATCTCGGCTTGCAGTGAGGTCCTCCTGCCCGTTGCACAATGCAAAGCTTACATAACTCGCCTTTAAGCAACCTAGAATCTTGCTTCAAATCCAAGGTTTCACAACTGCATAGTTGATTTCCAGCATCCCACATTGCACTTGCTCTAATTATCAGACACTGGAGAAGAAACCAGGTCAACTCCAAGAATTTGAGAAAACAATAATCACTTCTTGAGAACTCACTAAATGGGCCAAGTCCTGGGATTTGAAGCCAGATCTGTCGGTGGTGTAGAGAGAGGGTGGGAATCAGGGCTCTCTCCACAGAGGGACTCTTGAATTGGGTTTTGAAAACTGAACAGGGATGTATAGGCAGGCAAAGGAGAAATAGTTCCCCTCCCACAGAGTAAAAACGTGCAAAGGTACCGGGGTACAATGGATGAATGAAACCTGATGAATTCATGAAACTATAGTAGTTTGGCATAACAGAACTGGTGAGTTCTACTACATTGTTCTAGGACAGGGGGAATTCTTGCAAGCTCACCTAAAAACTCTGGAACATCTGAGACTCTCCAAGATCCTGCTGGCATGAGCATTCCATGGCCTCTTGGAAGAAAAGGTAAGGCGGACCCTTCAGACTGGCTCACGTCTCCAGGACTATCAGGATTAAACTGCTAGTTTGCAGGGCTCATGAAGGTTCCCCAAGCTCTGCAGTGGGTCCTCACATGAGCCTGGAACTCATCTTGGATTATAAGACCCAAAAGAAATTGGCCTCAAATTGCAATGCTGGTTGACTACTGGTGAGGGGTGTTTCTGAGACTGAGGTACACTTGTGTTTCTTAAATGTTCTCCCCTCGGTCCCTGAAATGGAGAGGAATCAAGTCAGCTGAGAAGGAGACCAAGTGGGGGTCACAATGGATGCAAAGCACTACCAATAGGGCTCGTGTGCCCTTGGGAAAGACCATTCCAGAGCTTTCTTTCTGCATCATGGTCTGTGCTGCTATTACTCAAAAGTAAGTCACAGTCCTTGGATCTGCTCTTAATTAGGTCAGGACTTATTTACAAATCCTTCCAGTGATTGACTGTCATTCTAAAGCCTATGGAATGCGTTAATGTCACTGCTGTATCAGTCCAGACCACCAGCCCCAAAGGCACCGCATGGGGGATGCTGTCACAGTTGGTGTTTTCTCAGTGCTGGTAATGAAAAGACACAAGAATTGCTAACGTGGGTATCTCTTTGCCCTGGAACAAGCCGTTTTCATATATAATATTTCCTTTATCACCTATAACGTAAGCCTAGGTAGGTATCTCTAACAGTAGCTCCAGTTTACAAATGGGGAAATTCAGCTTCAGAGAGAATATACAAATTGGACAATGTCATGCAGGTAGTGAAGGCCAAGGCAAAGGTTTCAGAGCCAGTTCTTTATGGCTCCAAAGCCCATTGCCTTTGTAACGTGTTTGCTATTGAAGTCTTTTGAGGCTCCACAAACGAATACACTTCAGTCCTAGGCCTAGTGCTGCTAAATGTCCTGTAGATAGGCTATACTTTTGCTTAAGTTCAAGTACTCAGTTTGGGGTGGGAGAAAAGCACAATAACATTGCATACTCGGAGGTGACCATGTGCCCAGCCACATGCACACTGGAAATTTCTGGACACTCACAGCAACCTCCCTGAAATGCACCTGTCTTGGATCGGGGCAATTGTGTTTTTGTTGTTCACCACCATATCCCCAGCCCAGTGCCTGACACTTGGAAGATATTCAGTTGAATTGAGATGTTCATCTTTATCCCCATTCCTTAAAGAAGGAACCCGAGACCCCGAGGAGCTAGCCAGCACACCACAGGGCTTGTGAGAAGTGAGCGGAAGCTCAGACACAGGCTGCTGGTGGCCCCGGAGTCCACTCTGCCTTCTGCCAGGAGCCAAAGCCGCACACTAGCTTCTCTAGCCACCAACTCCTTCTTTCTCTAACTAAAGAAAGTTAATGAAATTGCCCTTGCGTTGCCCAATGTGGATGTCAAAAGGGGAGTTTGTGTGTTTGTATGCAACAAACGTGCATGCTTGCATGTCTGGGGAGGATTTATATATCAGCCCTTTCTACACTTCATTTGCTTATAGTCAGGAGACTCTACATTTCCAAGAATCCATTGCTGGGAGCATTTCTAGGAGCCTAGTCATTTTGCCAGGTTTCTAGATAAATTCTGCACAGCCTTTCATTCTTGCCAGGATATTTACCTTAGAGTTAACTAAGACTATCCCTCCTGTGTATCTGAGATATGGCCTTTTCCTACAAACTAGACCATCCTTGAATGCCAAGCAAAGTTAATATCTTAGTATATGTAAGACCCAGCTCACTAGGATTGTCACATGAAAAGCAGAGATTTTACCCTGGTGATGGGGCTTTCATCCTTGGGGGTAAGAGTTGGGGGGAGGGGTTGCCTCCTCCATCTCAGAGGCCGCAGACGTCTATGATTAACTATACAAAAGTGCCAGTTTGATGAGAAAAGCTGTACTTATCATTGACTCCTCTGCTATAGCAAGAGTCTGGGGGGGGGGGGTGCAGCCTTTTTTTTTTTAATGGAGGCTTTTGTTAACATCAGATATCTAATTAACTTAGGTTTTTAAAACTACTGAGGTGCTGTGTCCTCGAGAAAGATGGTTATCAAAATAGTTTCATCTAACACAATTACCCTACACCTACTATAGAAGAAAGAATTAAAATCTTCCTTTTTCAAAGAAAGCCAATGTATTGAATACCACAGAAGCATTTTGTTGTGGGATCCCTGTCTATGCAGTTGAGGCGAGATCAACTTACTAACCAGCATAATTATCATATCCAGAGTTTGCCTTGGGAAATGCCTTCCCGAATTTAAAAAACAAACCAGCGCCTGTGCCCACAAGGATGATTTGGCCCCCCTCCGAGGATGAAAGGCCCCAGCTGCTCTGCAGTTATAATCAAACTGGCTCTCCCCCAGCCTCCTCCGGCTCATCCATCATGCAGTAATAACAGAGTTGCTGGCTGCTGATCTCCAAAATGGTGTTTAGGACATCAAATGCTTCAACTACCACCTCCGTGCACCATGACTCCCAAGTGTGTGTCTTCACCCCAGGTTTCCTCTCCCACTCCCCTCGACTCCGAATCAAGCTCCTCAGCTCCTATCAGAGAGGTGGACTTCCCACCATACTCTCCAAGACAAGATCTCCAAAACCAAGCTCACCATCTTCCCCTCTTTACCTCCCAACCCAAATGGACTCCTTTGCTCAGATTCCCTGCCTTACCAGCCTCACTATCCTGACAGTCACTCACAGCCCTTATTTTAAGGGTTAACATTATTATCTGTTGGTAGACTTTCTATTCTAGAACAGTTTTAGATTTACAGAAAAACCGAGAAGATAGTGCAGAGAATCCCCATATATCCAGTTTCCCTATTGTTAACATCTTATGTTCATTATTATGGTACATTAGTATGGTACATTAATAAACAGGGATTGGTACATTGTTATTAACTAAAGTCCATACCTTATTTAGATTACCTTAGATTTTATCTGAAATATCCATTTTCTGTCCCAGGACCCCATCCAGGACACCACATTACATTTCATCATTGTGTCTCCTTAGGCTCCTCTTGGCTGTGACTTCCTCAGGCTTTCCTTGTTTTTAATTAACTTGATAGTTTAGAGGACTACTGGTCAGGTATATTCTACAATGTCCTTCTACCGAAATTTGCTGATGCTTTGTCATGACTAAACTGGGATTATAGGTTATTGGGAGGAAGACTGCAGAAGTTAAGTGATGACACGATTCGTAAAGCATTGTTTGGACATTGGAGAGAGTTGGTCACTGCCTTCAGTGACCATATGATAGAAGAAGGGCTAATACTAACTCTGGCATTGAACTTATTAAACTGAATCATAATTTTTAATTTTCCTCTTCCCATCTAGTCTGTAAACTCTTTGAGAGTAGAGACTGTCTGGTTCATCTCTGTATCTTCAGAATCTAGCACTGGGCATGAGCCCATGTCTATGATTGATACTTGAGAAATGGGCTTGAGAAATGTTTGAAGCCTCGGTTTGTTTCCTCATCTGCAAAGTGGGATAATAGAATATATTTCTAAGGATTTTTATGATGAAATTAAAATATTAAAATACTTGTCACAAGGCCTTGCACATAGAACAGTGAGTACTCAAATATGGTAGCTGCTACCACTTTCATCATCATCATTAGGATCTATGTTACGCAAGATATACTAGAGACCCAGACACTTCGCTTTGATCTGCTGCATATCCAAAGTAGTAAATTTAGTGATTCGATGGAAATAAGAAGGGCCAGACTCAGCTTTACATGTTCTAGCATTCTCTTCTGTAAAATTTATATTGCGTTTAGTTCACTCTGACAGGACTCCTTTGACAAGACTCCTCAAAAATGGTCCAGATCCAAAAGAAACATAAGACATGGCTTCTACTATCAAGACCTTATGAACTGACTGTCAGATAATAATACAGGGCAGCATTTGATGAGGAGCCAAGCAGAGGCAGTGTGGGTGTGGGAAGTTCTGAGAAGGGGCTGTGTTTTTATGGGCTCTATTGTTGCTAGGACCTGATCGGTGGGCATTGAATGATGGGTCAGATTTGGATAGTCAGAGAGAAAGGTTGGAAAGTCATAAGCAAGGATCTAGAAAGACTGAGTATACAAAAATTCAGTGCCTGACAGGAATCCAACCTGCCTGGCCCCAGGATTTATGCAGACAAGAGTAGGAAGTGGCATCGGACAGGACATTAGACAGAGCAAGATAACAGGATGGGTGTGGCTGGAAAGTTGGCCTGCAGGGTAAGGAGAGACACTTACATGTTTGAGCAAGAAATAAGTGGATAAAGATGGAATTTTCAGGAGGTAGCTATGCTTGCAGTGGGCACGACTGGCTGGAGAAGGAAAGCTTAGTGGTGGAAAGATTAACATGCTAGGTCATTCATTCATTTATTGATTCACTGATCATATATGCACTCAGCATATATGCACCTACCAGACTCTGGGCATATGGAGACACAGAGGCCTTGGTCCCTGCCCTCAAGGGGCTCACAGGCTAGAGAGAGAGATTAAAGAAGTCTCTGCTATAATCCAGACTAGATTACAGTGAAACCAGAGAAGAGATGGGAATAATATGTGAGAGAGAGATAGATCAATAGGTAAGTTAGATACGTATGTATTATAAAAACAAATGAAACAAAGTATGGTTCAAGAAGTCGGAGGAGAACCTAAGAGGAGAGAGGTTTAAGAAGGGGATAATCAGTGATGTCAAACACTAGTGGTACAAGATAGAGAACTTGCCCAGGGACAATGACACCCAACAACAGCAACGACAATAAACTACAATGGCAACAACAATGATAATAGCACTTTTCAACAATTGCCATGTTCCAGAACCTGATGCCATTCCACAGCACTCAATATATGCTTTCTCCTTTTCCTTTGTGCCTAACACAGCATAAGGTGCATAGCAGCTCTTGGGAAATGACTCGTGTTCTAAGCCAAACGTGAGCACTGTTAAGAGTCTGGATGTTTGGATAATAAGGCTGGTGCCAGAATGTTAGAAATGGGGTTTACAGGTTGATAGAGTAGTAGTTTCTTTGGGTCACACTGTCCGGTTTAAATCATTAGTTTACTCCTAGACAGTAAAATCCTGTCTGATAGGATGCCTTCCCTTTGTCCTGTATGAGAACGCACTTCTTACTTATGTGGGGTTGGGTGGAACCCAGAATGCTCTTCAATCCAACCTCTCTGGCAAATAGGATCACGGAGTAGTAGCCTGGACCTTGGGGAGCTTGGTTATTCTTTTCCTAAAGCACTGATGTTCCAAAGTACTTTGCAAAGGAGAGGGTGTGTTCTGAGCATGGACTGGATTCAGACAGGGAAGTTTGGGGGGTAGGTAGGTGGAGACAGACTGTATTTCCAAGAAAAGAAAAGTGGTTGATGGCCTTGCATCTCAGAACTGCTTTATATTCATCCAAAAACTGACCACATTTTAGAAAAACAGGAGATTTCTGCTGAGTAACTATTGGTTTGGGGAAACAAGTCCCTCCCAGAATGCAAGGGGCGACATCATATCCAGAAAGATTGTTATCACTAGTGTGACTCACTAACGCTCTATCAACTCATGCAATGGCTTTTCACATATACGAGTTGCCCACCCAACAAATGTGTTTACACAGAACTTTCAGACAGTGTGGGTGTGGGAAGTTCTGTAAGGCAGTAGGGTGCCTTACAAATTTACAGGATACGAGTAAGAAAAACAAGCACACTTTTATTTAAAACCCCAAAATTGTAAAGGGGGAATAGGAATTCTTTTTTTTTTTTTTTTTTTTTAAAGATTTTTTATTTATTTATTTGAGAGAGAGAGAATGAGAGAGAGCAAGCACATGAGAGGGGGGAGGGTTAGAGGGAGAAGCAGACTCCCTGCCGAGCAGGGAGCCCGATGCGGGACTCGATCCAGGGACTCCAGGATCATGACCTGAGCCGAAGGCAGTCGCTTAACCAACTGAGCCACCCAGGCGCCCGGGAATAGGAATTCTGATGCTAAAGTTAACCTTTAAGCCAGCAAGCCTATCTCCTGCTCATAGGGCCTGCTCTAATAATAATAATAATAATAATAATAATAATAATAAAAACAGGCCTCTAACTCCCTCTGCATCACAGATGTAGTTCTAAACTCTTCTCCTTGCTCTGATGTTCACTCCACTTCTGGAAGGCATAGAGCATGACATAGGTATTTATTAGGGTGGATGATGTCATCCATGGTCACTCACATAGGGAATCCAGGGCTCAAACCTTGTTCTTCTGTTTGCTCCCAAATTCCTCCTGTCCATCTGGTGGCCTTGCAAAGGCTGACATTGACCCCACGATCAGTCAAAGGTTGCAGGCAAAATCAAGTTCCTTTAGAAAGCATGAACCAGTCTGGAAGAAAGAAGTGGGACAGCGATTGTGGGAATAAAGGGTGAGGTGACAGGAATCAACACTAGTGGGAAGATTGGTTAGGATAAAGGAAAAAACTAGTCCCCAGAGTTGCCTTCCTTGTCCTTTCCAAGACCTTTTTGCTCTTTACCCTGTGTTTCCTGTAAGTACATCCTCTTGTACATGGTATTTTGAAATCATATGTCTACCAAGTATACAATTTGTTTTAAGTTTTGCTTTTCAGATATGTATTAGGACATGTGCTATATAGGAAAGCTGGTCAGAGGCCATGCCTGTGGTGGCAGTAAAGCAAGCCTGGTGGGATGTTCTGCTCCAGCTGTTGTAACATTTGACTCTCACAAGCAATACAAGATTTCAGTACAGGAGGAAGGGAGATGTGAAGGGAGATGTGAGGATGGGCTGCTGCACAGGCAAGAGAATGGAAGCCTTTGTGGTCCAGAGGAAGCTGACAGCCCTTGGGGTGCTGCTCTCAGAGCATGAGGGGACCTCTAGGGTCTAGTTCCCTGCTCCCAGGGAGAATGCATCATGGGGGAGATAGTGCCTTATTAAACCTGGGCCTAGCTTCATTTACTTTTCATTCGTATCTCCATGAAAACTTCCAGTGAATGGTAGAGTTAGAATGGAGTCCCATCAGCAGCAGGTCCTCATGGATGAGAATCCCAAATCCTTTTAGCCTGCTCAGTAGTACTCTGGGATTTCCATAACTCCTAACACACACACACACGCGCACGCACACACACACACACACACACACACACACACATTTTCCTGAACCTTACCCCTCTCTCTAAAATCCATTGTTCCTAAAATTGTAGCAGACTTGTCAACATTTGACTTGGGATGGATGGGAAGGAAAATAAGGTCATGGTACAGTAATTCAATTTAACAAGACTCAATGATTTATTCAATTTAGCTCAAATGTTTGTTTAACACCCCAGTAGGCCCTGGTGTAGGGAACCAGACAGGGTTTCTGCCCTCAAAGAATCCTAGCCATATCAGCAACACTCTAGGCTTGTTTCCTTCAGGGCAGCACTTACATGACCAGCCTTAGTTTCACCTTCAGAGCTTCTGAAAATTTGATCCTTCGGCCACATGCTGGCTTACCAAATTACAATATGTGGGGTGGTAAGGACCCAGGAATCTGTGTTTTTAAAAAGTCATCACAGGTGACTCTGACACACTGTAACTTGGAGATTATCTGCCTTACTTAGGCTCTTAACTAACTATGGTGTTTTATGTCTGGACCTCAAACACAGAACAATTTAGTGGCCCACCTGCTGACAGCGAGGGACAGAGTGGGGGGCAAGTTTTGCAGCACACATTTCCTGAGCCTCTCACATGTAGGAAATTGCAGCTGACTTCACCTGGGACTCCAGAACAAAAAGATCCAACCAAAAGCTCCTTTTGGCCCACATGTCACAAAAACAACCTATAGAGAAAAAGATAAAACCATGACTTGAGAAGCAGAATGAATGCAGCTCCCGGGCTGTAAGTTCAAATGTACTCATTGTAGACTGGCTCCCTTCTACCACCCTGTCCCCAGAACTAACCTTTGAAGTGGGTATTTTGACCATCTGTGTTTGACACAATGAGGATGCCAGCTCAGCAATTTGGAGTGGCCTGCCCATGTTGCAGAAATTTTAATCCAGCTCCCCTAACTCCAAGTCCAAGATTATTAGAAGCTTCCACCTTGGGAAGAACATTTCTATGAGGTCCATATCCAAGGGTATAATGTTTCAACAGGCAATGGGGCAGAAGTCGACCAACCACAACCACTGGGAAGCAGCTGCGATGTGTCATGGGTCATTGGTCTAAGCCTTGGATGCCAGGCCTATCTGTGCTGCTTACTAATTAGGTGGCCTTTGACAGGCTACCACCATCCATGCAGCTCAAAGCCCAGGGGTTGTCCTCAGCACCTCCCTCTCACACTCTACATGTAATCCACTCTTACTGGTTTTGCCCTCTAAATATCTTCAAATTCACACACTCTTCGTCCCCACCACTATCACCTTAGGCCTGAGCTACTGCAAGAACTCTTAACTGATCACTTCCCTTCCAGTTTTGCTGTTCATCCTCCCCCCAATCCATTCTCCCCACAATAGCCTAAATCACAGCACATCACACACAGCACATCACTCCCTTACTCAAAACCCTCAACAGCTCCAATTTATCTTAGCATAAAATTAAATCTCTTGCTACGGTCTACAAGGCCCAGGGTACCTCTGCAGACTCATCCTGAGCCACTTTCTGCCTTGCTTTCTAGGCTTCAGGCATGCTGGTGCTTCTGTCTTTCAAATACTCTCCATGCTCCTTTCTGCTCAGAAACCTTGACATACTTTGGTCCTCCCCAGGGAGCACTTTTCACATCTTAATTCACCCACTTAACTCAACTCATTCTTCAGATCTCAGTTTATCATCACTGCCCTTGGGAGCTTTCCTCGTTCCTCCTGCCCTCGCCTCTCTACCACTACCTCAGTTCCTCCTTTTACACACTCTCATGGCTCCCTGCACTTACGAGAGTTTGCAATTACGCATTCTATGGCAGTATGCTATGAAGGGAGGGAGTAGAACTATTTTGGAGATTCTTGAATGACAGGATGAGAGATCTGCTAGGAACCATTGAAAGTTTTCAATGGTGGCATGATCCATGCTGGCAACCAAATGGAGGGTGAAGTAGAAACAGAGGGAAAGAACCCAGTGAGCAACATTTTCTCATAGACCAGGCTAATGTTTCTCAACCACAATTTTGACTGTTGGAGCTCAATGTTGTGTAGGCAGTCCTGTGCATGGTAGGAGGTTTAGCAGCATAGCATCCCTGGCCTCTACCCAACAGATGTCAATTGGGACAACCAAAAATGTCTCCAGACATTGCCAGCTGTTCCTTGGGGGACAAAATTGCCCGTTTGAGAACCACTGAGCTAAACAAGGACTAAAGAGGGACTGACCGAGGGTGGCCAACCACCAGGCAACTGACATTCCAAACTCTACAGATGTTAGGATAAGGCCAATGTGGATTACCAGGGAGTCCGCGCAATGTTTCAAGTAGGAATGATTGGGAAAACAGCAGCAAAACTCATGGAGAAGGAGCATGTTGGGAGGGATACATAAGGAATGTCATTTTTAAATGTTTTGTTTGCTGTTTCTGGACATGCATGGAGATAGAGATGTCCTGTAAGTTAAAAGATGTACAGTAAAGTTCTCATGGAGGAAAGAATAAGTGAATCAGTGGCATACATCAAAAGAGAGAATAGAAGCTAGCGATAGAACCATGGGATGAATGAAGTCCCTACAGGAATGTTTAGGAACAAGAACTGAGCTTAGAACCCTACATAACGGTTCTTGCAATGGGGAGTAGCAAGGTATGAGCAAAGTGTATTTTCTTTGGTGTAGCCTGGATGGTAAATAAGAATAAATTGATATCCTTGGGATTCTAGGTACTTGGCTCAAAGCTAACTCAAAAAGCACATTTCAGGGGTGCCTGCATGACTCAGTTGGTTAAGCATCTGACTCTTGATTTCAGCTCAGGTCATGATCTCAGGGTCATGAGATTGATCCCTGCGTCAGGCTCCACACTCAGTGCAGAGTCTGCTTGTCCCTCTCCCTCTGTTCCTCCCCCCATTTGCACTCTCTCTCTCTGTATCAAATAAATAAATAAAATCTTTTTTTTAAAGGACACATTTCATTGCAGTTGCAAGTTTCATCTTAAAAGTTCTGTTGAGGGGCACCTGGAGGGCTCAGTCAGTTAAGTATCTGAGTCTTGATCTCAGCTCAGGTCTTGATCTTAGAGTCATGAGTTCAAGCCCTGCATTGGGCTCTACACTGGACGTGGAGCCTACTTAATTAAAAAGTTCTTTTGAAATATATATTTTAGCACATATTATGGATTGGCTTGTTTTACCATGAAAATACTTTAAAGTATTTACTTTCTCCCCATAATGCTTAAGCGGTATAGATAATCTAGTAGATTCCACAGCTTTACCTGCCCCCTGATCCAGGATACTCATACCCCAGTTTAAGATACAGGAGTAGAGAAAATAATACAGAATTGGGAGTTTGACAAATCCAAATGCATTTTTTTATCTGCCACTTATTAGCTGCGTGACCTTAAGCAGTTATCTTGAGCTCCTTGAACCTTGGTTTCGCAACAGTAAAATGGAGCACTACAGCCAATCTCCATTGTGAAGGTGAAATGAAAGTGAATAACGTGTAAAGTGAATAACAAATGTTTAATAGGTAGCTCATTTACTATTTGGATGAGGGAGGAAACAAGTGGGATGTATAGAGGCAAAGAAGGGATAGATGAGATACTAGGAAAAGGTAATTTAATATTCTAAAAGCTTGAGGGAGATGGCATTCCCAGAGTTGAATTATTTTGTAACATTATTGATTGGCTCAGAAAGGATAAAGGCACCTGAGAAGAATCTTTGGAATTGGCATGAAGCTTCTTTTTGGTGGCACAAGAGAGCAGTGTTAGGGGCCTGCTGGTGATGCAATGTAATTAACTAGCAAGTGGAAGGTGAATAGGAGATAGGAGAAAACCTAGACCATTCGTCCCACAAATTTGATGAGGAAGGAAAATGCCATGGTATGGGAGGTAGTGAGACTAGAAAGAGTCATGAAAATGAACTTACAACCTACGACCTGAAGCTTTGAAAAATCCATAGGAAAAGAACTAATGGCAATATAACCTGAATGGAACATCCACACATAGGACAGTGGTCTTGCATCTTGCATTTTTTAGGCAAACATTAGAAAATCATTCATTGCAGGGCGCCTGGGTGGCTCAGTCGGTGAAGCATCCGACTATTGATTTTGGCTCAGATAGTGGTCTCAGGGCCATGAGATCGAGCCCTGCATCAGGGTCCATGCTGAGCGAGGAGCCTGCTTAAGATTCTCTCTTTCAAAAAAAGAAGAAGAAGAATGTAGCAGGAGGGGAAGAATGAAGGGGGGGAAATCGGAGGGGGAGAAGAACCATGAGAGACGATGGACTCTGAAAAACAAACTAAGGGTTCTAGAGGGGAGGGGGGTGGGAGGATGGGTTAGCCTGGTGATGGGTATTGAGGAGGGCACATTCTGCAGGGAGCACTGGGTGTTATGCACAAACAATGAATCATGGAACACTATATCTAAAACTAATGATGTAATGTATGGGGATTAACATAACAATAAAAAAATTTTTTAAAAATGTTAAAAAAAAAAAAAAGATTCTCTCTTTCTCTCTCCCTCTGCCCCTCCCTGTCACTCACACTCTCTTTCTCTCTTAAAAAAAAAAAAAAATCATTCATGCAAGTTTCTTGCACTGTTACACACACAGATGCACAGATGCACCATGGTTCTATGGTTATCACAAGTATAAGCAGATGCCATGTGTAAAGAAAACTGGACAAAACACAGTTTCTTTATTGCATTGTGACTCTCCAAGACCAAAAAAAAAAAAAAAAGTTCATACATAATGGAATTTTTTTTCCTTAACACATCTCCTACAACTTGTGTTTCAAACTTTTTAAATGTTTTTAAAAGTTCTGCCTTAAACAATTCCAACCCCAATTTAATCTATTGCAACAGCCCCCCAGCACACTGAGCTCCAGCATCATGGCTCACATCTGTCCCTAATGTGGTAAGATCTGTGGAATCCCCAGGCTGGTAAAAGGTGCCCAAGTCTGAAAACCTCTGCAGCTCCCTGCAAGCATGTGTTGCGCAGGCTGAATCACAAAATAACACTGACTCACAAAAACAACCAAGTTGATGACAGTGAGATTTTGTTAAAATCACCGTATTGATAGCAACTATATTTTTAGGCATTGGGTTCAGGAATTGAAATAAAGATAATATCCCATCTTCCAGGTGGTTAGTAGAAAAAAAATAGAGTTTCTTTAAAACTATCAGGGTATACTGGGAGCGAATCACCGTCAGCCCTCCCTCCTCTAAACTCCCAGATGATTGCACCTGTGACACAGGGAAGCTTCTTTGAAATGCTCAGGTGAGGAGGGGCAGGGGAAGGTGATGGAAGGGCAATTTCTATGCATGGCAGGACAATTGATAAGGAAACATCTTGGTCACAGCTCGCTCCAGTCAGGTTTTCACCACAGAGAACAACTCTTACACCCGGAAGGTCAGTGGAATTCTTTATATTTAGGATTTTTTTCTTATAAAAAATTCATTGTGGGGCGCCTGGGTGGCTCAGTCGGTTAAGCGTCTGCCTTCAGCCCAGGTCACGAACCCGGGGTCCTGGGATCGAGTCCCACATCAGGCTCCCTGTTCAGTGGGGTGCCTGCTTCTCCCTCTCCCTCTACCCCCCACTTATGTTCTCTCTCTCTCTCTCAAATAAATAAAATCTTTAAAAAAAAATAAAAAATTCATTGTGAACAGTTTAATAAACTTGAGAGGCAGAAATAGCTTCATTAAAAAAAACCCTCAAAACCCCAAATCCTTCTTTCTACTGATTCTGAGTGCTATGGGAGAAATCTGAACTACTGCTCTTCCTGAGGGCAAGGGGTGGTCTGCCAAGGTCCATGGCTAGTGAGAGTTTCTTCTCTGGTCATTTCCATGTATCAATTGTAGAGCAAGAACATGATAATTCTGGTGCTTTCTTGTCTAAATACCAAAAGAACTCATCCCCTGTGACCAAACAGAGCAACCTCAGAATGATACTAATCTACCAAACACGTTAACATGTTCTGTATGACCTCAGAATGTCTGTAAATCCTGTTGCGAAAGAACAGTGACGGACAGGTGGGACAAAAATGCACTGACATCACTTCTGGGCTTAGCAAAGGTGCACTCATAACCCGGAAGATGGTAGCTGGTTCCTAGCGGGGCCCGCAGCCACCGCAGGGCCAAGGAGGCTCTGTCCCCAGAGCCCAGATTCAGAGGGTGGGGCAGCTGAGCCAGGGGCCGGTGAGACTTTGCCAACCTCCCTGGTGGCTGGAGAAATGGCCCACACATGCCTCAGGCAGGCACACTGAGCTTACTGTCCTTCCTGTCCCTCCACAGGGAGTCTCAGACTCCCCAGTCTCCCCTGCGAGAGCCAGGCAGGCCCCCTGCACCTGCTGCCCGGACTACTGCAAGTGCTTCCTAGGCTCTCTACCACCTTCTCCGCTTCTCCCAGCCCTCCCTTTGCATGAACCCTGCAGCATTTCTAAAGCAAGCCTAGAATGTGTAATTCACCGGCTTGGCCATCCCCACTTGCCCCCCGCCCCCCCATTGCCAAGGACTGAAAACTTACACTCCTTCCCCTGCAGGAGAAGCAAGCTCTCACCCTGGCCCCTGCATTCCTCTCCGGCTTTACCTGCCATCCCTTCCTGCCCCTCACCTCGTACCAGCTGCCCGGAACACCACCAGATTTCTGAGACCGTCAGGTCCTTTCCCAGCTCAGGGGCAGTGCCCTCTACCTCGCGGTCTCCCATGGGGGAGTCCTCTCTCATCCTTCAAGATCCAAGCTCAAATGTCATCTCCACAGTCAAGCCTTCCCTGCATCTCCCTTGCCTCCAGGGATAGAAGGAACAATGCCCTACGCTCACTTCCCACACACCCCCACGAGAGAAGCAGTTCGGCATAGTGACCACGAAGATGCACTCCACAGGGTTCGAAGCCCAGCTCAGTACTTGCTACTTCTCTGACCTTGAGCAAATCACCTAACCTATGCCTCAGTTTCCTCAGCTGTAACACATGGAGAGTAATAGTAAATACCCCCTAAGCTTGCTGTCAGAAATAGATGTGTTAAGCACTCAAAACTTTCAGAAGAGTGCCCATTCATAATAAATGCTCAGTGTGTGGTAGCTATTATTCTGCCCACTAAAATTTGGATACTGTCATCATCTGCTTAGGTGTCTCCTTGTCTAGAGAAGAGGGTGGGGACTGTGTCTTAGTCATGCCCATGTCCCTGGTGCCTGACAGTTCTGTGTAATAGGCCCTCAATAAAGGTTTATTGAACAAGTAGATTATTTTCAAGGCAGTAAAATATCCCCATGACTCCAGAGATTATATCTCAGGGAACTTTATTTATTTATTTATTTATTTAGCTCCATGGGAGGGAAGACATTACGTAAATCCATAAAACATTCTGTCCTGAACAGAAACCTGAAGTCAGTCTCATGAGTCCCTCTGTGAAGTGAGAGTCTGGCAGCCTGATTCAGAGTCTTAGTTCTACCAGGGGCTGTGAGTCCTCAGACAAGTCACTTTCATTCATTTGCTAAGGATTTTCCTGCTGAATATCAGTTATGTGCCAGGTACTGTTCTAGGGGCCAGGGAGAAAGCATTGCACCAGGTAGGCAAGGTTCCTATTTTCAGGGACCTCGAGTGGAGGGAGACAGTGCATCAAACAGTGAATAAGAGAAACAGAAAGCAGAAAAAGTTGGATAATTTAATGCTGTGATTGAAATAAAATAAGAAAACATGTGAGAAAGTACCTGGAAAGGCTACATTTAAAAAGTAGGTCAAGGAAGGCATTTCTGAAGGCCAGCAAGAACATTGAGAGTTTGAGGCCTAGGGGAAGAAGGGTCCAGGCAGAGGGGACAGCTACTGCAAGGGTCCCATGTGAAACTGAACTTGGAGTGCTCCAGGGATCAGAAAAAAGCCCCTGTGCCTGGAACTTGGGAAGGGAGGGAAGAGTAAAACCACCTGAGGTCATTAAGGAAGGAGCATGGATTTTAGACTAAGTGCAACAGGTGGTCATTGGAAGGTCTTGAGCAGGAGAGTAATACGGTTTGACTTACATTCTTAGAAGAGTCTAAGAGAGAATGGACTGTGAGATAAGTAGAAGCAGGAGAATGAGCTAGGAGACCAGATAAGAGGCTATTCCATTGTGAATAGAACAAGTTCAGATGGTGTCTGGGAAGTCGGACTTGATGACCAGAGTCCTGATGCTGATCAATTGAATGTAGGGGTTAGAGAAAGAGGAGAATCAAGCATTCCTAAGTTGTTGCCCACCGTGTTTGAGGCAATCCTGTTGGCAACACATTCCACACCAAGGAATACTACTCCAGTTCATGCCCCAGGTGGCATGGAAGGCTGCCAGTTACTGGATGGGGACAGAGGGGCAGGTATAGACTGGAGGTGGGAGATTCAAGACTTCTGTCTTCAAAATGTTAAGTTTAAGATGCCTAATAGATACCCAAGTGGAAAAGACAGGAAGTTGTATATACAAGTCTTGAGTTCAGAGGAAGAGGTCAGAACTGTAGATATGCAAGCAGGAATCACTGGCATCCACACAACATTTCAAGCTATGAGAGCAGGTGTAATCACCTGGGAAGAACATACAGTCAAAGAAGGATCCCAGAGCAGAGCCCTGGAAAGGACCGTATTTGGAGGGGGCATGTGGGGGCCCAGCAAAAGATACCAGAGGGAAGCAGCCAGTGTCAAAGGATGAACTCCAGAAGATCATGTTCTTGGAAGCCAAGGGAAGAAAATGTTTCAAAACAAAGAGATTGGTAAACTGGGTCAGATGCTGTCAAGAGATCTACTAGGAAGAGGGTTGAATTTGGTAACATGGAAATCTTTGGTGACCTTGAAGGGATCAGGTTCACTTTTCATCTCTTGGACCCAGTTTGTCTATGAATGAATGAATGAATGAATGAAAGGGAGAAAGAAGAAAATTATTTTCGAATGTTTTTAAAGCAGAAGTACTCTTTTTTAAAAATCATTAAAAGAATCCCAAGACATGAAACAGAACAAAATCAGAGCTGCTATATATAGCTGAAGTCGGGACTTCAAAAACCTTCTCTTCCTGTCTCCTTGCTCCTACAATTGACCTGAAGGCAACTCTGGGAACCACTGGGGCTCCTTGAAGAGAAGACCTGAAATGGCTGGTCAGAAGCTCGGTGAAGAGCTCTTTGGCTGGGGGTTGAAGTAGAAAGGTGTGGGTAGCTCTCTCTCTGGTGAGCTACAGGCCGTCCACTGGCTAGGATCCTCTTTCCGTGTGTTGGAAAGAATGTGGCATCCCAGCATTATGGGCAGAAATGCTTTAGATTGTCTGTAATCATAATTCCTTCTGGTTTCTGGGCCAGTTCCTTCCAGAGTAGGCCATTGGCTGCTTCGAGGACACACCCATTCAACTGGTTTGCCCAGATCCTGCCACTCAGCCACGCCCCCCCAAAGCATCCAAAGCCCTTCCTTCGTTGCAAAATGATTCGGTGCCGTTTCCATCAAACATGGGACCTGAGCATATGTTCACACATGCAAGCTGTGTATACCGAGAGATTTAAAGGGAGACTTCCTTTAAGGGAACAGCCCCGGCAGGTAGATTCCTGGTTGTCTTAAAGGAACCACTAGGCATAGCATAGTTTGCATGGCCCATGGTCTCTTAAAAGTGAGCTGTAGCCTTCTCTCAGAAAAAAAATCACAAAAGGAATGTTGAAGGATGTTTAGAGGAATAAAAGATAATGTGGAGGATCTTTAGGAGTACCCAGGAAACTAACAGAATGAGAGAAAATTCTTAGTTCACGGGCTGCCTACTTTGTGTCGGGTACTCTGCTTGCCTGGGGAGAGGGTGGGATAGATGCAAAAAGATAAGTTCCTTGGAGACATCCCCTTTGCTTATCTGAAATGAGTCATCTTCCCTCAGTTAGCTCGAAGACAGCTTGCAACCCGGCTGTCCATTAGAGTCCCGGGTTTTCCCAAGGAGCCCGCTCTATCAGACTCCTGATGCAGGAGACGAGGAGAGCTCACATCACGTGGTGTAACAGCCGCCCCCCCCCCCACCCCCCCAATCCATCTGCACAGACACCTGACAGTTTACAAAACTCTTACTTGTGCGCTAAGAGGTGGGGCATCCCTTACGCTTTTGTTTCGTATAGCTTTTATGTTTTCCTCTCATTTCCTCGTGACACTCTGCTAACAATTCTCTTAGCCTCTTCGGGCTTCTTTCATGGTCGTGGTCTGTTTCTCAGTCTCTGAAACAAAGGCCTGACATGGGGAAGGTTCGCTGTGGGGCAGGCGTAAGGACGGTATTCCCAGGACTCCGTAAAATTGCAGACGCCTATTGGCCACTGGCTGATGTCTGTCCTAAAGGAGACTGGAGTCACTGGGGAAGCTTTTCACAGGGGATGTGGTAGAAGTATACAAATAATTTGATCTAGATAGTAAAAGGCAAGGAATCTACTTTGGGGAAAGACCCTGAGAGTGTTAAGGATCTGACCTCCTGACATTATCACCTCACCCGCTTCAGAGGAGTTCAAATCCTAGGCTAGACCCTATTCCCCAGGGTAGCCCATCAGCATGGTCAGATCCCCGGTGCAAGTGAAATTGAGCGATAGAGTCTGGAAAGCAGGGAAATCCTGCTGCATGCTCCTGGGAGGTAGAGAGTGGGCAGAGGTCACAGGGGGCTTATAACTGTGGTGTGTTTGCCTCCATTGCCTTTGCTCTGAGCTCACACACAGCTCCCATCTGTGAGACACCTTCCTTCCAATGTATACTTAATGGTTACAGAGATATTGTTATATCACAACCAGCCTACAAGGAACATATATATTAATATTCTCATCTTCAAGAAATGAGGTTTTGTGAGCCAGGTCATGAAAGCACTTAACAGAACCCGGACATTTATCTGTTTCTAAATGCTATGGTCCTAGCTACCCCACCATTCATTCAGGTGATACACAAAGCAGGAACAGGGCTGAGCTCTGAACCTAGGTCTCCTTTCCTAAAGGACTAGAAGCAGTCCCCTGACATCATTTTGCCATGTGTTTAGATCTTGGGTTCATGCCTGGAGTTTTTATGTTTGAGTACCCCTCCCCCACTTTCTTTCATCTTTTAGAAATTTTGTTGTGTAGATATTCCTCTTGGAAAGTATCTTGTTTGGCAAGTTCCCATGGCCACTGGGGATTCGACTTGAAGGGAAGCACTAGGAAAATCTTTTTGATGACTCTGGAGTAGAGGCAAAGTACACCATTCTGGCTGAATTCCATCCAGAAAACCTTTCCCCAGGTTTCATGTGAACTAGGGGAGGGGGCAGGAGAGGGGGCATTTCACCTCCTGGGGTGTCTATTTGAGGTTACCTCTGGTCACTCGTAGCTGGGATTAATGGACCATAGATCCTAATGCAGCAATGATAGAAATCACACCCCGATTTGCATCTTAATCCTTGGAGTTGAGCAAACATCAAAAAGCTCAGCAGGTTTGTTCAGATCATTATGAT